>NC_089270.1:22102048-22407657 GCF_963930625.1 Muntiacus reevesi
TATGATTAACCATGGTTTTATTTTCATTTTTGTTCATTATCAATTTCATTGCTGAAGACTGTCCATATTTCTTTAATGTTGTGACAAGAATTCTTTGCTAAAGCTAAAAAAAAAAAAACAAACAAGAATGAAACAAGCTAGGAGAATAACACTGTATTCCATTTTTCCCATTTAAAATATGTTACAAAACAGCTTTCAGTTTAAAAAATTTTGACAGTGTATATTCAATTTTTCAACTAACAGATGTACGTACATAAAATTATATGATTGAAATTCAGTGTCAGGGGCTTTAGTCATTTAGTTTGGGCAAATTCAAGGCCCTTGTTCATAATATAATTCTTGAAATATCTGTTTAATAATGAGAGAGTAGAGTTTCTATGAAATAGTGATATGGAAGTGTTTAGTGCATTTAAAAGGATATTTTATGTGAATATTTAAAAAAGAAATTACTATGATTTCGTCTTTAAATGAAAAGTGATCTTCTTTGTTTTTTTTTAAGAAATCAAGAGTGAGCAATACATGTTTCTTCAAAGAAGAAGAAACCAAGTCATGTCTTGGGGACACCTCATTCAGAGTTCTTAGTGTTAGCCCATGGTTGTCATTGAGTCGCTCAGTTGTGTCTGACCCTGCGACCCCATGGACTGCAACACGCCAGACCTCCCTGTCCTTCACTTTCTCCCAGAGGTTACACAAGTTCATGTGCATTGAGTTGGTGAAGCTATCCAACCGTCTCATCCTCTGCTATCCTCTTCTCCTTTTGCCTTCAATCTGTCCCAGCATCAGGGTCTTTTCCAATGAGTCAGTTCTGTAAATCCCTGCTTATGTTAGCTCAGACTTTCTCACTTGTGTGATGACCATAAAGTGGATGGCATTTGTCTTATTCAGTTCAGGCTGCTATAACAGAATAATATAGGATGGGTGGCTCAAAGAGCAAACCTCTATTTCTCTCAGTTCTGGAGTCTGAGAAGTCTAAAATCAACATGCTAGTAGATTCATTGTCTAGTGAGGGTCATCTTTTTGTCTTGCAGACAGCTGCCTCCTCACATGGTACAGAGAGAGAGAGAAAGGGAGAAACACAGAGACTTAGTTCACAAGGACAATAATTTCATCGTGAGGATTCTACTCTCATGACCTCATCAAACCTAATCACTTCCCCAAGATGAGGAGACATTTAGTCCATGACAATAAAATGAATGTCATTTTTTAAGATATTTTGGTCTCCAGATAGGACTAAATATATGACTAAAACATTTTCAAGACAGAGGTGGGTTATGATAAATATACGACGGAAATGCGGTAGTCCTACAGGGAAGCATAGGCTATCCATTGCTCTTTCAAATTTAGTGGGATAATTGAGTGTATGCCACAGAAGCCAAAGACTTCTCACAACTCTTTGATCCTTTAATTGACAGAAATACCACATATATCATTTAAATAATAACTGTGATCATCCTAAAAGACAGCAATTTGAGAAATTCAGGTGACTTCAGCGTAGCACAGTAATGCTGCGGCTGCTGCTAAGTGGCTTCAGTCGTGTCCGCCTCTGTGCGACCCCATAGACGGCAGCCCACCAGGCTCCCCTGTCCCTGGGGTTCTCCAGGCAAGAACACTGGAGTGGGTTGCCATTTCCTTCTCCAAGCACAGTAATGAGGCACCCAGAATCAGATGCACTGAGTCTCAGCTTCACTATCTGATCTCCAACAATGACTGGGTAACCTTAGGCAAATTACTTGGTCTTACTCTGTGCAGTTTACCAATCTATAAAACAGAGATAATCACAGGACTTATCTCCAGAGTAAGGATTATATGAGATAACCGAGTAAAGAGCTTAGCACAGCAACAGCGGTAAGCACTCAATAGATGCTACTGTGTATTGCTATTTAGATATGGTGATTCCATCTAACCTCAGAGGCTTGGCTTTAAAAATGTGTCAAGGTTAAATAAGATTCCAGTGTCCTGAGTGGTAGCAGGCATCATTATTTTCAAGGATGTGTTGACCTTAGGGAAATGGGTTTTCCTTACAGACCCAACATAACCACCAACAAATATTACACATGTATTATTTTTAAAGAAGGAAAAAAGGAAAGATATTTTACCTTGAGCTTCTGGACCTTTTGTTCAAGACAAGACTCTATCAGAAACAACACACAGCTTTGTTATAAGATGTTTTATTCTAGGAACAGTGGTTTTGAATATTCAGTAGGGCTCCAGGCTAGTGATTTTGCGGCTAGGTATCCTATCTTCCAGGAAGCCCTTGACAAAGGTCACAAACAATTTGCTCCTTCCTCTTATTAAAATAAAGATGGAAAGCATTGATGATAACTCTGCCCAGCAGCTAACTTCATCATCTGTAGCGGTTTCAACATATGCTTGTGAGATAATGAAAAATATAGCATTAAATACAGTGGCAGATTGAATCTTGTTTCAGGGTAAATATAGTAAGTCATTTTTTTCCCTCTTCATTTCCTCAGAACCTGTTTAGCATTAGACTGTTAATATCCTCCCTGATACATGACAAAACCATTGCATAATATACTGCTTTTCAGACCAACCCCCACATAAAAGTGAGCAACGGAAAACTATGAACATTAATCGGGCATTCAAAATAATGAAGTGCCTTATGCCAGCCCTTTTTAAAAGCCTTCCACTCTTATAGTTTTGCGGGAACAAACAGTTTTATAAATCTGACATGCTTTCCTGGTCCCATTTAATATTATAAAAATGTTGTTTTTCTGAGGGACCGTGAAAATTAAAAGTTTTTAAAGATATACTTTACAACCAATAGTGAAAACGCTCAATACAATCTTTATGATATAATCTTTTCTAAAAAGCAAGCTTTGAATCTAAGAAACAAGTTTGTCAACATTCAGAAGGATTATTTACACTTTAATCTTCAAGGACTAAGAAAATGCCTATAACAACTTTGGGCAACAAACATTTTGTTATGGTAAATAGTTGCCTGGGGAAAGAATAGCTCCTGGGTTTGCCAAAAAGTTTGTTCAGGTGTTTTGTTTGTCATTACAGAAAAATCTCAACGAAATTTTGGGCCAACCTAATATTTGAAGACTGTATTTTTTTACCCAAAAATAATTTTAAATTATTAATAACAGAAAACAAGTAACCATTAATTTCAAGGGGAAAATCTAATAAACTCGCAATGATTCGATTTGTGTTTGTGTTGAGCATCTGTCCATCCTAAGTCCCTTCAGTTGAGTACGACTCTTTGGGATCCCATGGGCCATAACCCTCCAGGCTCCTCTGTCCATGGGATTCTCCAGGCAAGAATACTGGAGTGGGTTGTCCATCTCCTTCTCCTGAGAGTCTTCCCCACCCAGACATCAAACCCACATCTCTTACGTCTCCTACACTGGTAGGCAGGTTCTTTACCACTAGCACCACCTGGGAAGCCCGTATTGAGCATACCTCAGGAAATTTTTTTATACACACAATTCAAAAAAATAGCTCATATTAAGTTGAAATATGGCTTAAGAATGAAAGTGTTTATTCATATTAAGATAAAAACTGAAACAGGAGCTGACATTTACTGACAATTATCCTTTGGTTGGTCACTGTAGTAAAATCTGAGTTTTTCCTGCTTTTATATCACTGTAAGTTTTGGTCCCACTCGCATATGCCTTGCTACCAGATGTTGAACATGCCACCTCTCTGGAGTTGTTCCCATTACAGCAGAGGTCAGCCTAAGTTCTTTACTCAGAGTTGTCCCACCTATGCTGTTACCATCATATTCCCCTTTCGAAAGTGATCTCCAGAAAAACATCTTCCCTATTTTGGCTTCAGTTTGCAGAAGCAATAAATGGCTCAGCTGTAGCCATTGCTTCAGGATCTAATTAAACAAGGAATTGCAGATGCTATGGATTTTTTTTTCCCTAATGATACAAGCAACTGCACAGAGCACATATGTTCCTTTTCTATTCTTTAACAAAGACTATAGAGAACCTGAACTTGCAACAAGCATGGGGTGTGGTATGTTCTTAAGTGTTATTCAAGGTCAAATGTTTTTAGAAGTAGAGCAGCAACAATTAACAACCAAGTGATTTCATGTAATGTAGCCTGAGATTTCATGTTCTCTTATTTAAAGCTTGGAATTTATCATATGGATATGTCTAACCCAAATTCACTTTAAATTGTGTCTATACAATCTTTCTTAAGAGTATCCTCCACATGTTTATTTTAGACAAACTTACATTTATTATTTAATTGTAAAATCTTAATAAACTAAAACATATATGTAACATATGTTAAAGTCTTAAAGAATAATAACAAGCAAACACTTGTAAACCCACCACCCACTCGAGCAATAACATTACAAATATCATTGACATTTCTGTTTTTTTAAGTAGTAAAACTTTCAATTCAAAATACTGTCTAATTGCCTTTGTAATATTTTCCAGACCCATTTAGAAATATCTTGTATGGTTTCCAAATATTTGGGTATTTTCTAGTATTTTCTGTGACTTATTTCTGACTTAATTAGACTATCATCAGAGAATATACATCGTATAATTTAAATCTCCTTAAATGTCTTGAGTTGTTTTTGGCCCAGAACAAGGCCTATTTTGGTAACTATTCCATGTACACTATAATTCTGCTGTCTGAGGACAAATTGTTCCATAAATTCAATTAAAATTGATTGCTAGCAGCAGTTGTTCAAATGTTCTATATACTTACTGTTTGGCTGTCTATGTTTCATCAGTTACTGAGATCAGTGAAATCTTCGGTTATAACAGAACTATTTCAGTTCTATCAGTTTTTGCCTCATGTATTTTGGAGCTCTGTTGTTAGTTGCATACACCTGTGAAATTCTATCTTGTCCTATTGATGAATTGATCTTTTATCATTATAAAGTGACCCTCTTTATCTCTGATGAGTAGTTTTGTAAGTCCTGTCTCCCCATATTTTTCTTTTTCTTCAGTGGTATCTTGGTTATTCTGAATCTTTTGTTTGTTCATATACATTTAACAATCATCTTGTTAAATTCCTCCAAGTCCCTATTGAGGTTTTGTTAGAATTCCTTTAAAATGTTACATCAGTTTATGAAGACAAAGACAAGGATAAAGGAAATCCACCCAAACATAGTAAATATCATACTCGATGGCTCAGTATTAAAAAAAGCTTTACTTTCAAAAATCATAAAAATAATGCTTATTACTACTTCTACTCACATTGTATGGAGGACCTACCCAGCTCAATAAGATAAGAAAAGGCAATACCAAACAAGATAGAAAAGGGGGAATTTTGTCTTTATTAGTTAAGTGACACATTTGTCCTTATAGAAAAAATTTTAAAACCTACAAATTACTAAAAGAGTAAGATAATCTAGTGAGTTCACTGAATATTATTAATACATAAAAGTTTTTAGTAAGAAAGATTTAGTAAATGTAATTCATGAATTATAATATCAATTAAAAAAAATGATCTAGGGGGTCTTCCCTGGTAGTCCAGTGGTTAAGACTTTGCCTTCCCATGCAGGGGGTATAGATTCAATCCCTGATCAGGGAGCTAAGATCTCACATGCCTTGGGGCCAAAAAACCAAAGCATAACTCTGATAGCTTAGTTGGTAAATTTGAATTGTTACTGAACATGTATACAAAAGAAATTCTCTTAATGGGGCCACATGATCCAAATGAATGCCACTCTTGGTAAGTCTGACTTAATCAGGGAACCTTGACAAGAGGTAGAAAAGATTCAAAACTAAATATGCTAATTTTGCTGGCCTTGAATAAGGAAAATGCTATATTGTTGAATGGTTCACATGCCAGGGAAGTAGGGGTGGTAAAGGTCTGCAGTGGGCCAGCAGCAAGACAGTGGAGACCTCAGTCTAACAACTGCAAAGAACTAAATTGCAACAACTGAAATAAGCTTGGAAGAGGACAGTGTGCCTCTGAGACTGCAGCCCTCACCTACATCTTTATTTTGCCTTTATGAAATCCTAAGCAAAGAAAACGAACTGGGCCAGGCTGTGCCCAGACTTCAGGCCCACAAACTGTGACAAATTATGCTGTTTCACATCTCTAAGTTTGTGGACATTTCTTATGCAGTTGTAGAAAAGTAACAGCTTGTAATAGCAAGAAACAACAAAAATTGAAATAACTCAAATGTCTATGGGTGGCAAATGAATTAATTAATGCAAATGAATTAATAAATTAATGCAGTGTGGTCATACAATGTTACAGTGTGAAAAAGTGAAAGTGTTAGTCGCTCAGTCATGTCCAACTCTTTGGGACCCCATGGTCCCAAAAGATATGGGACCCAACCAAGCTCCTCTGTCCATTGAATTCTTCAGGCAAGAAGACTGGCGTGGGTTGCCATTCTCTTCTCCAAGGAATCTTTCTGACCCAGGGATCGAACCAGGGTCTCCTGCATTGCAGGTGGATTCTTTACCATCTGAGTCACCAGGGAAGCCCATTACAGTAGACCATGATAAAATTAAATAAAATACACCAGCACGAATGAGTCTCAAAAACTTGTTGAGCAAAAAAATTGCAAATCAGAAGTATACACACTACAACTTTACTAATACAATTATTAAAATAGGAAAAATCAAATAATATGTCATTTAAGGACAGATACCAATGAGGAATTGTTCATGTTATATACTTAAGGTTGAGATTGCCTCTGGGGAAGGAAGATGTTTGAGAGGACTATAAAAGTGGTTTCAATGATATTGGCATTAGCCTATTTCTTAGCTTCTGCAGTGAGTATCTGAGTGTTTATTTTGTTATCTATCAAACTGCAGATATGTTATAAACACTTTTTTAAAATGGAAGACATAACTCACCATTGAGTACATAATCCTTTAAAAAAGTGCCCAAATTCTAGAAAGTTAATCTCTTGTCTTCCTAGATTAGAAATTGAGTAATAATTTCATCAAGTGGAAAAAAATTATGTATAGCTCTCCAAGTGCATTTAAATACAGCAACAGCAGTAACAGCTATGGTCGTCATCATCTCTTCAACCTAATTAGTGATGGCAGTTGAGGCAGATCAGCAAAGTGAGCCAGGAGACTAGTGACCCAGGTGTCATCTTTCTTCTGTGCTGTGTGCTTTGCATGTTCAATCTGTGCTGTGTTGGGGGAGTGAAGCTGAGAAAACCCAAGTGCTAATAACAGTGAGAGAGGAAGACACAGAGGTAGAAAATTGAGGGAGAGAAAATATTCTAAATATGCTTCACATTTCTCAAATTAATGAGAAACTGAATCATAAACCATTGTTAAACTTATAACTTGATTACGGATGAATTATTTATCCAATTGAAACATACAACCTATGCTCCTAATATTGAGCTGTTTTGCTTACACATCTTGAATGGTGGATGAGGGAAATTACCAAAGAGTCCTGAGAAACTTCATCAAACCTGAAATTATGATTTTTCCTGCTGAAATATTGAAAGGTAAGCCAGTTCTCTGATTTTACACTAGTTTTTCCAAAACTAATTCTGCTTCTCAAAAGCTAGTCCTGAATTTGATGACAACAGTACCTAAAACCAATTATTAGTCCTAGAGTTACATTGGGAACTACACTTTTCAGTAAGACTGTGTAGATATATTCATGTCTCTTACACACTCATCACTTATAACAAAGTGATACTCATATTTCACAAAGTGTTAATTATCATAATCAGAAAGAATTCCTAAATTATTGAACATTTCTAACATATTCTACTTCACAAATTAATTGTAGCCTAGAACTACAGAAATGATTGTAAATAGGGTGGTACTCTTTATATGTTATTGTTGTGGTTTTAAAAATAAAGCAGATTATTTACTACAAAAATTTTTCACTAACACGGAGAAAAAGATTATCTATCAGTTTTCCCCTTTTGGTGCGAACATTTGAATAGTTATTCCTGATAGGTTAGAAGAAATTATTTTCATTTAGTGAATTTCAATTTTATATCACAGTTGCATGTCACCACATCATCCCTCTCCTCTTTGACTCCCACTAGCCCACTCCTCCAGCAAAATTCATCTGTACTAGACTAAAAGTCACAGAATTTTAGAAGTAAACAAGATTCAACATACCATGTGGCTCAACCCAATGAAAAAACTACACTTGGCATGGTTGTTAAAAATTTTTTTTGAAAGAAACTTTAGAAAAATAAAACTGAGTTGTCCCCATAGATAATCATTGAGAAGGTTTATTAGCCCCTTGAGTTTGAGGGAAAATTCCATCTTTAAGCAGCTGAATTCTTACACGTACACACACACAATAATAATTAAATCAGCTACTTTCAAAGTGACCAGACCATGCAGCATGGAGATTACAAAGCAATGACATTTATAAATGTTGGCAACTAGTTGTACACCAGGAAACCAAAAGCAATTTATGTAGGAGTTTGGCATCGTCAGTTCTCTCTAAAATTCTATGACTAATTTCTCAAGTAGTTTTATTTCTCTTACTTAATCACTCTACTTCCTGCTTCACAATACAGATGAGAGCATTTGGTTGCATCCACTGCTCCAAAGGGATCAAGGAATAAAATATGTCAGTGAGGTTTTAAAAAAGGCTAGTTCTATAACTAACAATGGGACATATTACAAGATTTAAATGGCAAAATGTGAGATAAATTAGGTTTTCCTCTTGTATCCTTTCAAAACCTACGGACTACTATTCCCATGTTTTTTTGTCAATCCAGTATTACTTTTCTTATTCTAATTATTTTGAAACCTATTCATAATGTCTGTCATTCTGCCTCTGCTGTATTTCCTTCAACCTGCCTCAATTTTTTGTTCTCAAGTGTATCTATCAGCCACGACTTTCAGAATAACTTATTCCATATAGTCTACTTCAAGAAGGTCTCACATACATTATCCAATTTCATTCTCAAAATAAAGTAGCAGGGTTGATATACAGATTTCTGTCCTCTAGAGGAGAATATAAAAATCTCCTGTGTCCTGACCAAAATCACAGCTAAAGAAATATCTGAATCAAGAATGAAAGTCAAGCTTCTTCTCACTATGTCCAGCATGATTTCTTAAAGAGCTCTTCTCGTTAGATGAATCAGCTAGTCTCTAGTCATTACTCCTTCTCTACTGCCACTCTTCACTCCCACTTCTATTTCCATCGACTGATGTTTATGAGTTTGCATACAAATTGCTGCTGACACAGTATTAACTACAAGTGACTTCTGACAATCTCCAAACCCTTATAGTGCTTGACTTCCTAATGGTACTTAGAGGCAACTGGGACACTTACATGGTAATAATATGGAGCTGATAGCATAGGTTTCTAGTACCTCTGCCAGCATGAATTCTATTCATCTAAAGAGGTCCTCCCATCTCTTATCTGAGAACAGTGAATCCATGACTGTCCTCGAGTATTTCACCTTAATATCATTCTAAGTGGCTTCAGTATTTAGCTAATATATGTCAGACTGAGAAAAATAACATAAAATTTAAATTTACATTAAAAACATAGTCGATTGCTACAATTTCTGTCAGTCAGGGACCAGCCAGCAAACCACTCCAGGTAATTTAACTTGAGGCGATTTAATGCATGGTAGTGAGCGACTTGGCATGCATGCATGCATGCATTGGAGAAGGAAATGGCAACCCACTCCAGTATTCTCGCCTGGAGAATCCCAGGGACAGAGGAGCCTGGTGGGCTGCTGTCTGTGGGGTCGCACAGAGTCGGACACAACTGATGCAACTTAGCAGCAGCAGCAGCAGTAAGTGATGGAAAGAACTGAGAAGCCAACGGGGATGGGGAAGTAATCAAAAGATTAGCAAAGGCAAGAAACCACTACAAATTCTGGAGCTGGAGGGATAAAGGGAGAAGGCTTATTACCCTAGACTAGAAGCCATGATTGCCTGATGGAAAAGCAGAGGCTGTCTAGCAGGGAGCTGAAAGCCCAGAGGAAATCAGCCACTGCAGGAAGATGGCACCCAAGGATCAGCTAGTAGGGCACAAATACCCTGGTTTCTCCCATCCTCCCTCTCTCCATCCACCCACCCCTTTCCAGGATGCCTACCGACCAAATCTATCTGGAAGCTAGTTGGAAAGTAAGTCTGAGACACATGGTTTATGGGTGAGGGGTCAAAATGTATATTAGTACAATAGACAATGACCAACCCACTTCCCAAAGCATGAAAGAGAAATCTAGAGCTGTAAACTGATTGCTAAATTATGTTCAATTTACTTTTCTTTTACATAATGAAAATGATCTGCATATCTCTGAGTCGCCTAGACATTAGAGCATTTGGTACATAATGTAGTTGGTTAGGGAAAATAATGCTAAGCATAGAAACTGATGCAGCATAAGTACTGTCATATTTTCTCATTACACACTTAAGCAACAATAATGGATGTCATTACACAAAAATATGTACTATAATCACACAATTTATTTAGACTGCACAAAGAAAAGATTTACTTAGCCTGTCTTAATATATTTATACCTCTAATTACATATTCATTATATAAGCATCCACTCAAGACCTACTATGCGGCAGATAATTTGCTAGTTCTTAGAAAACTGTTTCCATAAGATAGGGTCATTTCCTCAAGAAACAAGATAGAAACTAAAAGTAAGTGATACACATAAAACATAGATAAGTTTGAGAGGAGCACACAAATAAGAAAGTAGTTCATTTTCCCAGGAGGATAGGAATCGATAAAAGAGAGGATATTCGAGCCAAATCTGAAAAGATAAGAAAAAAATCAAAGCAAATACTATGTTTGTCTGAAGTCTTCCCAGGCTTTTTGCCTGTGTACACATCAATCATTACAAGCATTGCTTACATATCACAGTCCAAATCAATTACAATGCCGAATCATCTGCTTACTTAAAGAAAATGCCTAAAAAGAATCCCTAACATTTCTATCCACTTGGCATTGCAAGAAACCTAAGAGAAATAGTCTTAATGTTAAACATCTTCAAGCACTGCATGCTATGATATTACCTTCTTTTTCCATCATTCCCAATCCTGTCCCCTTGCTATCCTGTCCTTCTTCCTACATACTACTGAGTATTTTACAGCCGTGGATCTTTGTTCTAATTTGTTTTCTTTTCCAATGTAAGCCAAGAACCATATAGACCTGCAATTCACATTGACTCAAATTCCTTGAGATGACGTTGAAAGGTTTTGTTTGATCTTCTACATTTGGAAAGGGATTTGGATAACATTTTATATACTGGAAACTCTGCCCTTATTCAAGATGTTGATGATCTGTTAGCCACTCCTTCACTGAAATCTTACTACTTTTGTAGACCGTATGTTACAAAGCCTCTAAAAATACATGGTGACACCTGTCTCAGATTCATTACTCAGGACATGACATATTTATACCAATAGGAGTGAGGTCATCTTTTAGGATAAAAACTAATCGCAGTGTCCCAAGACTCACTTGAATTTCACAAATGTCCACCCTCTTAGATATAGCTAGATATTGCTTACATAGCATATCGAATATGCTTCTATTCAAAGCTTCTATTTGTATGTACGTGAGTGTGCAGTCAGGTCCGACTCTTTGCAACCCCATGGACTGTAGTCTGCCAGGCTCCTCTGTCCATGGGATTTCTCAGGGAAGAATACTGGAGTGGGTTACCATTTCCTCCTCCAGGGGATCTTCCCAACCCAGGGATCAAACCCACATCTCTTACATCTCCTGCATTGGCAGGTGGATTCTTTACCACTGTGCTACCAAAGCTTCTATTGTATCCTGTTTAAATGAACAACCCAGAGTCATGATCTTTGTCACAAGAAGCCAAATAGTCTTTTTTCTGATTTAAACAAATCTTATAGAGAAACCTAGAACTGTCTTCTTGGTAATGATAAGTCTACATATTTTTTGTTGTGAGGAAAAAGAAACTATTTTAGGTGTTAACACAGCTTCATAAAGACAAAGAATGTTCCACTCATTAGTATGAGTCAGTTCTGCCCAGATCTCTTTGACTTAGCTATTCCCCACACAGTCACAGCATTCCTAAAGACATATTCTAATGTGTCTTTAAAATATGCAATTTTATTCTTCTCTGCACATAGAGAAGGCTGGGCTCATATCAAACTCAACCTGTTTGTTACCACTTCAATACAAGTGGAGTTTCATGACTGTCTTATAGCCCCTGCCCCCTGTTCAAACCCATTATTAACTGCAAAAGCTTTTTATCCCCCAAATTATTGACCTCATACTTTAGATAGATATGCCCTGTCAAATGGCCAGAAGGGGTGGGTTTAGAATATGCAGCAATATGGGAAAGTAGAATTTCTTCCACACTGTCTATTCTTGCTTACCCACATGACTGAACTTATCATTTTTGGTCTTATTTATGGCTATGCACAATGAAGGAAACAAGAGTTCATCATCTCAGTAAGTATAAAAACATTTGTTTGTTCATTTTTGATCTGTCAGACATTATCATGGCTTCCCAAGTGTCACTAGTAGTAAAGAATCTGCCTGCCAATGCAAGAGATACAGAAGATGCAGTTTTGATCCCTGGGTCTGGAAGATCCTCTGGAGGAGGCGGAAATGGCAACTCGCTCCCATATTCTTGCCTGAGGAATCCCACGGACAGAAGAACCTGGCAGGCTACAGTCCATGGGGTCCCAAAGAGTGGAACACAACTGAGCATTACTATTACTATACATTATCATATTGCTGCCATAAAGGGTTTTGTTCTCTAAATGACTCACACAGAGAAATGCTTTGGCTCACACTACAGCCAAAGCAACTGCCACTTTCTCTTTCTGGGTCCAACTAGTTGCCTCTGAAAACTGTGTTGTTACATCTCAGATTCAAGATTAAACAAAATAACAAACAAAATTTACTGACTCATAAGGTGCCTCTTCTTCTCACATTTGTGTAGGCCCAAAGACCTTCTTCTTCTTGCTTTTAGGGCCTATGGAATGAAAAAGGTAAACAAAAGCATGTACACATGTGTTCAGTTGCTAAGTCTTGTCTGACTCTTTGCAACCCCATGTACTACAACCCAACATGCTCCTCTGTCCATGGGATTTCTCAAACAAGAATACTGGAGTGGGTTGCCATTTCCTTCTACAGGGGATCTTCTGACCCAGGGATCGAACCCTCATCTCCTGCATTGGCAGGAAGATTCTTTACTACTGAGCCAGAAAGGAAGCCCTAAACAAAAGTAATGACAACAGAAGTGACAGATACATAATTGAAATGTGAGTTTTGAGTTCTTCTTAGTTGGTCTATTTTGCCACACCTGCCCCATTTTTCAAGCCTATACTTTAGCAACTCCAGTAAAGATAGAATATTCCTACAGAAGAACACAAGGAACTCAAATTCTGGTCGTCCATGTTTTTTAGGAAGAACCTATTGTAGAAGAACTATATGACTCTCTGCATTATGCTTTTAGAGATATGTCATCTGAAAACACATATCCCTGTTCTCAGAATGAGGTATAGCATAAAAGAGAAATTCTGAACAGAAATAATACCAGGAAGTAATTTTTCAAAGCATAGAATCACATAAAACATCAAGGACCTAAAATATTATAATAAATCTTAAAAATTTATCAATAAAACACTAGTTATTAATTACAACAAAAAATAGTAGCTATTCAAGCTATGTTACACAAACCACACGGCTCTAGATTACTTTAACTAGTAAATGAGTATGAATCCTTATTGGAAAGAATGCTGCACACATTTTCTAGATAAGTTAGAGTATAATCATGATCTATAAGAAAAGAGACTACCTAATCACAACAGAATACATTCTGATGTTTGAGTTTCCAGGTAATGATATGCCAGGAAATGGGAAAGGAAGATTGTATAAGGTACATAGATAATTCTAAGGCTTATAGTCATGTTACATGCAAGCGGTACTAATAAAACGTGACTTCTTTGCACTATTAAAGAAATTCCCCCAAATCTTGCTACATCAAGGTGGTATAAAATTTTTTAAATCTATTTAGGAATGCAATTTAGGATTTATGACAAAGGCAGGAATGCAACACAGTGGAGGAAAGGTGACTTTTTTCAATAAATTGTGCTAGATGGATATAATATCCATGCAAGCTGAACTTCTTCCTCACAACATACACAAATAGATTGCCTATCAAAACCTAAAATGTGAAACAATAAAGTTTTCAGGAGAAAACACAAAAGAATGTCTCTGTGACCTTGGAGTTAGCAAAGTTTCTTAAACAGGGCATGGAAAGCATTAACCATGAAATTTTAAAAGTGGAAAATTAGACTGTGTTAAAGTTCCTACTTGATGTCAGAAATAACAAGAGAATGAAAAATAAACCAATAGGGGAGGATGCTATTCATTATAAATATCTCTGACAAAAGATTTATATTCAGAATATATATTTTTTAAAAACTCTTTAATGTTGAGAAAAATACACACAACCCAATAGAAAAATGAAAGAAAAAAAAAAAAAAAAAGACTTGAACAACCACTTCACAAAAAAAATTTAGAATGACTAATAAGCATGTTAAAAAGGTGCTCAACTTCATGCAAAATAAAAACACAACATAATTCTACCACCCTCCCACCACTCTCCACCCCACTATGCCACAGCTAAAATAAAAAAGATGGGGAAATATCAAATGTTGATGAAAACATATTAGAAAAGGCTTGGCAGTATTTTTATAAAAGTTGAACATCACAGTCTGTTCTGACCCAGTAATTACAATCCTAGGTAAATGTGCACGTGTCAACAAAAAACATGCTTCAAAACGTTTTGTTACACTATTCATACCATTTCCAAATTAAAATAATACAAATGATCAGCAAGAGTCCAACGGGAATAAACTGTGGTATTTTGGAGCAATGGAAGATAAAACAGGAAATAGTATAAGGAATTCCCAGCTATACACAACTAGGTAACTGAAACAAGTATTGAGTGGGGGAAAAAGTGAGTGAAAGTCGCTCAATCGTGTCCGACTCTTTGAGAGTCCATGGGCTATACAGTCCATGGAATTCTCTAGGCCAGAATACTGGAGCAGGTAGCCTTTCCCTTCTCCAGGGGAGCTTCCCAACCCAGGGATCGAACGGAGGTCTCCCGCATTGCAGACGAATTACCAGTTGAACCACAAGGGAAGCTCGTGGGGGTGGCGGTGGGGGGAGACACAAAAAGTGTTTGCACTATGAGTTCATGTATATAAAGACTGTTAGTAATCTAGGTCATAGTTACACTTGGGACATGGAACAGGGAGAACTGGAAAGGGGTGGGTGTCTAGGTGTCCTGGGGTTCTTGCAATTGCAAAATGTTCTAATTCTTGCTCTAAATTCTAGCTACAGTTTGTGAACATCTATACAGATATACCCAAATTAAAAAGTTACGGCTGGAACAAAACAAGAGAAGAACGTCAGCAACAGATCAAACATTAACCATTGTATTAAAATCATTGAGGTCAACAGGAACTCCACTGCTCCACCCCCTAAGCCTGCGTGCGCACACACACAAAGAAGTGAAAAACCTCATTGGCTGGAACTAGGTGCGCACTTCCGGAAGCCACACCTTAGCACCGCCCCTTCCGTCTGCTAGTCATCCCGCCTTCCCGCCACCCAGTCTCCGCACTATCCCGCCCGGCAGCTTCCGCCCTTTGGACTCAAACTCCACCAAGGAAAACAGGGCTTGGCGGCGGTAGCTTTTCTCACAGTCGCCTCTGTCAGAGCCGGCTCGCTGCCTGCCGCCATCATGAACATCCGCAATGCTCGGCCAGACGACTTGATGAATATGCAACACTGCAACCTGCTTTGTCTTCCCGAGAATTACCAGATGAAATACTACTTCTACCATGGCCTTTCTTGGCCCCAGCTCTCTTACATCGCTGAGGACGAGGACGGGAAGATTGTGGGCTACGTCCTGGCCAAAATGGAGGAGGACCCAGATGATGTTCCTCACGGACACATAACCTCACTGGCTGTGAAGCGTTCCCACCGGCGCCTCGGCCTGGCCCAGAAGCTGATGGACCAGGCCTCCCGGGCCATGATTGAGAACTTTAGCGCCAAGTACGTGTCCCTGCACGTCAGGAAGAGTAACCGGGCAGCCTTGCACCTCTATTCTAACATTCTTAACTTTAAGATTAGTGAGGTGGAACCCAGATACTATGCAGATGGAGAAGATGCTTATGCTATGAAGCGGGATCTGTCGCAAATGGCAGATGAGCTGAGGAGGCAGTTGCAGCTGAAGAAGGGGTATGTGGTGCTGGGCTCCAGGGAGAACCAAGAGACCCAGGGCAGCACACTTCCTGGTTCCAAAATGGCCTGTCAAGAGGAGAAGAACCCGGCCACTGATGGTAGCGGGAGTGACAGCAAGGAACCCAGCGAATCCACGGAAAGCCCTGATGCCCAGGACAGTTCAGAAGACTCAGACTCCACCTCCTAGAGCCTGCTTAAGGTAATTGTTCTCACTTCCTTGACCCAATTCCTATCTCCCCTGAATTCCTGCACCATACTTGAGTCGCCAGATCCCATTCCTTTCTAACCGTAATGGATTTCACTGTGAAAACACCCTGTTGACCTTGGGGAGGAGTGTAGAATGGGTTGGGGGAAACTCATTGCTCATTATAGGAAGTTAATAGGATTCCATGCTGAAAGTAGATTAAATTCAGTAAAAAAAAAAAAAAAAAAAAAGAAAAGAAAAAAACCCAACATTTATCCTGCCTTTTCGATATGAATTGTATTTTAGAATATCCACAAAGTTTATGAAAGAAATTTCTTCTTTATCGAATGACAGCTAATAAAGGTAGAAAGAATGCTAGAATTATAAAGTTGCCATTTTGAAACTCTTGAAACAATAGATCAGGAAGTTGTCATCAATGACTGATGCCATTAGGTGAAAGTCGGGACAGTTTGCAATGATGGATCGAGCTAGCAACACTTGAAGTCGCTGGTCAAGTGTAGCATCACTCAAGTGTGCTCAAACTCACGTCCATTGAGTCGGTGATGCCATCCAACCACCTCATCCTCTGTCGTCCCCTTCTCCTCCTGCCTTCAATCTTTGCCAGCATCAGGGTCTTTTCTAAGGATATATATTGAAGTAATGAGAGTTGAAATAATAGGCCTTGGATTTACTTCAAAATACTCCAGCAAAAAAAAAAAAAAAAGAGGTCAGGGAGGGGGAAATAGAAAAAATAAGAATAACAACATGTAATAATTGTTGAAGTTGGGTAACAGGTACTTGGGGGTTCATTATGCTATTTTTCACTCTATAATGTGTGAAAATCAACATGAAAAGTCAAAGAATAAAAGCAATTATTGTTCTTCCTACTACCCACTAACCAGTCACTGAAAAGTCGTTTTAAAAGACTGTTTAATTTCCCTTAAAGAACGTTGTAACACCTTAACAATTTCAAGGGTCAGTTTAGAAGCTTTAACTTCTAGTCACCTTACCCTTACATATGAAAAAGACAGGAACTTTCACATAACAAAGTCCTGTTATGAGTGACACACTGCATATAATTAAATGCCATTTGACTCATTTACTCATTCATAAAAATTTGTGTATGCTTGACATGAGACTTGGAGCTTGGTATACACCAGTGATTAGCACAGGCTGATGTTTACATTGTATAGCATCTTATCTTTGTGGTTATCCACTTCTCTTCAGTTGTTATACTCTACCTAAGTAAGATTTTAAGTAAGCAAAGATAAATGGAGATTGCTTAATATCTGATATGAGAAACAAAAATAACTGTCACTTTAGCAGGGGAAGAGAAAATAATAAATAATTGTAAGAAAATTATTGTGTGGCAGTAGAAATCTCAGTGTCCAAATTCAGGAATAACTGAAATGTTTCTTTATATTACTGTAATTGGACTTTATTTCTAAGATGAAAGAGGTGTTCCCTGTACTTAGCATAAGTACCCTTCCATGTTGGAATCTACTGCTACATCTTCATTGACTCCATCTAACCTTTGGTCCTTACGAGCCCCTTCTGGGTCCTTTCCAGTCAGAGGCCTCTTCAGGTCTCAGGTGTTCTCTGCCATGTTTGGGCCATTTTGGTAGCAAGGATATTAATGTGCATAGGCTAGTTGTTCTAAAAGTTAATCTCAAAATCTCAATAACTGAAAATAGTAACACACATTTTCTCACATCATGGTCCAGTATGAGTCAGCATTGTGGTAGGGATGTGGAGGGGAGAGGAAAAGAAGGGCCCTTCTCCATGAAGTCATTCAGGACTCCTATCTGCTCCTTACCGCTGTTTAGGAATCTGGTGAAGCCTAAGGACACCATACTTGTAGGGGTGGGGAGAAGTAAGAATTTTAGGAGAATCTTGGTAGAGGGCTTCCCTAGTGGCTTAGAGGGTAAAGCGTCTGCCTGCAATGCAGGAGACCTGGGTTCGATCCCTGAGTTGGAAAGACCCCCTGGAGAAGGAAATGGCAACCCACTCCAGTGTTCTTGCCTGGAGAATCCCATGGACAGAGAAGTCTGGTAGTCTACAGCCCATGGGATCACAAAGAGTCGGACACAACTGAGTGACTTCACTCACTAAAGGACACCTCAGAAAACTGCCTTTTAAAGGCTTGAAAATCTGTGTGATTACAAAGGAAGCCAATTTTTATTAATACTGTTATCAAATTATTTTAAAATAAACTTATTTTGTTGTTCAGTCACTAAGTCCTGTCTGAGTCCTTACCACCCCATGGACTGCAGCACGCCAGGCTTCCCTGTCCTTCACTATCTCCCAGAATTTGCTCAAATTCATGTCCATTGAGTCAGTGATGCAATCTAACAATCTGCCATCCCCTTCTCCTTTTGCCTTCCATCTTCCCCAACATCAGGGTCTTATGTTATTTATGTACTTAAAAGAAAATTGAGTGTAAATGCTATTTGGAGATACCTCCAACAGCTGTAATGTAATATGAAAACCTGTGATTTGTATTGGTGATAAAGTCGCAAGGATTATAACACACTACTGTGCCTCAGTGCCTATATTCATAATTGAAGGAAATGCTAAATTTCAGCTGGAGGCTAGTGAAAATCCAGAATTTTTTTTTATTGTTCCACATCCAAGTTCATAGTTCTCCCAAATTCAGTTAATGGATCCCAGGCTAAAGGCCCCTGATACAGTGCCATTTTCTAGAATCATGTCGTCCACTTGTTCATATACATTCAACTTGCAGATAGGTGTTAAAAGTCAGTCTCATTTCCCTAACTACCTGCAGGGAAGATTAAATAGTGTAGTTTGGTTGTATGCCTGGGAGGAAAAGGAATGAGTTCTGGTAACCACACAGCATAGTTTCTGCAGCAGTGGGAACCGCCCCAGTGGTGCTCTGGACTTTGAGAAGTTCTGCTTCCATGCCTGGCATCTCTCTGTTGCCCCCTCCCTCTCCATAACATGGCACAGAAAATTCTGCCAGGCTATGTGAGCTGTCTGCTTAATCACATAACACACATGTCTTCTGCACAAACCTCGGCATGGGAATCTGGGACCCTGCCGGCCTTGCTGTCTTTATGCCTCTTGTTAAAGCCTGGAAGAATTGACCCCTCTACATGGAAATCCCCCGAATTGTCTAAAGCTGCAGTTACCATCCCTCACGTGTGTCCCATTCAGCAGGGGTTTATTAGGACATACACTGAGCTGCCTGAATGGAAAAAAGACTTCTATGAGGAAAGGAAGAATAGAGACAAAAATTAAAAGGTTAATACAACAGAAGTATTATCTAGCCACAGTTGTGACATTCCCCATGTGGAACTGGAGTTAAAATACCTACAGAAGAAAGTCCTGAAAGAAATAACTTTTCAGTTTCCCTTATCTTCTCTTGGGTCTGGGCAACAGAGACAAAGTTAGAAGATTTAGAAAGTGAAAGTGAAGTTGCTCAGTCGTGTCCGACTCATTGTGACCCCATGGACTGTAGCCTACCAGGCTCCTCCCTCCATGGGATTTTCCAGGCAAGAGTACTGGAGTGGGTTGCCATTTCCTTAGAAGTGATGGTGAATAGGGCAGCTGGTGAAGGAGACTGGATGTCTTCCTCTGCAAAATGGTAATAAAAGTCTCTGAGAGTACTGTGTCAGAGGTACTCTTCTAGGGACTACTTGTGAATTGTCTCTCTTAATCCTCCTAAAATCCCTCTAAAGTACGTACCCAGGTAGTGCTAGTTGTAAAGAACCTGCCTGTGAATGCAGGAGACATAAGAGATGCAGGTTCGATCCCTGGGTTGGGCAGATCCCCTGGATGGAGGAAATGGCAACCCACTCCAGTATTCTTGCTTGGAGAATCCATCCCACAGACAGCGAGGCCTGGTGGGCTTAAATCCATAGAGTCACACAGAGTCAGACATGACTGAAGTGACTTAGCACACACATACATGCAAAATGCATTGCTCCATTTTACAGATGAGAAATGCCTGTCATTCAGACAGTAAGTGGAAAATAGGGATGCAAACTCAGATGATGGGACTCCACCAGGGTGAAGATTAAGTGGACAATGCCTGAAAATTGCTTAGCATAGTGCCTCACACACAGTTACTTATTCTGTAAATTTTCGCTTTTAAACTGCAGTGATAGTAACCATCCAGCCTCTTTTTCTTCTCCACAGTAATCAAGTGATAGAATGTTGTGTATGAGCAGCAACAGTTTGCAGCCTTGGAAGGGAGATGCATCTTAATGATTAAAATAGCTTTCACTGACAAGCTGAATGTCAAAGCATTCAGCTGAATCAATGCTCGTCAACAGCAGAGTTTCTAAGGAGCCATAGCAATGAAGACAGGTCAGTTCAAAACATGCTAGTTAAGGCAGGAATGCCATCAAATTGATGCTCCTGACAAGAAATATGTGGATGATTAATAACAAAAAGGGAAAAAATGCAGAATCTTAGAATTTTCCATTGAGCTGGCAATATTGAGTTAACCAAGGTTACTTGAGTGACTCTCCCTTTCTGGTTTATTCTTTCTGTCGCTAAGCTGTCATCCTAACAAAAAGTTGTTAAATGTTCACATGAGCATTCACTGAAATAGACTGTTCTTAATTTTACCAGACAACTAATTATAACTGGAATGATATAATGAAATATGGAAGAAAGTTAGAGACTGACAGGTCTGGTAAATTCCTAGTCTAACCTTACCCCAGATATGCCAGAAACCATAGATTTCAAATGCTGCTGCACTGTATGAAGATAAGGGGGGGGGGGGGGGAAGAGATAAAATATTGTTTTGAAATACTAATCAGATAGATATCATTTGTTGAATTATTTATAATCTGTAACAATGTCACTTTTCAGCCAGTGTGCCATGTATATATTTAGGACGACTGAAATACGAACTTTGTTAGAGATAACTGATAAAAGCAGAGGCTTTCCCTAAATGTTATACTCTTCATGCTAAGGAACTCTGTGGTGGAAGATGTAAGGAAGAGACAATAATAACAGGTATTCTGTGAATGGCTGTGGTTCAAAGAGCCTTCCTGAAACATTCTACAGTGCTGTTTCTTCAGACTGAAATCCTCAGACTACCATAGGGTTTTTTCTTTAAGTTCCAAGTCATAAAATTCTGTTTTTTTCTCGGGAAGTCATGTCAACAATTAACATATTTCTCAGGCTGCCATTGCCTGTCTTTAAGGAATTCTAGTAGTGTAAGAATTTGAATTTGATAAGCTAATAAGTTAAGGACTAGTAATATTCATATTTTATCTTAATGTCTTAATTGTAACAAGCAGTATTTACCGAGAAAACTAAAAGAACTATAGAATTGGTTTTTATATAACTTCTTTTGCATGCCTCTTTTTACAATATATGAAACAAATTGAAAAAGGTAATAACGATAGACTTTCTGGCCTATTCTCCCACATCTTCCATGACAGCAAATACACTTGTTTTCAAAAATAACATTTTGTGTTATATGCCTCTGCCTGTCCTGCTTGATTCACTGTTATTCTGGGAACTGACTTCTCTGTAATTATGATTTTGACTTTTCTGAAATTATGATTTTGTACAAAAATGCTTTTTAACTGGCCTGTGCCTAATAGCCTTTATCGTACTACTTCTGGGTACATCTGATAGGTGGGAAAACAGTGCATCTTTACAATTTTAAGGTTCTGTTGTTTCATTTGCAGCTACTCAGTAATGGGAAGCAATACTCCAACTTACATATTCCATTCACATATCACACAAACCTTTCTACCTTATTAAGTATAGGGCCTATGTCCCAGTTTCTTGCTCTCCAAAGTTACTGCAGACAGTGACAGCAGCTATGAAATTAAAAGACACTTGCTCCTTGGAAGAAAAGCTATGACAAACTTAGGCAGCATATTAAAAGGTAGAAGTATCACTTTGCTGACAAAGGTCCATATAGTCAAAGCTATGGTTTTTCCAGTAGTCATGTACAGATGTGAGAATTGGACTATAAAGAAGACTGAGTGCCATGGAATTGATGTTTTCAAATTGTGGTGCTGGAAAAGGCTCTTGAGAGTCCCTTGGACTGCATGGAGATCAATCCAGTCAATCCTAAAGGAAATCAACCCTGAATATTCATTGGAAGGACTGATGCTGAAGCTCCAATACTTTGGCCACCTGATACAAAGAACCAACTCTTTGGGAAAGACCCTTATGCTTGGAAAGATTGAAGGCAGAAGGAGAAGGGGATGAGATAGTTGGA
This sequence comes from Muntiacus reevesi, assembly GCF_963930625.1. Classification (NCBI taxonomy): domain Eukaryota; kingdom Metazoa; phylum Chordata; class Mammalia; order Artiodactyla; family Cervidae; genus Muntiacus; species Muntiacus reevesi. Next base: position 22,124,584 of record NC_089270.1, read on the forward strand.
TGGCATCACTGACTCAGTGGACTTGAGTTTGAGCAAATTCCAGGAGATAGTGAAGGCCAGAGAAGCCTGGCTTGCTGCAGTCCATGGGACTGCAAAGAGTCAGAAATGATTTAACAACTGAACAGCAGCCACCATGTTTCATTTATCTTCATTTCCTTAACTCCTGGCACATTATTCCTTCATTGTAAGTTCTCAGTATATAGTCATTGAAAGAAGGAAGGAAGGACCCTCCCAAATTACCAATGTAGAATTTGAAAATGGAAAGGAGAGAAAGTATACTTAAGGTACTACTTCCTGTTACCTAGTGTAATTAGAATGCTTTTAAGTTATGAATAAAGAGACATAATGGGTAATTTGGTTTCATCTCCAGGTCTCACAGAAAGAAAATATGACTTCTAGAATTGGACATATTGCATCTAGTTTATCAAGGGCTAAAAAGACTTTTCATTTCATTTGAATTGAGATAAATTTCCTTTCTCTCTCTCTCTCTCTTTTTTTTTTTTTTTTTTTGAGATAAATTTCTTTTTGAGTGGAGTAGGATGGGGTAGAATTTGAAGATGACAAGCAAAAGTGTCATAATTTCTATAGGTTTAAAATAAGATCTTTGGGGTAGATCTCAGCCTTTCATTGTTCTCTCCACTCCCCTTTCTCCTGGCAGAAGTGGCTTTTTGATTCGGTTCAGTTGTTCAGTCATGTCTGACTCTTTGCAGCCCCATGGACTGTAGCATGTCAGGCCTCCCTGTCCATCACCAACTCCCAGAGTTTATTCAAACTCATGTCCATTGAGTCGGTGATGCCATCCAACCATCTCAACCTCAGTCATCCCTTTCTCCTCACTTAGATGTCAAGAAAAGTTCATGTGTCTTCACCACAGAGAGGGGAGAGAGCCTCAGATTTACGTGTGGCTCTTTGTGCTGCCATCTGAATTCTCACTGGCTCCCATGGAGATTTAGCGGGTCTAAACAGGCTATTAGTGCCTTGTTGATCTGCTGCCAAAATCTGTTATTGGTTAAACCCAGATTTTATTCTCTCAGAGCGGTCAGCGTCTATAGCCTTCCTTTGCTCACTTGCTCTCTTTTCACTTCTCAACAGCACTGCAGGTCCTCGTGTCTCAGCCACATCTGCTCTCCGAGTCCTGGCTTCTCCCGTGAACTCTGTAGCATCTGCTCGGGGGTCCTCTCAGGCCAACCCCAGTGGCTTCTCACTGTCAACCTTCCACATACCCCACCAGGATCATGACCGAATACGTGGACACAGGAGCCTGCTCTGCAAGCGCCAAGGAAGTTTGAGGCCTGCCATCACCGAACCGTCCCTGGCCTGCTCACACCGTGCCCGCCCTTTTATTGTGTTTGTAGTAGTCCTTTGTTGGGTGTGGTTGTCTTGTAAGGTTGTCCCTTCCTAAAATACAGAACAGGAAACAGGGGAAACTCCCAAAGCTCCCGGGCTTTTAGTTTTTGCCATTGTTTCTCTGGGTTTTCATTCTTGAGGGGGTAGTCAGGACCGTCAAGTCAGACCTCACGCCCCCTTCCTCTTCCTTTCTCCCCTCTTCTGGTAGAAGTGTTCTGTTTCCTCTTCCTTTCTCCAGGAACCTGTCCTCTCTCACATCCTCTCCTTTCTTGAAGAGCTGTTCTCCTCCTTCCCCGTGGGAGGAAGTGGTGAGGGCTTCTATTACGCAATCAAAACTTGGAGATTTTAAGAAAAGGACAACCAGTAATTAAATTGGAATATCTAATCTGCTTGTTTGTGTCAGTTTTCTTTTTTTTTTTTTTTGGTTAGTGACATAACTTGCCGTTTATTGAGAACCTATAATGTTCAGGCACAGTGCTAGGGCCTTTATTACCAATATATTTAATCCTCTCAGCAACTGGGAGGTAAGTATTCTTATCCCCACTTTATAGATGGGGAACCTGAACCTCAAGGAGGCGAAGTAAATATCTAGGACCTGAACTCAGGTTATTTGAATTCAAAGCCAAAATTCATTTCACTTTCTTCTTGCTCCTTTTGGCATTTTATTTATAAAAGTGTGAAAACAATAGCAAAAAAAGGGAGAATTGAGTTTTAAAATGTGTTGACTTAACATGTGACAACTATATGTCTTTTGTAAATATTTATATAACCCACTATTATAATCCTGTTTACTGTTTTCCCTAGTAAAAATAAGTAAATGCAAAACATTTTGACCACTTTTGACGAAGTGCAGCAGAGGTCACCAGATAAAATCCAGTTATCATTACTTAATGTTTTTCTATTCACTGAATGTGAATTCCCATAGTGTGTAATTTTTCTCATGTTTAAATTTTTATGAAAACTAGTGTGTATGGTTTAAAGTTAAAACCCTGACATTAACCATCTGATGACAAGACAGAAATCTGTTCTCTGTAGTCATAATCAGCCCTCCTAAGCTCCTCTTACAAATCTACTCTAAGAATGCACTCTAAGAATGCCTGCCTAATAGGAAATGATTGCCTGAGGCAGACATAAAATTTTTTTCCTACATAAGGATTTGCCAACACAAACCTCTCATCCATCTTTCCATCTTTACTGTTCTTAATTTTCTCCCCCAACTCTAAAAACTATTTTATTCCTTCCTCTCAAGCATGTATTTATCCCCTTATTTTTAAATATTACAGCTTTCTAACATCTGTCTCTAGGGCAGCATAATCTTACTGGTGAAATATTCCATGTTTTCTGTGAGCCCTTGTCAATATGTCTTCGTGTTAACAGCTTAGCAGATGGAGAAACAGAAGGAGTAGCCTCAGCTTACCTGAATGATTTCTCTCCGGCACCCGGCACATGACTGTCTCTACTAACTTGATGATAGGAACTGGAGTAATTGGAAGATAAGAAATGATGCCTGACCCTTGCAGTGTTATTTACTAGAACTATTGGCAGCTTTTTTACATTACTGTTCGATCCTTTTTCCCCAGTCTCGTACCAGAAGACAGAATTGTAGCAACCTACCTGGTTTCCACTGTGCCTACTTAGATAATGAAAGTAAAATAAACAATAATAACTAATATTGCTTTGGGCATAAATTGCATGTTCCCAGGTGGTTCCAGGGTAATCACCATGATTTAGCAGGAGCAATAGCTTTCTGCAACAGAAAATGTGGGAGCCTGTGATATTGTTTTATGTAATAGCATTGTTCTTTTTACATGGGACTTATTATTATTTAGTGGGCTGACTGCTTTTTACTTAAGTGTTGGGTTGGCCAAAAGCTTCATTTGGGTTTTTCCGTAAGATGTTGTGGAAAAACCCAAGGTTTTTTGGCCAACTCAATACAAACCAAGAGAGGCCAAAGCAGGACTTTGAAACAAGGATGTAGGAGAGTCAGTGGTGAACACCCTTGGACTAGCTATAGGAAATGACCCACACCCACTCCTGTACTTGCTGCTTTAAAGAAACTACCTGGGTGGGCTCAGGTGTGTGAGCATAATGTTCAGAAACACTAATCATCAAGATGCAGGGTTTTCTCTGGCTAATAGAAACTTGTGAATGAAGTCTGAGTTACCTAGTTGGAATCTGTGTGTTTTCCCTTTGAAGATAAGACTTAAGGAACTGGGGAAAAAAAAAAAAAAAGACTAAGGAACCGAAAGTGACTGAAACAATAATGGGGAAGTAGATATGTGGGAGGGGCAGAGAGGGGTGCCGGAAGTTAGTTCAAAGCTGGGTAAACTAGGAAAGGATAAGGACTCTGAAATAGTTGAAAGAAAGTTTGCCCAAGCTTTTACACACAGATGGGTCATTTGGGGACCATGTTAAAATGCAGGTTTTGTTTCAGTAAAGGGGGGGGGGGGGGGGCGGGGACACTGAGTGTCTGCGTTTCTAACTAGCTCCTGGACAATGGGCAATGCTGATGTTGCTGATCTAGGTATCACACCTTGACTTGCAGGTGTCCTAACAGTTATATCGAGCCATGGAACTAGTCCAGAATAACTGTGACTGGCCTATAGGTTGGTTTGTATTAGACCCCCAATAATTTAGAATATCATTCTTAAATACACATGCAAATCTTGTTTGTCTTGGGAATTTTGTCATATGAGGTTGATGACCTAACAATTTCAATAAAAATTCCAACCTGTTTCATCAAAATGTGTAAAGCAAATTTTATATATACAGTATATGAGCTATCATGATAATAATTGACATCTTCTCTTATATTAGAAGGTAGGCTCAGCAGGTAAAGAATCTGCCTGCAGTGTGGGAGACCCCTGTTCAATTCCAGGTTCAGGAAGATCTGCTGGAGAAGGGATAGGCTACCCACTCCAGTACGCTTGGGCTTCCCTGGTGGCTAGCTGGTAAAGAATCTGCCTGCAACGTGGGAGACATAGGTTTGATCCCTGGATTGGGAAGATTCTCTGTAGAAGGGAACAGCTACCCACTCCAGTATTCTGACCTGGGGAATTCCATAGACTGTATAGTTCATGGGGTCGCAAAGATGTTGCAGGAAGGGGGACCCCTTCCAGGGCCCGAAACTGGGCTCTTGTCTAACACTCAGAAATGCATTGTCCGAGGAGACACATGCTGACAAAGCAGGAGATTTTATTGGGAAGGGCACCCGGGTGGAGAGCAGTAGGTAAGGGAACCCAGGAGAACTGCTCTGTGCGTGGCCCGCAGTCTTGGGTTTTATGGTGATGGGATTAGTTTCAGGGTGGTCTTTGGCCAATCATTCTAATTCAGAGTCTTTCCTGGTGGCGCACGCATCGCTCAGCCAAGATGGATGCTAGCAAGAGGGATTCTGAGAAGTGGACGGGCAGGCAGTGTCTCCTCTCAACCTTTCCCGAACTCTTCCGGCTGGTGGTGGCTTATTAGTTCTGTATTCCTTATCAGGATCTCTTGTCATAAAACAACTCATGCAAATGGTTACTATGGTGCCTGGCCAGGGTGGGCGGTTTCAATCAGTGTGCTTCCCCTAACAAAGAGACCGAGCAACTTTCACTTTCTTTGATATGTTAATATTTCCTCATCTTTGACTTCCAAACAAGTGAATGGGTAGATGTGATTTTTGAACTGTCACTCAATTTATTGTGTTTATTGGTCCATAGATTACCCCAGACACTAAGAAGGTTTCCCATGCTGCTATTTGACATAGAATTTGAACATGAACACATTAAAAAAAAAAAGAGAGAGAGTATGAGATTTTATGTGGGTTGAAGTGGTGTGGGAAACAACTTCAAGAGAAAATTTCTCATCCAGGAATAAGAGTTTCTAGCCCAGGTTTTCTCAAAGTACAGTTCATCAAATTCACCCAGGTGCTATGTTAAAAATGCAGTTTCTTTGACTCCAGCTCAGATTTACAAAACAGATCGTGTATTTTTAACAAGCTTCCAGGTGATTGTTTCGTATGCTGCCATCTGAAAATCACTGACTAGTAAGACATTGATTTCATCATGAAGGTAATTTGAGCAATTTTCCCATGGTGACACTCTCCAAATTTAAGTTAACTTGTTCAAAGAAGCATTTTGTTGTTCTCTTTGCTATTACTTGCATGCCCATCCTTTCCCCAGTCCTCCCACATCAGTGTCCCCTCCCTTTTCCTAGTTTTATCCTGGTTTTTTGTCTCCAAGCCAACAATACCTGTAGTTTGGCAGTAGTGGCATATAGTACAGACGTGCAGAGTCAGAATACTCACAAATACTCTCACTGAAATTCCCTTAATTTCTTTCTAGAACAAGAAGCCAAAATACTGCAATGTCCAGTTACGAGTCAGATACCAGGCCAGTCTGGAATCACAGGCTCTTCTACTGTGTCATTTGTTCCTCATAGCCCTTCATCATCTAGGTATTCTGAGTCAGAACTGTTAGTAACAGTACTCGGCCGAAAACCTGATGAAACAGACCAAGTGACTTATCACAGCCCTTCTTAATACTTTTTCCTGACATGAGTGCTTCTTTGAAATCTTAAAAGACACAGATCATTTCCTTGAGGCACACTTGAAAGGCTATTTAAACAACTCGTTCCCTTATATGGATATAAAGATTAAATTTTGTGAAGTTCTGCAAAAAAAAAAAGGTCCTTTCATTATAAATCATACATATATTGCTTTCACACCAAAATTAAGATAGATTTTCTGTAAGGTCATCACCTCAAGTGCATATCACCTCAAGAGCTTACTTAGAGAACACAGTCCTTAGCAAGTAATTGTCACAAGGAGTGGTTTAATAAAGAGTGAGAAATCACAGACCTGAGTCCAAAGGCTTAAATTTTAGTTCTAGTTTGGCTTATTACTACCTGGATATCCTCTGGCATGTCAATTTTCTCATATATAAAATAGAGAAAAATAACTTTCATACCCTCTGGGTTATTGTGTAATGAGGTATTGTAGGAAAAACTGCACTGTAATTTGTAAGAAGATGTGTAAATGTTATTACTAACATTTTTACTTTCAGAGATTTTTATCCTCAGATTCAAACTGGTACGAAATATTGATAATTTTCCTCTCTAGCCATCCAAAAAAAAAAAAAAATAGCATTTCTGCAATGATGGCTGTGTGCATGTGTGTGACTATTTTAAGGAATTAAGTATGACAAAGGGAGTGAATTCCTATAAATGTAGCAAGTCAAATCTCTACATATTCAAAAAGAAAACAAGCTTAATAAAAGTTGTTTATCTCTTGTTCTTTATGACCTAAGCATTCATATGTAATAAAATTATTCATGTAAATCAAATGGTACTTGTTTTCCCATTTGCATGGTTTTGAGTAAAAGAGACTTAAAAAAAATAATCACCAAAGTTTTCACATACTCAAAATCTTAAGTAAACAGTGGTGATACATTAGGGCAAGCATCTAACTCTGGCTCCTTTTCAAAACATCACCAGAGCCAAAAGCTGTGTTAAGTCCCAAGGTTCATCCTTTCATTACTGAAAGAAGGTACAAAAGTTAAAGTCTGTTAAATAATAGATGTGGTAAAGAATCTTGGAAAATTATGGACTCCCTCATATAAAGAGCCTTCTAGGAAATAAATATTTCTATTGTTCCTTTGGTATTCAAGCCCGTTTTGTGCCTTGGTATATATGCTGTGCTTAGTTGCTTAGTCATGTCCAGCTCTTTGCAACTCCATGGACTGTAGCTCATCTGTCCATGGGGATTCTTCAGGCAAGAATACTGGAATGGTTTGCCATGCCCTCTTCCTGGGTGGGGGGATCTTCCCAACCCAGGGATCGAACCCAGGTCTCCTGCATTGCAGGTGGATTCTTTACCATCTGAGCCACCAGGGGAAGCCTTGGTAAGTATGCCCTAGTTAGTAAGATTCTGTTAGTTAGAGGTACGCCTTTCTTTTAAAAGTGCCAAAACAATTAGTGTGAACGGATGTTGAGAAAAGAACCACCACCACAGAAGAGTTCTTAGGCAGATCAGCCTAGGAAGATTTACATTTGGAAACTGATAACAGATTTGGAGTCCCTTAAAGTTACTCAATGCCTGTGTATCCCTTATAAAGTACTAAAGAGTGAGAAGCAATGATCCATGATATATTTTCCACCACTTCATACATGTTCTTTAATTTTATTCTCTTCTTTATAATTGGGGAATCAGAGCAAGCAGGGTGAGTAGATTAATTTATATCCAGTAAGTTTTTTTGTTTGTTTGTTACTGACTAAAACTCGCACAGTGAAAGGAGGGAGTTTCAGAATAACTGGACACCCTGAATAAAGAAAGAAGGCTGTATTTATAGTTTAAAATTATGTATACCAGTACAATTCTGATACTAAAATATCTTGATAAATCATGTGAAAATATAAGTTCCTGTCTTTAATGAGAAAGACAAAATATATAGTGGGCTTATCACAGAATATACAGCTTTTAGAATCACTCTGTCATTCATGGCTTATCCCTCAGAATTCAAAGCTTTATAAGTTATAAACATTTTCCAGCACGTGTTACACCCTGTCTTATGTCAGACAGAGCTAGGATAATTCAAGGGCATAAATGAATTTTCACTTTTCCACCCTGAATTATTCTTTCATCCCTCATACACAGTATTCTATTATTCGTTCCTGGCTTAAGTTCCACCCTTAAGCAATGCTGGAATTCCTTCAAAATAACCTATACTTGTATCACTTTTTAAATTCCATTGCCCCTTCTGTCCCCACTTCCCATAGATAGATTGATAAATAGATAGATCTTACAGCATGGCTGGAAATAAGCATTTTTAAGAATTCACATGAAATTATTCATAACTGGCAGGCTTGCTCCTCTAAAGAATATTTATATTTAATGCAAATGAATCTGACTGGTAGATAAACCTGCTTCATTGATACTCTCATCTTATCTACTGGAAGATCTAAACTGGAGCTCCACGGGATGGCCTGACACATTGGGCCACAGTTTTTGTTTCAAAAAGGAAGAATGCATTTCTTACCTATGAGCAAACGAAGTACTAAGAAGCAATGTTTTTTTTTTATGACCTGAAGCTTTTTTTTCTGCATCTTTCCTTCAATTCTTTTTTTCTCCCACATCTTCAACAATCTTAATGTCCCAATTAATACATCTATAAAATAGGAATCATTGTAGGGTTGCTAGAAGGACTACAAAGTCATTGCAAAGGTTAAGTAAAAAATTCATGGAAATTACCCACCCATCTAGATGCACAGTAAATATTGGTACCTGTTACTTCCCTTCCAATTTGTGCATAAATATTCCAATAAAGCCTTAATTCTAATATAGGACTTTACATTTGAGTATCATTTTATGCAAACAATTATTTCGTGATCATAAGCTGTTTCTGTCTTCCGGTGTCTTCTCCATTCTCTTCTGATTTACCTCTGAGTGTGCCCAGCCGGTAGCAGGTGCTCAAGGCATGAATGAATGAAGTGAAAGGGTTCACAGATGGGGAATCACCGAGCCGATGAAGATTATACAGAACCCCGCACTGTGCTGTGCTGTGTCGCTCAGTCATGTCCCGTGGTCTGTAGCCCGCCAGGCTCCTCTGTGCATGGGGATTCTCCAGGCAAGAATACTATGGTGAGTTTCCATGCCCTCCTCCAGGGGATCTTCCCAACCCAGAGGTTGAACCCAGATCTGCTGCATTGAGGGCAGATTCTTTACCCTCTGAGCCAGCAGGGAAGTCCAAGAATACTGGAGTGGGTAGCCTATCCCTTCTCCAGGGGATCTTCCCAACCCAAGTATTGAACTGGGGTCTCCTGCATTGCAGGTGGATTCTTTACCAGCTGAGCTCCCAGGGAAGCCCACACAAAATCCCACTTTATATCAAATAATGGTAAGACAAGAACCCTTTGCAATCAAAGAATAAATGTTATTTTAAGAAGAACTATCCAGTGCAGTTCTATGCCAATAGTAAGGTACTTCTATTTTCCCACTGCTTTCAAATCTGAAAGCCAAATAATATTATCCTAATATTTATGTGCCCAAAAGGTAAAGAGGTGCAAATAACTGAGAACAGTTAGCAAATCCCTCAAGATGTGTTTCTCTAAATATAACAACCAAAATTCATTATAAGTAAGAAAGCATGATCATTGGTGAAAACCAGGACATTGCATATCCAGTTTTCACTTTGCAAATAAAATTAAAATGATATGTGAAATGTTTTTTAAAATACCAAGTAAAATGTGGTTTTCATAGGTGTTTATGCTTTTGGAAAAGGGAAAAAATGACTACCATTTCATTCTTTGTGCATAACAGTCTGTTCTATTTAAAAAAAAAAATAATAAATGAGCAGTAATCTCCAAGAAATCATCTTGACCAGCATTAATGACTAGTGTGATAGTTAACAGCCCGAGGCATAGCCAGAGGCCATTAAGGCTCTTGGGGGGAAAAAAGGTTGGGGGATTGTGGTTTACCAGTAATTAACCATAGTTATGAAGCAAAACTTCCTAAGAAAAGAGATAAAAGTTTCTCTGGCTATTCTGTCTATCTTTTCATACACCCCCCTCCACCTTTTTTAGTAAACAGGAAAAAAGGATGCTGCCATCATTTCACAAACCAGGTTGGATTGGAAATAATTCATTTAATGAAACAGGGACACTCAGGGGACCAATTAATGCCTTTTCAAGCTTAGGCTAGACAACTATAAGAGCCACTTAAAAAACAAAAAACTCAGCCTAACACATTAGTTGATTGTTGGTGAACTAAACTTAATCATCAGATCATAAGGATTTTTGGGGGGGAGATTTTTTTTCCCCAGTTTTTAATCTTATCTCAATAAAGGTAAATACATAAGGATTATAAATAAACAAATCTGAAGTAATATAGATTGGGGCAACCTCAAGAGGGTCAGGAGATAATGAAGATTATACCTCAATATTGGGATTATGATGTTAGTTCTTTATTTCAATAAAAGTGGATAGAGATCTTTCATATCAGGGACAGGGCTTAGCTGTAAGGACAAAGTAATCTTCTGGGAATTATGCATACAGGCTTGACATCATTTTTATTGGATGGCTGATGAACTGGAAAACTCCAGGATAGCCAGGCTTTAATTTGTAATCTTAATTTTCATATAAATCGGTACATTTCAGGGGGAGGGAGTGGGGGATGTGGGGACTTTGATGCTTGCTGGCCTGATGGTAATAAGACAGCGCTGTAGCATGGGCTGCAGTACTAATTCATTCAGTATCTGATTCTGTCTTTTCCTCTATCCATCTGTCTTCCATCTTTACATCTATCATTTAAAGAAATTTACAGCCTGCAAATACCAGAGAAGCTAATGTTAGTGCAATCTTCCCTCCACGTTCTCTTGGAATGATCTATAGTAATCTACTTATCATAGACATGCACACTATAATGTACAATAATTTAATCTTCAGCCAGGAAAACGACTGCAATTGTTTTCCAAGCATGCATTAATAAGGTGTTTCTTTCCCCTTCTTTTTATCTTTTTTAAAGGCTACAGGGCATGAGAGAACACTAGTTTCCCTTCATAAAACAATTATCTTGGTGTTTCCCATATACACTTTCATATCCATAGGATCACACAGGGGCAAGTTTATCAAACGAGAACGTACTGCCAATTTATTTGGTTACAAAGAAACTGGGCCCATATATTTCAAAATAGAATGCAGATGCTTTCCACATTGTAAAAAAAGTAAGAGCTCTTGTATTGAATATGTTAGCAATATATCAATATATATCTTAGCAATATATCAATAAAATTAAATTTTCTCTCTAGACTGTTCTAGTCTTTAACATCATAAGTAAAATTGAATCTTCAGGCAAAATTATAATCAAAGACTCTGTGAGCTGAATTGGCCATAGAAAACAAGTAATATACAGAGGAGAAATTACTTGTTCATAAGCACACATTTTTCCTCTCGTTTCAAGTAATGTTTCTACAGTTTTTCTTTTCCATTTAAAATTTGTAAGTTGCCCTTTTGTTATTTTGTTATTGTTCTACAGCTACTTTACTTTCTGACCCAAAAATAATAAGCCTTGATATTCATCATTTTCTTTCTACATACCTTGCCTCCTTTTGCAGAAATGCTACCATACGTCTTGTCTCTGTTTAGGCTAGAATGATACTTAACTAATTAATTCACCCATCCATCTATCCACTGTGTTATGCACTATGTAGAGTTGTAGATATATTGATAGGATATGCAGTATTTTATCTCCAGGAATTCATGACTTAGTAGGGAGATAGACTTGTAACAACAACAAAAAGAAACCCCAAGCCCAAGAAGGCTTCCAGGAAGAAGGGACACTGGGGTTAAGATTTAAAGATACAAAGAGGTTTGCAAAGCTGAGACAGTGATGAATAAAATGGGATAGTGCAACATTTGTAAAGGCAGAGCAAATGAAAGGGAATTTGACACATAATACAGGAATGGAGTTCACAAGTGTTTACAAAAGTGAATGAGTCTGGTGAAGCGTTATTTGGTAAATGGTAGACCTTCAAAGAAATGGCAACCCCCTCCAGTGCTCCTGCCTGGAGAATCCCGGGGATGGGGGAGCCTGGTGGGCTGCCGTCTATGGGGTCGCACAGAGTCAGACACGACTGAAGCGACTTAGCAGCAGCAGCAGACCTTCAAAGGAAAAGATACTGACATAATCTTCAGTTGAAGCTGTGAATCTCTAATATCACATCCATTAGCATTCACCTGAACAACTTCAATGGATGGAAACGCATTACAATAAAAGACTGAATTTGTTTTCAAAATTCTCATGTTTGGAAAATTTCTAATTTTTTTAATTTTTTTGAACTAGAAAACACACAACATATACTGATCCATTCTAGTTCTGTCTTCTTGAACTGTACAGAGTATGATTAATCTTTTCATGTTAATTGAAATATTTGAGGTCATTTATAAAGTCCTTCAAAAGTCAGTTGCTTAAAATGCTCCTTCTTTATAAGAGTTTTCAAAACTTTTAAAGGCCTGATTTCTATTCTGGTAAGCACCAGATTGGTTCCTTTTATAGGGTGGCATTTAAAGTAAAAGTAATAGTCTTTGCTTAGTATGACCTGTCTGGAGAAGGGCGTAGCAACCCACTCCAGTATTCTTGTCTGGAGAATTTCATAAACAGAGGAGCCTGGTGGGCTACAGTCCACGCAATCACAAAGAGTTGGACATGACCAAGCGACTAACACAACAACAAAGTGTGACCTGTAGTGAGCAGGGAGAGAGTATTCGATCACCTTTTCCTCATCACTATATTTCTACTATATGTCTAACTTGAATTAGATTTTTTTGGCAGACATATGTTGGTTAGTCATACAGAACTTTTATTCCTAAAATACCAAAGTCCTTGCCATGTATGCTCCCAGTTAGCCAAATCTCTGCTGTCCTCTATTACTGTACATGGATTTTTGAACCAAAATCTAGAACATTACCTTAATCCCTATTTAAGTTCATTACTTTAATTCATCACTTCCGCATATAATAAGTACCAAGAAATCTTACATATGATTCAGTGTAAAATTTGCCAAAATAGGTGAAAGTATTATTTTTGTGAACAATATTTTTTTAATAGCAACTAAATACAGGGAACAGAGGACACACAATACACAATGATCATTGATAGTTAAAGTAGCTTTAACTTAAGTTCAATAAATACAAATATTTAAATATTCAGATATATCTCTTTATTCTTTAACCATTGACTGGTAGATAGTGGTAAGATTCATTCATTAAAAGTGGGTTTCCAGATCTGAAAGAGACACGTGCACCCCAATGTTCATCGCAGCACTGTTTATAATAGCCAGGACATGGAAGCAACCTAGATGCCCATCAGCAGATGAATGGATAAGGAAGCTGTGGTACATATACACCATGGAATATTACTCAGCCGTTAAAAAGAATTCATTTGAATCAGTTCTGATGAGATGGATGAAACTGGGGCCCATTATACAGAGTGAAGTAAGCCAGAAAGATAAAGAACATTACAGCATACTAACACATATATATGGAATTTAGAAAGATGGTAACGATAACCCTATATGCAAAACAGAAAAAGAGACACAGAAGTACAGAACAGACGTTTGAACTCTGTGGGAGAAGGTGAGGGTGGGATGTTTCAAAAGAACAGCATGTATATTATCTATGGTGAAACAGACCACCAGCCCAGGTGGGATGCATGAGACGAGTGCTCGGGCCTGGTGCACTGGGAGGACCCAGAGGAGTCGGGTGGAGAGGGAGGTGGGAGGGGGGATCGGGATGGGGAATACGTGTAACTCTATGGCTGATTCATGTCAATGTATGACAAAACCCACTGAAATGTTGTGAAGTAATTGGCCTCCAACTAATAAAATAAAATTAAAAAAAAAAAAAAGTGGGTTTCATTTATTGGCATACTCCTGTCCTCTATAGATAGTGAGGTTGGATAAAATATATAAAAAAGAAGAATGACCATTCCTCTGTTGATGGACATTAAGGTTTCTTCCATGTCCTGGCTATTGTAAACAGCGCTGCAGTGAACAACGGGATGCATGTGCCCTTTTGAATTGTGGTTTTCTCTGGGTCAATGCCCAGAAGTGGAATTGCTGGTGAAGATGTGGTACATGTATGCAATGGAATATTACTCCACCATAAAAAGAAATGAAATAAGTTCATTTGTAGAGATGCAGCTGGACCTGGAGACTGTCATACAGAGTGAAGTAAGTCAGAGAAAAAACATCGTATATTAGCACTTATATGGCAAACTGAGAAAAATGGTATAGATGATCTTATTTGCAAAGCAGAAACTGAGACACAAGCATACAGAACAAATGTGTGGATGCCAAGGGTGAAGGGGGGTGGGATAAATTAGGAGACTGGGATTGACACATCTACTCTACCATGTTTAAAACAGATAACTAACGAAAACCTACTGTACAGTATAGAGAACTCTACTCAATGCTCTGCAGTCACCTAAATGGAAGGAAATCCATCCAAGCGGGGATACATGTAAAGGTGTGGCTCATTCTATTTTCTGTACAGTAGAAACTAATGCAACATTAGAAAGCAACTATACTCCAAGAAAAATTAATTGAAAAATAAAAAGACTATGGCTGATTCATATCAATGTATGACAAAACCCACTGAAAAAGAAAAATAAAAAGAAAAAAAATAAATAAATAAATAAAAAAGAAAAAGAAAAAGAGAGAATGACCACAGCAACTTAGCCAGGCTCAGGGGTGAGATAAATATCTTTGTGGACCAAAATAAGACAGAAACTCAAAAGGCATGAGCCACAGGTCTGGAAGCAGACAGCAGCAGACAAGCTTCCTGTGGGACGATAGGAAATAAAAAGTTTCCCTGGAATTTCAGTCTCACACCTAGAAACTAAGCCACGACATCACATAGGAAGGCCTTGTATAGCTGAATGGAAGGACATCTTCTAGTCTTGGAGAATGACTGTGTGAAGGCATATTCATTGATGTCAAATAATTAGACAGGATGGTAAAGTAAACAAAAAGTTTATATAAACAGACAACAAAGGTCGCAAACAGAACATGTACTCCTAGAAAAAAATACAAACATATGAAATATCAATAAATATAACTGGATTATCAGACTGAATTCACACACAAAATTTTGTGATGTGCTGCTTACAGGGATTATATATTTATATGTCATTCAGCCTATTTCTCCAGTAACCTAAAAACATGTTCAATAGGTTCATGTACAAAGTGTTCATAGTGTCATAGAGATGTTCATAGAGATGGAGGCTATGGATGAGTTCAACAAGACAGTTTTTCTCTCACCAAATCTGACCTGACACCCACCACTACCAAGCACCCAGCATGGTAGCAAGTTAATCACATTGGATCCCTTCTCTCATGGAGGGTGTAGCAATTTGCCTTTATATAAATATAAACTTATTCTGGACAGGAGTTTCCACTCCAGTCTGCAGCACTTCTGCCAGTACCATTATTAGTGAACTTAAGAATACCTTACTCATTCAAGTAACAAGGCATTCATTGCTACACATATGAGGAACCCTGAACAAGAAGCCCATTGTACAACAAAGGAGATGCAGCAATGGGCCCCCGTCTGCAGAATCACTGGTTTTACTCTATGCCTTGTCTTCTAGATATGGCTGCTATAATACAACAACAACTGAACTGAAAGCTCAGTGGTATTCAACCTCGGGAAACTTTCTACAAGAAACAGTATATGCCTTAAACCAGGAGCCAGCAAACGGTGTTACATCTCCAATAGTCAGAATGTACAGGTTTGGGAGCTAGGAGGTGGGGGAGGCAGTAGTCCATATCAACTACACCTTATAACTCACTGAAGCAATTTCTGCTTCCCAACCCTGCCATCTTGCTTCAATGGGTTTAATAGTCTTAGTGTTCTAGAGAAGAATGTTTATACTAGGTGTATTAAATCAGAACCTGTGACTGCCCCTGGCCATTTTGGGTTCCTCATGCCTCTAAGTTCTTCCCTGGTGGCTTAGACAGTAAAGAATCTGCCTGCAATGAAGGAGATGTGTATTCAGCCCCTGGGTCAGGAAGATCCCCTAGAGAAGGGAATGGCAACCCACTCTAGTACTCTTGCCTGGAAAGTCCCATGGACAGAGGAGCCTGGTAGGCTGCAGTCCATGGGGTCACAAAGAGTCAGACACAACCAAGCGACTAGCACTTTCACTTTTCATTTTCATGCCTCTAAACCAGAAATCATTTTGAACTGGAGGATTGATGCTATTTTCCAGAAGGAAAATCGAGTTGTTGTCACATTCTGAGGCAAAGAAGACTATGTTTAGAACCCAGGAGTTATACTAAGACAAATCTTTGTACTCTCTTGATTAAAAGTACTAGCCCCAAACTGCAGTAACTTTGTAACTCAGATCCTACAAGCATAAACGTTTGAGTCATCTTACCAGGTAAAGCCAACTCACTGAAAAAGACTGATGCTGGGAAAAACTGAAGGCAAAAGGAGAACAGGGCGGCAGAAGATGAGATGGTTAGACAGCATCACTGACTCAGTAGACATGACTCTGAGCAAACTCTCGGAGATGGTGAAGGACAGGGAAGCCTGGCGTGCTGCAGTTCATGAGGTCACAAAGAGTTGGACAGGACTGAGTGACTGAATGACAACCAGCTTAAGCACTCAACCTGCTGTGGATCAGCAGAGGGAAAGGGGAGGATAGAGTGTGCCTTCGTGTGGCTGAGATAGACTGCTCTATACCATGGGAAGCTGACCCCTATGGATCACCTTCACTGGATTCCTTTGCTCTTTAGTTTCCAGTTGAGATGGGCCAATGCAACCAAGTTAAAAGGGAAAGGAGAACAGACTTTCTACTCCCCAGCCACAGTTTGGGGGGTTGATTGATTTCCTCTACCTATAACGACAGATCTTGCTTTTTTCTTCATATTCTGGCAGTAACTTCCCCTTGCTCCTTTGGGCCCAGGGATGGTAGTAGCTTCTTGATGTTGCTACATGATCCTTTGAACAAAGGATCTCTTTTTCTTTCTTCTCAGGCTTTTAAAATCAGACCCTCATTAAACTCTCTTCAGTTGCCCGCCCTTTTTTTTTTTTTTTTTTACAAATTTTATTGTGCAGTATAGTTGATTTACAATGTTAGTTTTAGATGTACAGCAAAGTGATAGACATGTAACATATAACAATTCTGTTTCAGATTCTTTTCCCATATAGATTACTACAGAATATTGAGTAGAGTTCCCTGTGCTATACTGTAGGTCCTTCTTGATCATCTATTCTATATATATAGTCATATGTGTATACTTTAATCCCAAACTCCTAACTTATCCTTCCCTCCCACCATTGGTAACCATAAGCTTGTTTTCAAAAGTCTGTGAGTCAGTTTCCATTTGGTAAATAAGCTTCCCAGGTGGCACTAGTGGCGAAGAACCCACCTGCTAATGAAGGAGATATAAGAGAGACAGGTTCAATCCCCAGGTCAGGAAGATACCCTGGAGGAGGGCATGGCAACCCACTCCAGTATTCTTGCTTGAAGAACCCAATGGACAGAGGAGCCTGGCAGGCTACAGTCTATAGGGTTGCAAAGAGTTGGACAAGACTAAAATGACTAAGAATGCATGCATCATTTTTTTTAGATTCCACATATAAGTGATATGATATGGTATTTGTCTTTGTCTTCAGTCACTCACTTGAGTGTGTTATCTGTTCCCCGATACCACCGAAATCAATCCACTTTTCTATCTCTAGATATTCTTCTATCTCTATTACTATATAAGCTTTAAATATTATTGTTATCCATCTTATGATAAAAATAGATCAGTATATTTATTCCACCTCTTACAGCTGTCCTTCTCATCTCACCTTGGTTGGATATATAATTTTTATATTGTCCAATTTTTAACATTTGCATTCTAAATTTGACCATAATTTTCACATCCATTTTGATCTTAGTTCCAGGGAGAATGCATTCAGTTCTCATAAACAGTCCTTTTGCTGTTAATTTCTTCACTCATCAAAGGAAGATTGAGGTTAAAAAGAACTCAAAAAACCATATTCCTTGAATTTTTATGTGTTCAAAATTGTTGCCTTTATGTTGAACTCCATTTGTCTAGTTGTAAAGATTCCTGAGTCACTCTTTTTTCAAGACTTAATTGGCATCAATTGTTCCTCAGCTTGTTTAGAATACTGATATAGAGAAGTCTGAGATTATGGACATGAGTTTGAGCAAACTCCGGGAGATAGTGAAGGGCAGGGAAGTCTGCTGTGCTGCGGTCAATGGGATCACAGAGAGTCAGATACGACCGAGCAAATGAACAACATCAGTGAGTTTATCTTGCATTTTCCCCCTTAAGTCTCTTGATCTTTTTATCTGGATGTAGACTATATATCCATATATATCAAATTGATGCAACTTTACTAGGATGGATTTTGGTGTTGATCATTCTCTTCTTCTTTCTCTTGGATCAGGACTATGTATAGCATGTATAGATTCAAGTTTCTTTTTTTTTTTTTGGTTAGTTCTCGAATTATATCTTTAAATATTTGTTTGGTTATATTATTTTGGTTCTCTTTGACCCTGACACTGATTTGCCTTCAATATCTATTATTTTCTCTCTTGTCTTTTTAAACCATATTAATTTTGATTTTCTATTACATCTTTTCTCATTTCTACCATTAACTGTGCCTGTGTCTTCAGAAGAACCTATTTTCCTTTGTGCTCTTTCCAATCTAGTTCATTTCTATAATATTTAATTTTTTTCTCCCTCTACTTCATTTCTGAGCTTTGCCAGTTTCATCATCTTAGTCAGGATCTCTGCAGAACATGGATGGCACACTCATTCATTTCTGAGCTTTGCCAGTTTCATCATCTTAGTTAGGATCTTGGCAGAACATCGACGGCACACTCAAACTGCAGAGCTTTAATATAGGCCCTGTTTACAAAGGTGAAGGCAGAATACGGGACCCCCTTGGGGGCCACAGTAGGTCTGAAGGGACAACGGGAAGGAGTGGCTACTGGAACCCAAAGACAGAGCCATTTAAAAGCCTCTCCTTCCTTAGTCAAGGGACCCAGCCAGCCCAGGATGACCCCACAAGGGGCCCCAAGAGAAAGAAGAACTTGACCCCTCTTCTCCCTCTCCATTCTTCTGCTGGTACTCCCAAGTGGCAAAGACCATCTAGAAGCCAGAAAACAATATTTTGAATTGAATAGTTCAGAGGTCAGCCTCCTGGGATAGATCAGGGTAGAGAAGAGTAAGGAGTGGATCTAGAGGGATATCTTTCCTGAGCTTTTCTGCTGTACTGTGTTCCTTCCTTTTTCAGTTATAATTATCTCATTAAGGTTTTTCTTTTTAATAATTCTTGATGACATATATGGTTGTAATTTTTATCTCCTCCACGGAATATTTTTCTTGGTGAAAGTTCATCATTTGATATTTGCATTTCCTGTTTCTTTACCTCTTTTGTTGCCCCCTCTGTAACAGCTTTGTTTGAATCCTCTACTTGTTCCTATTATGATCCCTCATCTTTCAGATGAGCACCTCACCATCACCCATTTGAGGAAGGTTTGGGTGGCAGAGTGGATCAGGCTGTGTTGCAGGTTCCCAGCAATCCTGCTAATGACAGAGTTGACTGTGCCCATCTTCTTGGCTGGCAAACTGCAACACCGCTAACCACATTCTTATAAAAGAATTCTCAGACCTCACTCCATCATTTTCAAACCAGAAATCACATATACCCTTTTAATCTTCCAACAACAACATGTATAAAGAACACTTAAGGATCATGTTCTAGCATGTAAAAGAAAAAAAAATCCCTAGCCAAAGCTAAAAATGCATAACACATACAAATATTTTCCAAGTGCTGAGCTTCTAAATGACTCTGGTTTCAGATTTCTCCTATGCTTTAGAGGGGTTTTCATTTTTCAAAGGTAAATCATCCATTTCTAAGCCTGTTTTTCTTTACTTGTGTTCTGAAGTCTTCCTAGATGCACAGTCTCCTGAAATGTCAAAATACTACCTTCAGAGCAGAAAATAGATTCTCCTAGTCATATCTTATCCTCTTATCCTCCAAAGCTCCCAATTTGCCAGTGAAGTAACAGGAAAGTTGATAAAGATAAATTCTGCGACTGTAATCCCAATTGGGAGGCACACTCGTCTCTTAAACAGTTCTGGCAACTTGGATTTATCTTCATGGAAGGGATATAAAGCATCGTTTACATAAATAACGTGGAGCTTTGAGTTGGACAAATATCAGAGATGAGTAACTGCCCTGGAGTAGACCTATTAAATCAATCACTGGGGTTCAGACAATCAGAGCAGCACTGACGATAGCCATACAAAACCTGATCACAGCATAATCTTCCTCTGCTTCTTGATGAGGTAACAAAATATGCCGTGTTCATTGAACAGCTGCTTTCATAAGGAGAGCAATAATGAAAAAACTCTCCCAGAACCTTTAGGACTTGCACATGGAAACAAGATTTCCAGTGAGAAAATTAAAATGCCAACAAGATTTATACTTACCTATGTAGATGTCCTACGATCTTAGACATGTTCCATTACTTTTAAAGTGGAAGAAGGAGAAACAATGTCATTTTTTAAAGTACTGTTATTGAACTATAAAAGCCAATAGGCATGGCTCCTCTTAAGGGCTGAATTATGCACCCCCTCCTCCAATTCATATGTTGAAATTCTAAATGACCGTACCTCAGAATAAGAATCTACTTATACACAGAGTCTTTAAAGAGGCAATTAAGTTAAAATGAGGTCATTAGAATTGTCCCTAATTGATATGACTGAGCCCTAATCCTTGTAAGAAGAGATTAGAACACAAACACACATAGAGGGAATGCAGTTGACTTATGTGGGGAAAAGATGGCCATTTGCAAGCCATGAAGAGAGACCTTAGCAGAAACCAACCTTGAGGACACCTTGATTTCAGACTTCTGGTTTGAGAACTGTGAGAAAATAAATTTCCCTTGTTGAAGCTACCCGGCCTGTGGTACCCAGTCTGTGGCAGGCCTAGCAAACACACTGCTCTCTTCTAAAAGTAAATAGAGAAATGAAGATAGAAAGTCCCGAGGGAAGTTCCCTCTACCTTGTTCAGACAAAATTCTGTCACTTGGTGTAAACATTGTTTTTCCGTGGCTATGTATGGAAATCAACGTTCCCTTAATTGCTTAAACTTTGGCTGTGAATATTCTGCCATTAAACGCTCTCTACTAAGAAGAGTGAAATGTTATATCACTAGTTGGACAGGGGCTTGCCAGAGCGGAGGCATACAGAAAGCATGAAACCATATTCCCATTTAAAAAAAAAAAAAAAAAATCTGTTACCAATGAGTTAACCAAAGAAATTTCAAATTGGGTGTAAAGAAGAGATAAGTATAACTTACTAGGGAAAAAAAGATAGAAAAAAGCTTTTCAAGGATTACAGGGTTGTGACATTTCAGATTCTTTTAAAGTGCCGAGTTGCTCAGTCGTGTCTGACTCTTGGCAACCCCCTGGAGCCCACCAGGCTCCTCTGTCCATGGGAGTTTCCAGGCAAAAATACCAGAGTGGGTTGACATTCCCTACTCAGGGGATCTTCCCAGCCCAGGAATAGAACCCATGTCTCCTGTGTCTCCTGCATTAGCAGGCAGATTCTTTATCACTGAGCCACCTTGGAATCCCCTCATTCTTTTACCTAAAAAATAATGAAAGGGACCTAATTTGAGATCCTCATAAGAAAGATGTCTTTTTTTTTACATCAAACATTCTGTCACCCTAAATGTCCTTATAATGAATAAATAAATGATAATATCACATCTCCTTGTTTCTATGGTTGTATGAAAGGCTTCCCCATTTCACTGCTTCCTAGAATTTGAGAACAGGAAGTGAAATAAAGTCTTTGGAAACCAGGACATCACTCACAAGAAACAAACATGGGCCAGCCACTTAATCAGATGTACATCTTAGGAAGAAGGTTCCATTTGCTTGCTCCATGCTTGCTTTTCTAGAAGATGTGAACAATCTTTCAACTGACTCCTCTATAGACTATAATATTTTTAGTTGGGAAAATACTATCTATAGGTACTGAGACACTTAATAAGATCAGAGGAAATTCTGATAAATAGAAGAAAACCTCAATTTTAGTTGTTTTAAAATATATAAATATCCCCTGGAGAACGAAATGGCAACCCATGCCAGTCTTTCCTGGGAAACCCCATGGACAGGGGAGACTGGTAGGGGGTCCATGGTGTCACAAAAGAGTCGGACATGACTTAGCGACTAAACAACAATAAGAAACATAACTATCACAGTCCAAGCGTTTTAACAACTGAATGGTAGGGGGTCCATGGTGTCACAAAAGAGTCGGACATGACTTAGTGACTAAACAACAATAAGAAACATAACTATCACAGTCCAAGCGTTTTAACAACTGAAAGACAAAAGAGAAATAAGAATGGGAAAAATAGAATGATAGATGAGGAACTCCTACTAAGGAAAATATGCCATGATATATCTGGAAAAGACAAAAACTCTAATTAGAAAAGATGCATGCAAGAATACTAGAGTGGGTTGTCATGCCCTTCTCCAGGGGATCTTCCCAACCCAGATGGAACTTGTATCTCTTATGTCTCCTGCTTTGGCAGGAGACTTCTTTACCAGTAGCACCACCTGGGAAGCCCTAATATGCCATGGAGAGAAGAAAATTATGACCATATATGTCAATACACATTTGAAAAAATAAATGAGCATATCTTAAAAATAAAACCATAATGTGGAGATAAGAGAGTTCAGGGAAGATATGAAGATTTCCCTCTAGTCTGGGAAATCTAGGTTCATTACAGACATTTGAATCATTTTGATCCTTAGAGTGAAAAAGTCTGCATTATCATATTCTTACTCCTAGAAGGCTACTTGGTTTCTATGCAAATCTTCCAACTTATCCCCAGCAAGTTTTAA
The DNA here is from genome assembly GCF_963930625.1 of Muntiacus reevesi. Taxonomy (NCBI): domain Eukaryota; kingdom Metazoa; phylum Chordata; class Mammalia; order Artiodactyla; family Cervidae; genus Muntiacus; species Muntiacus reevesi. The sequence goes on from NC_089270.1 coordinate 22,147,346, forward strand.
ACCAAACAAGGAATATGAAAGAGAGGTATCATTCACTATCCAAGTCAAAAAACATCAATTATATTCTCCCCCAAAACAGTTGAGGAAGCATTATTGACTTAATTCTAAAATGTCATCCAAATGGTTTTTCTCAGAGCAAAGTCTACCTCCTACAAGAAGCCTTCCTGAATTTAGTTGTAGAGACAGAATGGCTAGCTACATTTAAATAGCCATCTTCTCCCTTTCCTCCCCCTTAAATTAGGTCCTACTTCAACAAGCTCCCTACTACATTACACTTAGCATCATCTCTGATTAATTAAGGTTAAGGAGAAATGACCAGATTTGCATCTGAAAATAAGGATTGAGAAAACTGAGTGACTTTGCAATGGTTTTTCAGTGATCTATGCCAGCAGTAATAACTAACCTATAAATTTACCTCTCTTGTCTCCTTACCAACTAGGGATGATTTTGCATGTTTTAAAAAAAAAAAAAATGTTGAGAGGTGCATATGAAAAAAGGGTTGAGAAAACAGGACTGAAAAGAGAAGAATGTGTGCAAATATAAAAGTCAAGATGGCAAACATGTTACTTTGGGTATATTTTAAGTAGATATATATATATATATATATATATATATATATATTAAGACCCTATATTTTAATAGCTCAAACAAAATGGAATTTTATTTATTTCTTAGTTAAAGGTCCAGTATCCATTTCCAAGCTAGTGGAGAAGTTGTTTCTTTACAGTTACTCTTCCACTTCCTAGGATATTCTTCTCTGCACTGGATAGGACTGGATCTAGTCCAAGTTCTAGCTTACAAGAAGGGAGAAAGAGATGAAGTGGCAGGCAAGCAATTTCTTCCTTTAATCATGTTGTTTGGAAGTTGCACATAACACTTACTATGAGATAGTCGATGCCATAGATATGACATATGAGATATATGGCATATGAAATATATGTGTGTGTATATATACAAATATATATGCACATATGCAATACAAATATACTAAACATATAATGATATATATGTTATATATACATATATCTATATAATCCCAGTTGATGCAATGACACTATTAAAATGAGACTGTAGTATGGTGTAATGAAGTATTTGCATGTTTTTATAGAAATATACTTAAAGTTTGTTAAATCTGACATTGGTTATCAACTGCTTTTCCCTTCTCATTTTGGCCTACCACTGTTCTGATTGTTTTTTAGATTTTTTGGCATTTGCAACCCAAATTGAACAGGAATAAGTCAGTCATATTTTCTTTGGATCTTGTTGCATCAGAGTACTAAAAGTACTTCTCACAGGATAGGAAATTAGTACATTTGGGAGCCTAACAGAGGAGTGGATAGATAGATGGAAAGATATTTCAGTACAACCTCAGGAGCCATGCTAGTTCAATTTTACATGGAATTCCTTTTATGTGATATCCTTCCTTATACAATTACAAATGAGTTTTAAAATACAGATACTAAATGAGATAGAAGAAAGATACTACATTGAACAACAACAAAACATCATAGATAACTTGTTAACCATGATGCTTAGATCTTTTGTGGGAATTTCATCAGGTTATTAAAAGCAGACATCTGCAATGTAATTTCCAGATATGCTACTCCATGCTGTCAATCTATATTAAAGTACATATTTCAAAGCAAAATTCATCTGATACCCTTGTAGCCCACATACGCGTTCCTGCTCTCAACATATTCCATATGTTGTTTTGTAAAATTACATATGTAGTTCTACTAGTATAAGGCCAAATAAACCAACTCAATAGATTGAGAGGAAATTAGTTCAGCCAATCTTTAATTTTTCTCTAGGTCTGCTATGTATAGAAGCATCTTAGCATCTGCCATGTTCCAAAGAAATTAGAGGCTCCTTAAAGTGAGACTGTCTCCCCTTCTAGACAAGTTAATTTTAAGCCTGTTAGAATACAGTAAGTTATGGGATAAAAATTAACTGCTATTGAAAGGGTATCTGTGTCCTACAAAGTAGAATCAAATTTACATATTCATTGTGGGTTATTATAGAACAGACCTCAGACAACTGCTTCCTGCTTTGTCCCTTAGCAGGCTCGAGCCTTCATGCCTGCAAGGCTCCAAGTTAGAGCTCTTCTGCTTTTCCATTGCTACCCAGTCTTTATCATCACTCTCTGCAGAAGTATATTTATTTTCCTATCCTTATAAAGACCTAGAGTGGAGGATCTAGAAGTGAATTTTAGAATCAGGAAATGGACCTGAGGTGAAACTGCTTTCTCTGGTTAATCTACACTATAATTTATTTGAGTTCTGATAAGACAGGAATTGACATATTAGTCAATATTAATCAATAAGCAAATTTTTATAATGGTCAAAGTATAAGCTGATGTGGGTGCAATGAAGGATACAAATATAAGAACTAGCACCAACTCTAAGGAATTTATAAATTAACTGAAATCAGGAAGGAAGCAAAATATTTAATAGCATAATGGGGTGTATGGCAGGTAAATAATGACTAGCACAGATAACCAATGTTTCAGGAACTCAGACACAGGAAGGATCCCTATGCACAGGACCATTCAAGGACTACATGGTGGAAATGCCATGGAGCTCGGCAGATTCCATCGAAGCAAACAGGAAAGTGGACAGAAATACTTTAAAGTTAAAACTTTGGAGGAGAATATTCTGGTCAAATTCTTCAGTCATCTTCCCTAAAATTCATCCACAACAATAATATCACTAACATCTATTGAGTGCTTATTCTGTGCCAGGCATTTTCAAGGATTATTTCATTGAACTCAAAACACACTTCTCATTCAGATGCCTAGATCATTTTATTGATAAGGATAATGATGTTACTGACTCATTTACTGATATTACTGAATCATCAGTTACTGATTCATTTAATGGGACAAAGCTAACATATAGCCAGGACAAGATGCAAATCATGTCTTCCATGTTTAACCACTGTAATATAGTGGCATTCTTCTTGCAATGGTTTTGGAATCCACCTCTTCCATCTCACTTCTGCTGCCGATGATCACATTTCAGGTCCTTATCATAATGCACATGAACAGTTATTACAACTTAATATGTGGTTTCCCTGATTTTATTATCTGTCTCTCCATTTTAATCTTCATAACACCCATCCATGTTCTAATCATTCAGTCCAGGTTCAAAATCTTTCAGGGACTCCCACTGTTTTGTTTTTTTTTCATTTATTTTTATTAGTTGGAGGCTAATTACTTCACAACATTGCAGTGGGTTTTGTCATACATTGACATGAATCAGCCATGGAGTTACATGTATGTAACTCCCACTGTTCTGTTTTTAAACAGACACACTCACACAAACTCTTTTTTTTTATCTTTTAATTTTGTGTTAGAGTATAGCCAATTAACATTGTTGCAATAGTTTCAGCTGGACAGCAAAGGGACTCAGCCATACATACACATGGACCCATTCTCCCCTAACTAAACTCATTCCTATCCAGGCTGTCACATAGCATTGAGCAGAGTTCCCTATGCTATACAGTTGGTTCTTATTGGTTGTCCATTTTAGATATAGCAAATATAGCAGTAAGTACCTGTCAATCCCAAACTCCCTATCTCTTCCCTTCATCCTTCCCCCTGGTAACCATAATCTCATTCTTTAAGTCTGTGAATCTGTTTCTTAAACAAATTCTTTAAAGTCCTCATATAACCTCAACTTACTTTTCCATACTTTGCCTTCTCTATTGCTAATTCTGTTCTATATCATCATTTATATATTCGCTTATCTTTCTCACTAGATTTCCAAATACTTAAGGACAGAAGCAATGGCTTCTCCTCCTCCTTTCTTCTTTAGCTTCTAGTAAAATTCCAAGCATATAATAAACATTGAACAAAAGTTGTGTTTACTTGGATTGGTGGAGTGTGAAAGGAACAAGTGACAAAGTGGCGAGGTAGGTAGGCAAGATCGTGGGAGCACCTTGGACAGCAGCTTGAGAAGTCTGGATTGTAACGTGAAATGCTCTTCGTGCTGAAACACGTGTTGAAGTATACAGTAAGCTACGAAACCCGACTTTATTGTACGGCTCCCTCTGTAGCAAATTCTCTTTCCACACACAATCACAGGCACATAGTTTACACACAACTTCAGGAAAATCATCTGCCTACATCTTTCAGGGAAGCAGTTTTCAATGTCATTCCATGTCATTATCACAACTTCCCAAAATAGTTCTACTCTCTCCGTTTCTGGGAGTGCTTGGTCCTCTGGGCATCAGTGCCTCATTTAAGAAGGTACAACAGATTGCCATTTCTAGCATAACTGGGCATGTTAAAGCATGACATCACCACCTGAAAGTGCATGGGGAAAGCTCAACCTCATCACGGCTCATTGGCAGCGGTGGCTTGTTCTGTCGTGTAGATTCAGACTTATTAGTACCAGTCACCTGCAGTTTCTATTGCTAATAAAATTATACCTGGGATATCACAGAGTCACATTCACAGGTTCGAGTTATCCTCTCTTGAGGAAGAAGCACTGGAGGAGGAAATGGCAGCCCACTCCAGTATTCTTGCCTGGAGAATCCCATGGACAGAGGAGCCTGGCAGCCTACAGTCCATGGGGTCAAACAGAGTCGGACATGCATGAAGCAATTTAGCACGGCATGAGGAAGAAGCATGCTCTGGTATCCACAGTCTAGAGCAGCATCCTTCCTGGCTAAGGTCACAGGCCTAATACTGACAGAGCTGTTCCCTTCGAGTTTCTTTACTCACCAAACGGGAAACAGTGCTTATACAAGACATCTGACAGTTTTTGTTTTGTTTTTTGAAGGAAGAGAGTGTCAGGTTATAAAATGGCTATCAAAGAAGTTGAAGTATACTCACAGACTTAGAGAATAAACTTACGGTTGCTGGGGGAAGGATGGGGGGATGAGCTAGTTAGGGAGTTTGGGATGGGCATGTACACACTGCTGTATTTATAGTGGATAACCAACAAGGACCTACTGTATAGTACATGGAACTCTGCTCATTGTTACGTGGCAGCCTGGGTGGGAGGGGGTATTTGGGGGAGAACAGATACATGTATATGTACTGCTGAGTCCTTTGTGGTTTACCTGAAACTATTGCAGCATAGTTAATTGGCTACACCTCAATATAAAATTAAAAGTTCCCCCCAAAAAATGAAAAATAAAAAGTTAAAGTATAAACCAATATTCAACATAAGGAAATCTTTTATAACTGACCTCTATAAAAACTGTCAGAGTTTGATTAAAAATTCTAACCATAGTTACATCAGGGCCTTAGTATTCTTACCACACTTTGCAGTTTTTCTCTGCTGACAGATCATTGAAGGGCCTATGAGAAGATAAGCTGAGGTCATCTGGACACTTCCAAAGTCCTTTATCCTGTTGTTATGAAACTGCTCACCTTTCAAAAATCTAGTGAGGCAACATTATATAGAGGCTAGTCCTTCCCAGGTGACCCAGTGGTAAAGAGTCCACCTGCTAATGCAAGAGACGCAAAAGACACAGGTTCAATCCCTGGGTCAGGAAAATACCCTGGAGAAGAAAATGACAACCCACTCCATTATCCTTGCCTGGAAAATTCCATGGACGGAGGAGCCTGGCAGGCTACAGTTCATAGGGTCACAAAGAGTCAGACACATCTGGATGACTGAGCACATAGGGCTCAAGATTGAGCTCAAGTCATTATGAGGGTTAGGTCTGGCATTCAGAAAGTCTCTTAACTTCTCCACAGATCAGCGTTCTTACTGGTAAAATAAGGCAAGTAAACAAATCATTGCAAGCATCTCTTCCTGCAATAAAATTTAATGATTCTGTGATAGCAAATGGCTCGAGATAGACCTCAAGAAAGAAAAATGATGAATAATTGGTTACAGTATAACAGTTATATCCACAGATTTTCTTGTTTGTTTCACCCTCAGTTCTTAATAAAGATAAGCAGGATGTAATTTTTCATCTCCCAAGGTTTATAAGCTAGCAAGAAAGAAGGAAATATATTTTTAAAGAGGGAAAGATAAAAGCATTTAATATAAAGCAGAAGTAATAAAGTACTATGAGAGTTCAAGAGAGGGAAGAAATACAGTCAAGGGAAATCAGTGAATATAGCATGTTACTAAAGTGTTAACGTGACTTGAGCCTTAAAGTATCAATAGCCATGATCATAGATGAAGAATTAGATGAGTGTGAAAATCTCAGGGGCACACAATAGCCAAGGAGAAACATTCACTAATCTCTGGGTGGGGATCAACATGAAATCTCAGGGTCCCCTACGACAACTATGAGTAGCACAATTTGACATAATGAATGCATGGGCAGGGCTGGGGGAGGTAAGAATGACGGGAGGCAAGGACAAAGAATAGAGGGCCTTGAGTGCCAGACACAGGAGTTCAAAAGCAACAAGGATCCTTGGTAGACTTTTAAGCAAGAGAATGAAATGAAAACTTTTAAAATGTATGTTAACTTGGTATCAGTTGAAGGCTGATTGAAGGCTTGGTATCAGCTGAAGGGAGATTCATGAGGTGCTCTTACCCAGACATAAAGGGACAAGATATGGATCTGGCTGCAGAGATGAGAACTGACGTGAAGTGAAATGAAAGGAAAGGAAATGATGGGAGGGACATTTTAGAGCTCAGAAGGATTCACTTTTACACATAGTTTGTAAGTGTCTGCTATACATTAAGCAGTGAATACCAAGGTATAGCAGTACAAAGATGAACAACACACTGTCCTCTCAGGGAACGGCATGTAGCTTATTGACTAAAAAGAGGGCCAGCAGAAGTTGAAGCCCGGTTTCACACTTAGAAAGTGTATGGCCCTGGGGAAATTGCTTAATATCCCTGTGCCAGGGCGGGTGGGATGAACTGGGAGATTGGCACTGACTTGTATGTGTTACTGACACTATGTCTAAAGCAGATAACTGGCAAGAACCTACTGTATAGCTCAAGGAACCACCCAGTGCTCTGTGGTGACGTAAATGGGAAGGAAATCCAAAGAAGAGGGGAGACATATATACATACAACTGATTCACTTTGCTGTATGGTAGAAACTAACATAACACAATTGTAAAGCAATTATACTTCAATAAAAATTAATTTTAAAAATCCCCATGCCACAGTTTCCTCATTTCCTGTGAAATGAGGATAGTAACATTCCTCACGGCATTACTATGAAGCCTAAGTGAGTTCATTTATTTTTCAGTTGCTCAATTGTGTCCAACTCTTTGTGACCCCATGGACTGCAGCACACCAGGCTTCCCTGTCCTTCACTATCTCCCAGAGTTTGCTCAAACTCATGTCCATTGAGTCAATGATGCCATTCAACCATCTCATCCTCTGTTGCTCCCTTCTCTTGCCCTCAATCTTTCCCAGCATCAGGGTCTTTTCCAATGAGCTGGCTCTTTGCATCAGGTGGCCAAACATTGCCTGCCATATAACAAAAGGTTCAAAATGTAGCTATCTATACTTCCACCTAAAATTACACAAAATGAATTAATTCTAGAAGGAGGAATTTTGATTAAAGTTAAAAAAAATTCAAATAGCAAGAAGAAAAAGGAGTCTCTTAAAAGTAGCTTTTAAGAATCCATCTGGAAATATTAGCTCAGCTTAAGACTGAGTACAAGCAACTAGATCTTTCATCTAATGCAATAATTTAAAGACATGTTATCTTTCAGAGAAATAGAACTCTCAGAAGAACAAATTATATATTTTATATTAAATCAATAACAAGAGTTCATGGTGGTAATAATTCAATCTGTTCTGCATTACTTTATCAGTGACAGAGATAGAAAATACGATGAAAAGCATAATATTTAATCCTCGACTATCTAGTTTTTCTAACTTATCCTTTTTGATTAAACAAGAAAGATCTTTTACGACTGAAGATTATATGCACTATTCATAGAATATCTAACATTTCAAGTACTTTTTCTCTTGTACCGCCCCCCTCTATACTACCTGAGTTGCCTCTTTCTCAATCCTGAAAACCTTGAATTTACCCACAGAATCTGGAAACTGAGAGTAACAGATTTCCAGTATTTAACATTGGGGATATTATGATTTTAGGCAATAAACTAACTCCTAGGAGTTTGTGTCCTTTCTTACGTGTCTGAAACTAAACACAAAAATCATTATCAAAGCTGCCTATTTGTGTTAGCATTTATTTTAGATTTCATTGTCAAAGATTTTCCGTTTCAAACTGAATAGCCCATAGTCACCAATCTCTCCTGAAAGCCTGTAATCCTGAAACAGATTTTCTAAGCAGGATGGAGTTAAATAAAATAATTTGTTTTCTAGGACTTGGAACATTTGTCCTAATTTCACACCTTATGCTGCAGCTCAGTTAGTGCTCGAAAGGCAAAGCTTGCAGCCAGAAAGCAAGCTCCAACCTCACCTCTTCTTTCTCATGACACCTATTGAGCCCCTTCAACAGAAGAAGCACTGACATGCCTATTTGCTTTACAGTCAAGCACTGTTTGGAGTAAGTGAAAATCAGAGACTTGGAGACAGATGCTTGATTTACATTCAAATCCTGTTTCAAACCTTGTCTCTTGTATTTTTTATAAGCCCTTTTATTGTTGGAGAATCAAGCCTCAAAATAGCTTCAGTGATGGAAAGTAATTTATTCACATAGCAAATATTAAGTATCTACTATATGCACACCACTGAAATTGACACAGAATGGGGTGAGGGGATGGGGAAAGGAGAGTGAGGTATGGATTTTACAAAAATAGTCAATAAGAAGCAATTTCTTTGAGGAGTTCAGAATCTAGCTGAAAACACAAACAGGAGTACATGAACTGTATATCTCTAGAAATCTATGACCTGTAATCTTTCACTTCAGCTTCATTTTTATTTTGCAGATACATTGAAATGCTTACATCTAAACTTTAAATCCTCTTTCATTAAGGACAGAGATTAATATCTGATTTTTTAGTGAGAAAAAACTGGGTAAAAAGAATCTTAGAAAGTGATTTGAATGAAGCCACCGGATATAAGCAAAAGAAAAGGGTTTTTCTGTAAATAGAAATTGCTAAGATGAAATGAAGTTCATTTTTTTAAAATAAAGAATAATTACTTGCTGGTTTGCATTTAGACATGTTTGTACAATAAATGTTCGCTTTTTCTCCTTGCCAAAATTCAATTTGAGAGTGTACTGTCTCTACCTTTATTTCGCAATGTGTATATAAACTTCAAGGCTTCCCTGGTGGCTCAGTTTTTAAAGAATCCGCCTGTAATGCAGGAGAACCAAGTTTGATTTCTGGGTGGGCAAGATCCCCTGGAGAAGGAAATGGCCACCCACTCCAGTATTCTTGCCTGGGAAACCCCATGGACAGAGGAGCCTGGAGGGCTAGTCCATGGGATCATACAACTGAGACATGACTGAGTGTCTGAGTATACATAAACTTCAAACCTTCCCTAATCCCAGATGTAGGAAAACTGGTATCTGTCCTCCACAAACACTGACCAATGGTTTGGGTATTGTTTTAACAACTGAATTCTTCTTCACTCTATATGTCTATTCTCCAAGTGTAGGGAGAGATCAAAGGGAATCTACACGACAATGAGTCCAAACTGGCGTATAGGCTAAAACCTCAGCAACATGGCACACGGACTGTGCCTAACATCTAGGGATGTAGAGCATGTATCTGGAATTTCTACATTAAAAAAGCAAGTCCGTACAGGAGAGAGAAATGTAACAGTTGCTTACTCAATTTCTCATTTGGTCTTTACCATGTTCTCATTAAATTGACTTTAATTTGTTTTACATAATTTCTGGGATGGCCAGAAACTAGACACATGACCATGTAAACATAATTACTATAGAGTTTAAGAAGATGCACTGGAACTAGACTTCCCAGGTTTGGACCATGGTTCTGCCATTTCCCAGTCATCTAAGCTTCAACAATTCTCCTCACCTCTCTAACTCTCATCTTAGTTTCCTTGTCTATTTAATGAAAATAATGAAAAAAAAAAACAAAAAAACAAAAAAAAAAGAAAAAGAAAATAATGGTGTTGACCTCATAAAGCTACTGTGAAGATTAACTGAATTGATATATGTAAAGGATTTTTAATAGAATATTGCTTGTCACATTCTAAGGATCTCTGGGACTTTGCTATTACTATAGTATTATTCCTCAAAATAACATCAGGAACCCCTACTGCATTTTCCTACTTTCCATGACCACTTTTACAAAAACAAACAAAAAAGTCAGCACCTTTTTATATTTTCAAGTGCCAAAGTAACCAATTTTTTACATTCAATTTCTATGACCTAACCAGCTACCAATATTTCTCTTTACTATAGTTCAAATTAATTCTACTTCAGTAGTCTCAACTTTGCAAGGTATCAACATGGGGAATAGAAAACTGAGTGCTGAGAAAACTTACATTCATTTATGTAACAGTTTATATTAAGTATTCATATTTTAAACTCTTTATAAAATTATAATTTTCCCCTTTCATCAATACAACCAACAGATACAGTTTCTTCTATTTATGAATAAGGGAATCAGTGAATAACTAGAGAAACTTAACACACTTCCTCTAAAATATAAACATAAAATCTTTTTAATCAAAACAACAGGTTAATCCTGGCTTTGGAATCTGAGAAATCATATTAAAATGCATACTCTATGATTCATTCAAAACCTGAATATAGCAATATATAATCCTATAAAGCCACAGAGCTTTTAGATCAAGGCAAAAAAGGTAAATCAAACCTGAAATGAATGGATTAGCAAAAACAGGAGCGTTACTGTAATATTCCTTTGTATTGAGTAATAGAGAAGCAGATTTTGTCAAATCTTGCTTTCTAATTCCCATCTGGAAAAGCCTTACTCTGCAAATGAACAGGTTTGAAGGAATGCCTTTGACATCTGTAATGTTAAAAAGCATCAGTAATTGGAATGGGCTTAATCCCCCATTCAACAGCAGGTACTTTATATACAATCATAAGAAGTGATGACAGTCAGACACAGATGTACAAATTGTTAGATTTAATCAGATTGGTCCTCTACCCCTGGTCTAGTCTATCCCGTTTTAGCTTCTACTAACTTGGGTTAACTAAAGTACATGGTCAGATATGTAAGGAATAAATCCAGGTCAAAACTCAGGATTGAAGTGTCAACTGATAAACTATTTCAACTCCATGAACCACTAAAGACAAAGTTTTCATTTATAGTTTTGTGTGTATCATCATGTGAAAGTGAAAGTGTTAGTTACTCCATCATGTCTGACAGTTTGAAAACCCAGGCTCTGTCCATGGAATTCTCCAGGCAAGAATACTAGAGTGGGTTGCCATTCCAACACCTAGGGGACCTTTCTGACCCAGGGATTGAACCCAGGCCTAAAAGCAAGAGAGTTCCAGAAAACATCTACTTCTCAATACATCTCAATACATCTACTTCTCATCTACACAGTTAATAAAGTTATTGACTATGCCAAAGCCTTTGACTGTGTGGATCACCACAAACTGTGGAAATTCTTAAAAAGATGGGAATACCAGACCACCTGACCTGCCTCCTGAGAAATCCTTATGCAGGTCAAGAAGCAACAGTTAGAACTGGACATGGAACAACTGACTGGTTCCAAATCAGGAAAGGAGTATGTCAAGGCTGTATATTGTCACCCTGCTTATTAAACTTATATGCAGAGTACATCATGAGAAATCCTGGACTGGATAACTCACAAGCTGGAATCAAGATTGCCAGGAGAAATATCAATAACCTCATATATGCAGATGAAACCACACTTATGGCAGAAAGTGAAGAAGAACTAAAGGGCCTCTTGATGAAGGTGAAAGAGGAGAGTGGAAAAGTTGACTTAAAACACAACATCCAGAAAACTAAGATCATGGCATCTGGTCCCATCACTTCATGGCAATAAATGGGGAAACAGTGGAAACAGTGACAGGCTTTATTTCTTTGGGCCCCAAAGTCACCGCAGATGGTGATTGCAGCCATGAAATTAAAAGACGTTTGCTCCCTGGAAGAAAAGTTATGATCAACCTAGACAGTATATTAAAAAGCAGAGACATTACTTTGCCAACAAAGGTCCGTCTAGCCAAAGTTACGGTTTTTCAGGAGTCATGTATGGATGTGACAGTTGGACTATGAGGAAAGCTGAGCACTGAAGAATTGATGCTTTTGAACTGTGGTGTTGGAGAAGATTCTTGAGAGTCCCTTGGACTGCAAGGAGATCCAACCAGTCCATCCTAAAGGAAATCAGTCCTGAATATTCATTGGAAGGACTGATAACTGAAGCTGAAACCTCAATACTTTGGCCACCTGAAGCGAAGAACTGACTCATTTGAAAAGACCCTGATCCTGGGAAAGATAGAAGGCAGGAGGAGAAGGGGATGACAGAGGATGAGATGGTTGGGTGGCATCACCAACTCAATGGACATGGGTTTGGGTGGACTCCGGGATTTGGTGATGGACAGGGAAGCCTGGCATGCTACAGTCCATGGGGTCACAAAGAGTCGGACACAACTGAGCAACTGAACTGAACTGAGCTGAACTCTTGCATTTCAGGCAGATTTTTTACCATCTGAGTCACCAGAGAAGCCCATATCTTCATGTGTAATAGTCTATCTGAATGAGTCTGTGAAATGCGCCTCATGTTTGGCACAGTGAGATGCTGAAATGATAGGAAGAGACTGTGTGTCAAAGGACTGATGGTGGTGGAGGGGCCAATGTAAACAGAGGTAGCAGATAGGAGATTTAGTGGTTTGAAACACTGGCTATTTATGATGCCTAAAATGTTCTTTGGAGCAGCAGACACATTTAGTTGCTCTGAAATTCATTCTGTGCTCACAGCTCCAGCTGTTAAGTGTTCGTTTCTTTTCCCACGTGGTTGTAAGAAGACAGAGGAAAGAAGATGAAATTCATAATTATACAATTATTGGTTTGGGGGTCGCTAGAAATTGATTATAAAAATATGCATATCTGTAAACTTATCCCAAATATTGTGGGGGCTGCTTTTCCCCATTTATTATTACTTTGTTCTATTGGAAATCTAAAGAAAAACTTGTAAATATGCTGGAAAGTGTTTCATCAGTACAGCTATCATATTATTATCTACCAGTAGATTCTTTATATAGTGCTATATATGCTCTTGCAAAGTAAATGGAAAACTTGGATCAAATGAGAACTAATACTACTAGAAATGGTACCATTTGCTTTTGTTTCTCCATTTATATACTAAAATCTTTTTCAAGCCAAGTATTGTGTGTGATGTGCTTCTCATCCCCAACCCACCGTATATTATTGGTCATAAACACTCTTATCCTTCCATAATGATAGAAATACCTTAACATCAAGGGCACCATAATCAAATAGAGATTTATAGTCAAAGAAAACAAAAAATATCTTGTTTGGTTTTGTCTCTATATTCACACACACAAGATAACAATTTTCCTTAATCTTCCATCTTCATTAAATCTTAGTCTCAGTATAAAAAAAATTTGCAAACTCCATATGCAGCAACCTCTCTTCTTCTTCTGACCTCAATCCCTAATCATAAAACCCACGAAACTTTAAAACTGAATTATTTCTTACCATATGGGATCTGAGAATAAGATCAAACCCACCCTAGACAAATGCCATGCAGCAAGTCGACAACTGCTCCTGGAGTCCTGGGCAATGCCTGGGAGAGTGCCTGCCAGGACCTACTGTTTTCAAACGAGTTTCATTTCTCTAACAATTTAAATCTGCCAAGAGAAAACCGAGACAATCAAGCTTCGTGCCAAAAAGCCCCAAGCTTAAGCTAGAGTTGTATCCTCTCTTTAGCCTGCTGATGAGCGAGGGAGCAGGGGGAGAGGAAAGGATAAAGATTCATTCATAATGAGCAGGACAGAGGCTCGGGATACATAAGGAAGGCCACAATAGGATGGTTTCTGGCCCAAATTGTGTTACTTGGTGGAGCTTCATATCCAGAACAGGGAACACCTTGTCCTTTCTCTTTACAAACTCCCACTACACTTGGGGTTAGATGTTGTCTGGAATATATCTTCTTCCCATCTTATCCCTGCCAGAACTGTGTTACCAGACAGACATCCTATCAGAGAGGCTGCTCCCCGCTGGCCCAATTTTGGAACATTTTGGTGCCAAGGAGAGTTTCCCAAGGAAGACTCAAAATTGCCCTGCTCTCTATGTTCTGCCTTTTTCCTTCTTTACATCACCTCAAACTCATCCACAGAAAGGCGGTTTGTTGACCTCAGTCATACTATCACATGGACTCCAGTTTGAGAGCAGAGGAGAGAAAAGGAGAGGGCTAGTGGTGGCTTCTTAGACTAGAGAGCCATATGCACTAAGAAAGGGTGAGAACCTCCTTTGCCAACCTGGCACCAGCCTTCCTGGCACCTCATGTTTCAGAAATGAGACCCACTGTTTCCTTCCACAGGTCCAGGTGGTAAAAATCCATAGTCTATCCAAGTAGACACCTTCAATCATAATACCAAAATGACAATAAAAGGAGATAAAAGGTAGTTGTTGTAAATCTACAAATGGGCTACAATGTGCACTGTTCTGAGGTACAGAATTTTCAGAATCACAAGTTTAATATCTTTACTGATTTCTATACTAGATGAAATATAATCTTGTGATTCATACCACTCTGGATTCAAATCTCGGCTAACCACCAATTAGCTCTGTGACTTTAGACAACCTATAATTTGTCTGAGTTTGGGCTCCATTTTTTTTTAAAAGGAGCATAAATATCTTATTTCACAGAATAACTGTGACAATGAAACATGAGATGCTTGATTAAAGTACACAGAATTGTTGCAAAGTTATTACCAATAGATGGTAAGCTCTCAGTAAATGATAGCTATTAGTAGTTTTCAATTTGGGATAAAAATATGATATTAAATGATCTCGCTTATTTTGCTCTTAAGATAATCGCTGGAAATATTTTGCTTTTGAAATTCTTTCAAGAGATTTTCTCTCAATAATCTTCAATTAATCCTGGAAAATCCATTACTTACTACATGACATCAGAGTAGAAAAGAGCTTTAAAAAAATCACAGTTGAGAGTGAATTTGAAACAGACTGTGTTGGGAGTAAACTGAGATGACCTTTCTGGAGGATGATTTGGTAATAATACTCATAAAGCAATCAGAATTCCATTTCCAGAGATGAGTCCAAAAGGCATGATCAAGATATGGCCCTAATGATGTTCACTGCAATTTGCTAAAAGTTAGAAAGCTTGGAATTAACATACATACATTAATATCTATAAAATTGATAACTAATGAGAGCCTGATATATAGCACAAGGAACTTTACTTAATGCTCTGAGGTGACCTAAATGAGAAGGAAATCTAAAAGGGAGGATATATGTATACGTGTAGCTGATTCACTTCGCTGTACAACAGAAATTAACACAACATTGTAAAGCAAGTATGCTCCAATAAAAATTTAAATGTTTTAAAAATTGGAAAGCATGTGTTTGTCCTGAGAAGATAGCTCAAATATATACTTTATAATGTATACAGTGAAGCATTATGTAGCCATTAAAAATACTGTAGAAAAACTCCAGGAGATGGTGAAGGACAAGGAAGCTTGGCGTGCTATAGTCCATGGGTTCTCAAAGACACGGGCTTAGCGACTGAACAACAACAAAGTAAAACAACATTTCAGTATCCCCTTCATATATATATTAATATGTTAGTATATATACATTTCCTAAAGAAAAAGTGTTAAAAGGATACATGCCAAAAGATTAACATCTTTATAGAAGCACAAATGGTTTATTTGATTTTGATGTTTATGGTTTTGCTTTTCTGAGATTTAAATTATGATTTTTTTTGTAGAATATAAATTAGTTGGAAATTTTAAAAAATATAAATGAATTTGCTTGAATTCTAATTTTTTCTATTTAATTGAAAATTTGGAAATATAAATAATAATGTTCATATACCTAAGCATAAGTTTATGCATACCTGCCCACACATTCTTTATTCATATTTTCCCCCCAAATGCCAGTATATTGATAAACAATATATTTAGATAAAGAGGCATACTTGTAGTGATAAATGAAAAAGTCCTACTAATTTTTCATAGAAAAATTATATATTTCTTCAAATATTCCCTATAAACCACCATTTTTAAACTCAATTTAAGAAACTGTTTTAGAATATCTTTTCATGTCTCCTCTTCGTAAATTCTTGAAATGCTGCTGACCTTGCATAATAATTTTTCCCTTACAACATATTAATTATTGTTCTGGCACCTCTGGCCTACTCATGAAATCAATGAAGTGTGAAATGTCTCTGTGCAGAGTAATATTTCATATTTGGTACTTTACGTATTAATTACTTTTCTGTTTTTGCTACATCCAGTCAGAAAAAAAAAAATCACCTACTTCATTTGTAATGAACTGTCAATGAGGAAAACAGCAAAACAGCAAAGGAGTCACATTTGCTGACCTATTGAAAGCCCCTCAGTGAAGAGATGCTTCTAAACCTTTCTGTTGTCATGGCACCTTCTTAAGTCAGCTGGCTGTTTACTAAAGAAGACCCTTCTCATAGCCATGACTGGCTTTCTTGTGCTTAAAATAACAGATGTGAAGTCTCAGAAACAAGTAATCTAAGTCGTATCCTTGTTTTGAGCCTGAGTTCCACAATAAAATCTAAAATACAGTCTTACTCAATGCTAACAAAAGAAGGTACACAGAGTGCAATTCAAAAATTTAATACTTTGCCAAGTTATCATCTGCGAAGAGAAAAATATGAGAAGAAGCTAGTGTATTCAAATTCTACTTAGTTGCCATTTCAGCTGCTCAACAGTTAAAATATAAATCAGTTTGACAATCTGAAAGGAGCAATTTTAATCCTGAATTCTAAGAGCTTGTGCATTCTCTCTCTCTCTCTCTTTAATGCCAGTCATTCAGCCTGAACAAAAAAATTCAGGTGTGACATTTCTTGATTCAAGAGCTGTGTTAAGCAGTTATAAAGCTGCTGTAATTTACAGCGAAGAATAAAACTAACCTAAGAGACCTCAGCCCCAATTTGCTAAAACTTATTACACCTCATTGGCCACTGAATAGCCAAAAGAAGAAAAAAGAATTAAAAAAACTTATCTGAATAAGAAACTCTACTAGCATTAGCCTAATGAGAAATGATTGGCTTAAAATTGCTCTGGCTACATAGATAGGTTCAGATTAATACTATTTACGATGTTATGATATCCTATTTCCTGAGTTATATAAAAGCCAAAGCAGTTACTAAAACAATACTAATGAGTCGATAGATGTTTTCAGATGTGTCTGACTCCTGAGTCTAGTTAAATGTCTTAGTACTATGTATTTAGTTCTCTACTGAATATCCCAGCTATTGAATATGTTAAAAAAATATATATGCACAATTATCTTAAGCTGTAGTGACATTGAGACTATAGATATACCAGTTGTGGTGATTGCATTCGCCTGTTGCTTTACAATGCTATGAACATGCTACACAAACAACCAAATGAACAGGCTACCTTAATAACTCTTGTGCACAATGCCCCACAGCTTTGCAAAGGAGAATGCATTATCTGGGTTTTACACCATTTTCAATCCATGTTTTCAAGGAGAATCTTCTGCTGCACTGTGCGTTCCCTTTTGCCAAAATAATCTGGGTAATGCTAAAACATGGACTAAGCTCACAGTCAAAATGTCAGTATGTAAAAGAAAAGTAGCAAGTGGTTGGTTTACGATAGATTAGCATTCTTGGCCCAAAATACTGCTAACATTCTCAAAAATTAATCCATAATGGTATATGTAGTGATGTGACTTATTTCCCCACAGTTTTCTAGAACTTCCATTATGTATTAACAGGTATGTAATACACAGTATCTATAGTATAAAACACCCATAGATGTTGGTATTTAGAGTAGGAAAGGTCATAGTTCTAAGGAATGATTTGGATAAGTCATGTTTTTATACCTGTAACAATCAGTTGCAATATCACACGACTTCTAGATCTGATAACTTTCTAAAATGTGGGTCAGATACTAAAAATCATACATGTGTGTTTGCTAAGTCACTTCAGTCATATCCAACTCTTTGCAACTCTTTGGACCATAGCACGCCAGGCTCCTCTGTCCATGGGGATTCTCCAGGCAAGAATACTACAGTGGGTTACCATGCCCTCCTCCAGGGGAGCTTCGTGACCCAGGGATCAAACCTGCATCTCTTACGTCTCCTGCATTGGCAGGAGGGTTCCTTACCATTAGCACTACCTGGGAAGCCCACTAAAAACCGTATCTGTGACTAAAGAGGAAAGAAACATTCAAAGATATTAAATATAGACATATCTAGCAAATACTTTGGAAAATCTACAAAAACTTTCTTAAGAAACAGATAAAACAAACAAAGCCAATCCCTCTTTACCTTTTCACTAACTCCACCCTCATCACTCAAGAAGTTAGTATATATTTGCTTTCTATTTTAGGTTGCTTACTCATTTTGCAACTGGTATACTGGTATAGCTAATTTAATTGTGAAAAAATCTGTATGAATATATATAGTACACACACATATATAAAGGTGATTTTAAGTAAGTTTAAAAGCAAATTATTGCTTGCCTTTTTTAGTTTGTAGTTAAATTGAGTTGATCCGAGAATTATTAAAGAAAATGAGCAACGTATGTTCTGCTTAGAACACAGACAGTATAATTTCAGAGTAAAATCAGAAGACTAATGAATAGAAAGAGGCCAAAGGTTAATGCTGGGAAGCAGAAATCACTTCTCATAAATTGTTGCCTTATAAAAATAAAAGGCTAACCCTTTTCTTTTGTTCAAGAATGGTATAATTGTCCATCCCTGCTACTACCCATGGCAATTATATAAAACACTACGGCAAGGGAAAAAAACGGAATATTTGAATGCCCAAAGATGCAGGCAGTATCATTCAACCAAAGCTTTCAACACTGAAGTGTTTGTAAAATTAATACCCTCTGAAATTTACTATAGTGACTAATTTGCCATAGTCACTGGACAGAAATCATGTAGCATGATTTACACTACTACAAAATCTTTACTAACTTGGGCACCATAAATTTGATCATTTAATAATTTAGTGCTAAATCTCTTCTTTTAATGAAAGGAAGGTGATCATGATTATTATTAATGCTATTTTTAGTTAGTTTTAAATTATGCCATTATGATAAAACATTCTACTTAATTTAATATTTCAACTCAAAATTAATTTCCAAAGTCTTTAATTCTAGTCAGTCTGCATAATTACAAGGTATTGTAATACACTTGCAATTGAATCTCTAAAGTGCATTGAACAATAGAGAATGTTAAGTGGATATCTTATTTAGATACTGCAGCTTAGAGTTGGTCTTGCTTCTTCAACACCCCAACAGGCAGCATTCTAATTAAGAAATTAAAAATCTCTTTCATTCTTGAGAAGAGGTAAACAATGGATAAACCTCTTTATATCATATTCTGACAAAAACATTGCATAATTTCAAAGTACTGTCATGACTTTTCTTTTTAAAGAAAAGCAGGCTTTTTGAAAAATAAACAACAGTTAACATATCACCTCAAAAATCTCTCCTGTGCCATCTTCCAATTTACAGTATCTGATGAGTGGAAAGTGAATTTTGGCATTTAGCGGAGAGCAGTCGTTCTTTCCCATGTTGACAGGTGTTCCTGTGAAAGCAACTTGCAACTTAAGACCACCATCTACTGGCTCTGCCCAATGCTGCAAAAACTCTCAGCGTCACATGCAACTGATTCTAAATGTGCCCAACTGAAAAATCTACACTCTTGCAAGGAATTTACTAAACTGGTCTCCTACTTTCTAATCAATAATTTGTTATTTAATTTCCACATTCTTAAAGGCATTCACCATTCCTCAAGAAAATAACTAGAATCTGTTGTTATATGTTATTACCTATAGTGATTAAGTGCAGATTTTTTTTCACATAATGAACCTGATACTGCTGATTCAGACTGATCTATGCCCTGACATAGACAAAAAGATACTTGATGTCAGTCAGGATTCTATTTAGAATTGTTAACTAGAAAGATACTTCGTGAACGACGCCCCCTTACACTAATTCATACTGCCTTTCATTACTTTGGTGGATACTACTGCCAGGAAAAGGATATGAAATTGGAACCTAGGGTTACAGCCTTTCCTGAAACCTCTTAAGTTACTCTGGTGATTTCCAGAGAGATATAAAAGTTGAGTTAAATATCCTAAGAGCTTCTCTGTCAGCTGTTCCTTCTCAACGGAGCTCTTCTGATTTTAAGTTCAGGAACAAGATATTACATTTGTGAAAACTTTGTTTTTTCAAGTACTATCCCACCTATCCTGGGAAAAGGTCATCTGTTGCTTTCCAAGTCCTTCAAATCACATCACTCATTCATTCAACAAATATTGGTGAAAGGGCCCCTAGGCTTTGTGGTGGTTAATAGGGCTGCACTGGTAAGTAAAAAGACATGATTCCAATGAACATAATTGAGGATTAAGTATATATTTATTTATATGCTCCCTAGTTCTACAAAAAATATCAAATATGCCACTGTAACCAGTTATCTAGTACTCATATTAAAAACCATCTTTTTAGATTTTACAAAATTATGTGTCCTCGCCCCCAAGTCCCACCATTTGGAAGATATAGCTAGTGAAGTCACTTTTGATCACAGACAGATTAAATGACCATTAGTCTATTCTAAGCCCTCTGTTTCTCTCCATAGATTCTGCAAAGTTTGCATACACCCATGAGTGATCCCAGTATCCAGATTTGAAATCATGCCTCAGCTTTTTTTATTAAAATAGAAGCAGTGAGACAAATTCCATCTTTCCAATACTAAATCTACCAGTTTACCAGTTGTCCAGTCAGTCAGTCAGTTGTGTCGGACTCTTTGTGATCCCATAGACTGCAGCACACCACGCTTCCTGTCCTTCGCTATCTCCTGGAGTTTGCTTATTTTCCACTGAGTCAGCGATGCCAGTTTACCAGAACCTCTGTTAATTCTGTCTTGCCAGTTTCAGTGGAAGATAGGTCCCTCTGATCAAAAGCCAGGTCTCTTCTGAACCCTTCACATCTCAGCCCTAGGATTCTCAAAAACTTTCCTCCTGCAATTAGAACTCTGTTTACATTGCATTATCAGTTTTTTCATCTCCCTGGGATCATTCTCACTAGCATACAAAGAACCATTAGTCTTGTATATTACAAAAATCTTGACACTCTGCTCTCCTACCCCAGTATTCTACCCACTTCACAGCAAAATTTGTTAAAAAATTTGTCTATAGTCTCTGCCTCTATTTCCTCACCTCCCATTTGCTTCTTCATCCTGTTCCAGCAGGCTTTCTGCCATCATCCACATTAAGATCAACAATCATTCACATGCTTTCTCATCCAACAGTAACATTTCTGTTTTCATCTTTATAGCCCGCTCAGGAGCATCAGACCATTCTGTCCTGGAAAGCCTCTCTGTTTTTGAATCTAAGATACTTCACTCTGCTCATTTTCCCCCCTGTCCTTCCTGGCTACTCTTTTGCTGTCCCCTCATTCTCAGATAGACCTAAGTATTGGAAAACCTCAGAATTTGAATCTTGGGCCACTTTTCTTCATCTACATCCTTTCACTAGGTGATTTCATCCAGTTCCATTGCTCTAAGGAGTTACCTATATTTCTAGTGATTCTGAGGTTTATATCTCTGGCCTTGAACTTTACCTATAATTGACTTTTAGATCTACTTGACCTCTTGATAGTTACATTTGTATTTCTAATATGCTTGTCATTAACATACTGTGAAATGAAAATATCTCCTGCTATATCAATAAGCAGGAAACATCCCAGCCATCAGCGATTTCTGGCCTCCCAAAACTGTGATCTAATGGATGCTGCCAGCACCATGGTAACTGCTGAGGAGCTGGGGGAATGCAAGAAGCAAGGTGAATAGGCAAACAGGATTGGCCCAGATAGCTGAGGTGCATATGAAAGGAATAAATTCAATGAGTCCAGAGACTTGCATCTTCCCATATACAGAATGCTAAACACCTTGATACCTGATCTTTGATGTTCAGACTACCTGCTTCCTTGTTGCAAACTTGTTTATAGCCTGACAACCCCTCCTGCCTCTTTGGAGCAGTTTTCTCTGAGCTACTGAGATGCTGTCTCCCAGGCTCAGAGTCCTAAACATTCCCAGCAAATAAAATACTTACTATCAGGTTGTGATGATATGTTTTAGTAGACAATACCCGAAACAAAACTTCCAAGACCTGCCATATCGCTCATGTTTTTTAGACACATCAATACCTAGAACCATAATCTACCTAGTTACTCAAGCAAACATTTAGAAATCCTTTGACTTCCCTGGTGGCTCAGGTGGTAAAGTATCTGCCTACAATGCGGGAGACCCAGGTTCAATCCCTGGGTTAGGAAGATCTGGAGAAGGAAATGGCAACCCACTCCAGTATTCTTACCTGAAAACCCCATGAACAGAGGAACCTGGTAGGCTACAGTCCATTGGGTCACGAACAGTCGTACATGACTGAGCAACTTCACTTTTCCTTTTCTCTATTTCCTGCATCTAATTAATCATCAAGTTTTGTCATTCTACCTCTAAAATATCTCCTGAATCCATGAACCCCCATCTCTATAGCTACTATTGTCTCTTTAACATATTGTTTGGCATCTATTCTTGACATACAACAATTCCTCTATAACTGACTTTTAGAGCTACTTGACCTCTTGATAGTTCCATTTGTATTTCTAATATGCTTGTCATTAACATACTGTGAAATGAAAATATCTCCTGCCATATCAATAAGCAGGAAACGTCATAGCCATCAGCGATTTTTGGCCTACCAAAACTGATCTAATGGATGCTATTGCATGATATCATGCAACTACTCTATTTAAACCTTCCAAATTAACCCCACCTAACTGGGAGATGGTGAAGGACAGGGAGGCCTGGCGTGCTGCAATCTATGGGATTGCAGACAGTCAGACACAACTGAGCAACTGAACAACAAGAAGCCTGGCTCTATGTATTGTTCTGTCCTCATCTCTTTGCCCACTCCTTGCCTTCTTGGGTTCTTTAAGCATGCCCAGCTCATTCTTTTCTTGAAGTTTTTATACTTGCTGGTCCCTTTGCTAGGACACTTGCCTCCCAGATCTTTAGATGGTTTGCTCCTTCTCATCATTCAGATCTTTGTATATGTGTCAATTCCTTAGAGAGGTCTTGTTGCAGTGAAAATGAAAAAAGAGGAATGAGTTTTTCTTTTCTTTCCTGAGAACAAAGAAAATAACAGGGAGCAGGTCTGCTCACTCCTGGTTTTTTCTTTGTTCCCAGTCTGTAATCTATAACTAAATTTGCTTTTCTGCCCCCTAACTCCGCTTGAGGAACATTTTACACCTATTAACTATTGACTCTATGCTAATTACATCCTGTATCTGGTGTTTACCTTAACAGCACTCTCTCTGCCGACCACCCCTTGTAGATTTTCTCATTCTGCATTACAGAAAAGAAGGTCACAGTATAATACAAAAAAGACAATAGACCCAACTACTGGGCTACTTGACTGCAAGAAACAAATTACAGGGCTCCCTGACACCAGCCTATGACTGTTTTTGAAAGAATGCAAGAGGAAGAAAAATACAAGATCCCTATACTTTTGTTCCTCATCACTGACCCCTGACTGCAAGCCCGCATCTATATAATCCTCCAGATTCCTCATGGAAGAGGGGACACTGTTCTTTAGGAGCCTTCTGTGTCTCCCCTCTGCCAGCTGAGGATGAAAGCCACCTTTCTTTTTCCTCCAAACTCTGTCCCTATATTTTTCATTCAGTTTTTATGGGCAGAGAAAATTAAGATTTTAGCCGCAAAGTCTTTCTGGAATATTCCATCTACATAAACAGACCTTAATCCTGCTCTATCACTTGACTCTTTTATTTTCACCATAGCATTTATTGCTACCTGGTATTGTCTTTTTTTTTTTTTTTTTTTTTTTTTTTTTGCTTATGATCAGTCCCTTTCAGGGGAATGTGTACTCCATAAAAACAAAGAACTTGTCTGCCTTGTTCACCATGGCATCCCTGGGAGATAGAACACAAGGTAGATGCTCAATAAATAGTCATTCTTGTGGCTCAGGCAGTAAAGAATCTGCCTACAATGCAGGAGACCCGGGTTCAGTCCCTGAGTCAGGACGATCCTCTGGAGAAGGTAATGGCAACCCACTCCAGTATTCTTGCCTGGAGAATCCCATGGACAGAGGAGTCTGGCAGGCTAGAATCCATAGGGTCACAAAGAGTTGGACACCACTAAGCAACTAACACTTTTGCTTTCTTTCACTTTCAGAAGTTCAATAAATGTTCATGGAATGAATGAATAACGTACTAATTGCTTAATTAACAAGCCTTGATTTTTTTCTGCATATCAGTTCACATTCAGTTAGGCCAAACCCTGACAACTCTTACTTTATGCTATCTCTTTATTTACCTATTCCTCCTCATTCCTACCACTCTAGCCCAGATCCTTATGGCTTAGGATCTTTACTGTCTCTTCCTATCAGTACAGCTGTACTTTGGAGGTAGACTAGCATAATGGTTACACAAGTTCTTCAAGTCAGACTGCCTAGGTTTCAATTCCAACACTACCACTCACTAGTTGTTTGATATTGGATAAGTTATTTGGCCAATCTGTGTCTCTGTTTCCTCATCTGTCAAATAGGGACAATAATGGTGACCATCTCATAGACCATTGTGAGGTATCAGTGAATTTTCTTTGGTAATCCACGGGAAGCATTGGAGCCGGGAAAGCATTGGTAAATATTAGTTTCTTCTCTGTCTGTCCAATTAATATTTCTAAAATATCATTCTTGTTACATCACTCCCTTACCCATCACATGCTGAAACTCTGGATAAAAAGATTTTAAGGCCACTTCACTTGAAAAGATGTTCAATATCACTTATTATTAGAGAAATGCAAATTTAAACTACAATGAGATATCACCTCACACCAGTTAAAATGGCCCATCATAAAAGAAATCTACAAGCAATAAATGTTGGAGAGGGTGTGAAGAAAAAGGAACTCTCCTACTTACTCTGTTGGTGGGACAGTAAATTGGTATACTATGGAGATCCATATGGAGATTTCTTAAAAAACTAAAAATGAGCTATACCATATGATCCAGCAATCCCACTCCTGGGCATATTTCTGGAGAGGACCGTAATTCAAAAAGATACAAGCACCCCAATGCTCATTGCAGGACTCTTTACGATAGCCAAGACATCGAAGCAACCAAAATGTCCATCAACAGAGGAATGGATAAAGAAAATGTGGTATGTATGTGTGTGTATATATATATATATGTACATATATATACATATATATATATATATGTACATATATATACATATATATATATATGAATATTAGCCAGCCATTAAAGAGAATGGAATAATGCCACTTATAGCAACATGGATGGACTTGGAGATTACCATACTAAGTGAGGTAAGCTAGACAGAGAAAAACAAATATCTATCACTCATATATGGAATCTAAAAAAGTGATCCAAATGGCCTTATTTACAGAACAGAAAGAGACTTATAGACTTAGAGGATGAACTTATGGTTACCGGGTGAAAGTGTTACAGAGAGGGATAGTTAGGGATTTGGGGAGTGCCATGTACATATTGCTGTATTTAAAATAGATAATCAACAAGAACCTACTGTATAGCCCAGGAAACTCTGCCCAGTATTCCTTAACAACTTAAATGGGAAAGGAATTTGAAAAAGAATAGACACATGGATATGTATAACTGAATCACTTTGCTGTGTGACTGAAACACAACATTGTTAATCAACTATATTCCAATATAAAATAAAAATTTTTTTAAAGAAAAACAAGCTTTAAAAACATTTGAAAGCTTCGTGAATGGTTAAGAATGTGGTTTGTCCTTCAAGGCCTTTCTCAATGTGGTCCAGAGAGTTTTCTTTATGTCACTTTCCTTCATTCTATTGTATGAACGCTCCAACAGAGTTCAGACTATACATACATTTTATTTCAGCTAAAATTTGCTAATGTTGTCAGTAAATGTTATTGGAGCCATAATTATCACTGGACACATACAAAAATGAAAGATACCACCTACACCTTCAAATTCTTCACTTTCCTAAAGCCACTATATCAGTCAGTGTTCTTCAGTTACTAGAAACAGAAACTGAGTCTGCAAAACCTGATAGAAACAAATAATCTTATTGAAAGGATATGGAGCACCTTACAGAGTCCAAGGAAAAGCTGGAAAGAAAAAACAATTGAAACAAAACACCAGACTCAGAATAAGAACCAAGGTAGGTCCAAAGTCATAGGAAATAAGAGATAGTATCTTCAGGGTCCTAATACCAGGAAGAGTCAACATCCACAACGTTTCATCCTTGAGTCACTCCTCGTTTCAGGAGTCAAATCCCAGGGAAATGACGAATCATGAAACTAACCTGGCATGCATGTCCACCCCTTCCTTAGCTAGGGGAAGGCTGGTATTCAGAGAAGGAAGAATTCCTAAAATGTATTTGGGGTATTCTTAGAAGAGAAAATGCCAACATATTTGGAAAACTCAGCAGTGGCCACAGGACTGGAAAAGGTCAGTTTTTATTCCAATCCCAAAGAAAGGCAATGCCAAAGAATGCTCAAACAACCGCACAGTTGAACTCATCTCACACACTAGTAAAGTAATGCTCAAAATTCTCCAGGCCAGGCTTCAGCAATACATGAACCATGAACTTCCAGATGTTCAAGCTGATTTTAGAAAAGGCAAAGGAACCAGAGATCAAATTGCCAACATCCACTGGATTATCAAAAAAGCAAGAGAGTTCCAGAAAAAAAAAATCTATTTTCTGTTTGACTATGCCAAAGCCTTTGACTTTGTGGATCACCACAAACTGTAGAAAATTCTGAAAGAGATGGGAATACCAGACCACCTGACCTGCCTCTTGAGAAATCTGTATGCAGGTCAGGAAGCAACAGTTAGAACTGGACATGGAACAACAGACTGGTTCCAAACAGGAAAAGGAGTATGTCAAGGCTGTGTATTGTCACCCTGGTTATTTAACTTATATGCAGAGTACATCATGAGAGAGAAACACTGGGCTGGAGGAAGCCCAAGCTGGAATCAAGATTGCTGGGAGAAATATCAATAACCTCAGACATGCAGATGACACCACCCTTATGGCAGAAAGTGAAGAACTAAAGAGCCTCTTGATGAAAGTGAAAAAGGAGAGTGAAAATGTTGGCTTAAAGCTCAACATTCAGACAACTAAGATCAAGGCATTTGGTCCCATCACTTCATGGCAAATAGATGGGGAAAGAGTGGAAACAGTGGCTGACTTTATTTTTTTGGGCTCCAAAATCACTGCAGATGGTGATTGCAGCCATGAAATTAAAAGACACTTACTCCTTGGAAGGAAAGTTATGACCAACCTAGACAGCATATTAAAAATCAGAGACATTACTTTGCCAACAAATGTCCGTCTAGTCAAGGCTATGGTGTTTTCCAGTAGTCATGAGTGGATATGACAGTTGGACTATAAAGATAGCTGAGCGCTGAAGAAGTGATGTTTTTGAACTGTGATATTGGAGAAGACCCCTGGACTGCAAGGAGTTCCAACCAGTCCATCCTAAAGCAGATCAGTACTGGGTGATCATTGGAAGGACTGATGTTGAAGCTGAAACACCAATACTTTGGACACCTGAAGCAAAGAGCTGACTCATTGGAAAATACCCTGATGCTGGGAAAGATTAAAGGCAGGAGGAGAAGGGGACAACAGAGGATGAGATGGTTGGATGGCATCACTGACTCAATGGACATGAGTTTGAGTAAACTCCGGGAGTTGGTGACAGACAGGGAGGCCTAGTGTGCTGTGGTCCATGGGGTCACGAAGAGTCAGACACAACTGAGTGACTGAACTGATAGGAGAGAAAAAGGTATGCTGGGAAAACAAAACCTATTGCTATCCACTCTAAACCTAATAGACTATATTTGTATAATTCTTTATAAATTGAACAGTTTTGACATCCCAAATCTCATATAATTCTCACAATTGCAGTGTGAATAAAGAACCCTCAGAAATGTTAAGAGGTTTACCCTGTGTCTGGCAGATCATAGGTAGGATAGTTGGAACTCAAAAATAAATTCAGCCTCAATCCAGGATTCGTTCACTGTTACCTTAGTTGCCCATTCTTTCCTTCCTTGACCTTCATTTCATTTGCTAAGAACTAACCTCTTTTTAGGTACAGTTCAAGCCTTACTGTCTCCATGGAGCCTTTTCAAGTTGCCCTAGATTTCTATCCTCACTTCTTTCTAGGAAATTCTGCAGAAGTTATTTGTATCTGACTTAGCCTTGTCTTCTTGCATTGTAATCTGTGTATTTTTATGTAAATGGTCTAAATCGCCAAGAAAATGACTCAGCTGTAGCCTGTATTGCACCCTGAGAACTTCTCAGTCTATCCCAAGGTGAAAAAGGTCTATGCATATTCACTGGTACTGGCTGTCTGAGAGGAAACAGATGTATCTGAAGGAACATATCTGTTGTGTCTTTTCTCCTCTTCCACTGAACCCGTATTTCCCATCTGACAACACCTGAGATTCGGAGTAGGCAGGAAGGCAGGAGTATTTCCTGTTACCTGAGAAGTCATGGGTTATCTCCTCTAAGACTTTGCTGGCTAACACCCTGGAAAGTAATGTGGTTCTGAGATAAGCAGCTATAAAACAGATAAACCACACATTTTGATATTCATTAACTCATTAGATCACGTAATTCATCCAAGATACTTTCTTAGGTACACAGAGAGGTTCAGAAGCTCTGGCCAGCACTGGGTTCTCAGAGCCAAGACTGGTCATCATCGCAAAGTGATGACCTGGAGTTTAGACAGCAACAGTGTCACCTTCTAATCTACTACATAATTAACTTAGTTATTATGTTTGTGTTTAATTGTCACTCCAAATAGACCATATACCCCTCAAGATCAGAGGTTTTTACAGCTTCTTCCCTGATGTGTACCTCGAGTCTCTATAACAGCATCTGGTACAAAGCAGGTGCTCAACACATATTTGTTGAAAGAGTGAATGGATGAGAAATCCAAAAGAACATCCTAAAGTTCAGTAGACTCAGCAACTGCAAGGATGGTCTACAGCATCAAACCCATATGCAAAAGACAAGAGACAGGTGAGGCCAGGAATGGTTATGCGAGATCTTGGAACCAAGAGGCAGGGTGCAGTTTTTAGGGCCTCTGGTCTTATTCATTACAGACAAGGATAAGGGACATTGAGCTAACTGACATAATCAATAGCATTTTTTTTTAATGTGGACCATTTTTAAAGTCTTTATTGAATTTGTTACAATATTGCTTCTGTTGCTCACGTTCTGGTTTCTTGGCCCTGAGGCATGTAGGATCTTAGCTCCCTAACCAGGGATCAAACCCACACCTCCTGTACTGGAAGGCAAAGTCAACCACTAGACCACCAGGGAAGTCTCCAGTAGCAACTGTTCTGAGTAAACAGAGAAGACATTATTGTTCTGCTTTCTAGATGGGGAAATGAAGGAGTCATACTTTCCAGGTTACACAGCAAGCAAATTGCAGGGATAAATCAACAACCCAGGGTTTAGGCAAAATTTAGTTCAATTCAGACAGACATTGAAGAGAGCCAGTTACACTTGCGTTATAACTCTGGTTCCACCACTCACTCACTATATGACCTAATGCCACTTATATGTATACTCTAAGCCTCAGTTTCTCAATTGTTAAATGAGAGTAATGGTCGTACATATCTCCTAGATCTGTTGGGAGAATTAAATAAGAAAATGTATGAAAAGTTCTTGGCTCAGTGCCTAGCACATAGTGCAGAAATAATATGCATTACTATTGTAATCATCATCACTGGTGTTTCAAATATTTATTGAGAACCTATCAATACTATAAAGGATATGAAAAAAGTGAAAGTTGCTCAGTCGTGTCCTACTCTTTGCAACCCCATGGACTATACAGTCCATAAAATTCTCCAGGCCAGAATACTAGAGTGGGTAGCCTTTCCCTTCTCCAAGGGATCTTCCCAACCCAGGGATCAAACCCAGGTCTCCTGCATTGCAAGTGGATTTTTTACCAGCTGAGTCACAAGTGAAGCCCAAGAATACTGAAGTGAGTAGCCTATCCCTTCCCCAGCAGATCTTCCCAACCCAGGAATCAAACTGGAGTCTCCTGCATTGCAGGCGGATTCTTTACCAACTGAGCTATCAGCGAATTCTAAGGGTATAAATATCAAGATGATGCAATTTTCAGCTTTCAAGTATCTGACAGTCTAGACCTCAAACAGATATGTTAAAAACAATGAGATATAAATAGTAGTGATAAGACCAAAAAACATCACAGGGAAAACACCACTATTATGCCCTGAGAGGTACAGGCTTCCTAGCAAAAATAACTGTAGACACATCCCATAGGATTATCTAGGAGTTTTTCAGGCCAAGAAATATGAACAGGATATTATCATCAAAGAGAATGGTATGAACAAAGACATACACACAGGGTGATTATAAGCAGTTTTTGAAAGATGGGGTTGAAGAAATAGAAATGGGGTAATTCAAGGCCTTGTATGCTAGGAAATTTGAATCTTCGTCTTTTGACAATGGGAATGAATAGGGTTTGTTTAAGAAATAATACAGCGTGATCAGATGTCCATTGGCTAGATCCCTGGCAACTGAGTAGAAGATGAATTTGAAAGTACAAGAATAGAAACAGGGATTTCAGTTGGAGTGTTATTGCAAGAGTCCAAGTGGGAGACAATAAGGGACAAAAATAAGGCAGTGGACTGGGAGATGTCAAAGAAAAATCCCTATAACTGGTTAACTGGATAGAGTTCAGGTTGAAGCTGGTAGGGGAGATAGTCATGGGGTGTCCAAGAAATGGAAACAAAAGAAAGGGAAGCTTTGGTCGGCCAAATTTCTCTCTAGAAAAGTTTGCAGATAAATCAGTCCAGGACACCTGGTGAGACAGAGTTCACTTTTAGCTGCTTTCACGGTGTCATATGCCTGTTTCTTTCTTCATGATGGCTGTGGATATGTGTTTTTATGAACTTACAGCCTCCATTGACTCTTTTTTTTTTTTTTTTTTTTTTGATAGTGGAGTGCAGTTTATTACACCGGCGGGCCCAAGGCAGAGTCTCCTCTTAGTCAAGGGCCCTGACCAGCATTTGTGAAAATCTTTTATACCCCATGTGTGTGTGTCCAAACCCACCAGCCCAATTCCCTTGAGGCTTACAAAGGAAGGGTAAATACAATCACAATAACCCCATCATTCACGTGTTATGTGTTCAAACAGTTAATAATCAATAAGCCTGTGGTTATATTCCGATAGATACTGTCCGGAGGCAGGGGTGATTAGTGTCTGTTTTCTCTTAGGCAATGAGTAACCTGGATGTGATTTTCAAGATTCCCCTGCCCAGAGGGGGTCTTATCCTTCCATTTTCATTCCCACAGGCGCTAAGCACAGAGTTCAGAGTCCATTGGAGAGGTGGCCTAGCAGGATCAGCACAGACAGGCCTGAGATGGAGTCCAGGCCCTATGAATTCCTTCTTCATTACTGTCTTTTTAGTCAACTTTTGCACTTTAAATATATTCTCCTTACAAGCAAGAACAAAATCAAAGGAGCAAGATTTCCCAGCAGAAGCAAGAATATTGAAAGTCAATGTTTTAATTAATTATTATAAAATAGATTAGATGCCCTAACTCTTAGTTTCTACAGCTGATAAATGCCTTCCCTTTCTACAAACAATTGAGCAAGACATTGAAGGAATTTTAGCAAAAGAAAAAAAAAGTATTGAAATATTCTAATCCTTTTTAAACCTTTCAGATGTATTGTCAAGGTGATTAAGCATTGGTTTAAGAACTCCTCCTGCTATACATACGACTTCCCTGGTGGCTCAGATGGTAAAGTGTCTGCCTCCAATGCAGGAAACCCGAGTTTGATCCCTGGGTTGGGAAGATCCCCTGGGGAAGGAAATGGCAACCCACTCCAGTACTCTTGCCTGGAAAATCCCATGGACAGAGGAGCCTGGTGGGCTACAGTCCATGGGGTCTCAAAGAGTAGGACACGATTGAGCGACTTCACTTTCACTTTCTTTCACTTTCCCCCTATACTGGAAGATTCTTAAACATAATTAAAATAGCAAGCATTTGCTAGTATCAAACAGAATGCCAGACTTACTGTATATATAGCATACTACTACAGCATATCCTCTTAAATCCTAAATCACCTAGTTTTGAGGATCTCCTCACTTTTACTAAAATCCTTTCACTTCTTCTTTCCATTAGTTTTCAAACATCTAAATTTTAAAATCCTTGTCCATAGTAAACTAGAACCGTAGTCTACTTTCACAATTCAAGACTGTGATTGCACACTTAGATTTCAGGAGAATCTGCTATCTATATGCAAACATCAAATACAAAATGTATAAAAACCAGGGTAACTTTGTAAAGTCTATAGCTTATTCATTTTATGGTATATATGACAAAAGAAGAACCGATTATATTTTCATTAAATGAATGAGTAAAAATATTATCTTACCCTAAGACAAAATCTCTGTCTGGTAGTTTATCATTCCTAAAATGATACTCAACTTATAGAAAAATACTGCTTCCCTTTCTTATGATAGAATTCATTCAAATTCTTCATCTTCTCTCCCTACGACAAACATTTATCTTCCTCAGAAATCTCCATCATGAAACTATATACTGTGACAATTGTACGCAGGGACAGAACTTGGTCTCTATCTTTTCCAAATGATGAGGGATGCAGATGAGACTATATATCAACTTGACACTGTGTGTGTGTACCGTGCCACAGTGAGCATTGGACAGAAGAAATCTACAGAAATCTCTGTGAGGAGAGAATATTAGAATGTTGCTGTTGTTCAGTTGCTCAGTCATGTCCAACTCCTTGTGACCCCATGGACTGCAGCACACCAGGCTCCCCTGTCCTTCACGATCTCCCAGAGTTTGCTCAAATTCATGTCCATTGAGTCAGTGATGTTATCTAACGAACTCATTGGAAAAGACTCTGATGTTGGGAAAGATTGAAGGCAAAGGAAGAAAAGGGAAGCAAAGGATGAGTATTAGAATATAATTACTTAAATCGAGCAACAAAATTCTTCTAAGTAACTATTATCTACCCTGAAAGTAGCTACTTACAGATTCTATTTCTTTCACACCATCAACAATTAAGCCCTGCAGTAGTATCAAGTATCCATCCTTTTCAGCCTTTAGGAAATTAACATATAGCTTTTTCCTAGAAAGCAAAATAAAAGGGAAATAAACTATGTTAAGTTTCTTCCATGTACTGGGCTTCAGATTAAATACGTGTATGGATATTACATAAAGCTGTGACCACTAAGAGAACAGTCATCTCAAATGTGTTGCTCAAGGCTGTATCCAGAGCTGAGTAGTGCCAAACACATGGTAGATGATCAATACCATTCATAGCTAAGATGGTCGGGTACTTATTATTCTCTGTTTACTGTTCTAAGCACTAATTCATTTGATTCTCATAACCATGTTATACAGTAGGTATTGTATCCATTTTACAGATGAGAAGACTGAGGCTAAGAGAAGTTAAGTAACTTGCCCAAAGTCACATAGGTAGCAGAGCTGGGATGCAAACCTGTCCCCCATACTTCTTCACTATGTTAGACTTACCACATGAACAAATCAACATTGTTCGCTTCAGGAACTAGTGACTGTTTATATTGATGTACTTCTGAGATTGATGCAAATATACTTTTTTCAAAGTTATGGTGCTTACCTGCTATTGCACAGATAAGCAGTAAGTTTCCTGTCTTGCTTTGTAAATCCCAGGTAAAAGCACTTTCTCCTGCATTTCACCTCTTGTTCTTCACAGCTCAGTACTAATCATCAGCCCATAATGCAGTGTAGAATTGCCAACACCATCCCGATGATGTAGTTATTTCCAATTGGCACTTGGGAGCAGTGAGGATAGGAGGCATTACTCATAGCCAAGAGTACAGATGTTTCTAATTGCTTTCCATTACCAAGAATAACAGCTGTTTACATCTATCAGCAAATAATTCACAAGAGCGCCAGACTATTAAGATAACACACCCCACCTGGTCACCATCACAAGTTGTCAAGGCCAAGATAGAGGCTGCCAGAAACCCTTCTGCATCTCTGCTCATCAACTGACAGCATGTGTCACCTTCAGATATCCTTATGCTACCCCACAAGCTCTGGCTTCTTGGTGGCCTGACACATCAAATGGACATATGGATTCTTCATGGCTTTGCAGTAAATGTTTTATGGTTATCTTGCAGCCAAGGGCAGCTGACACGGAGGAGCAGGGGACTTGCAAATAGCCTGATGAAAGAATTTTTGCACTTTTTTTTTTTTTCACAGAAGAGGAGGAAGTGTTCTGCTTAGAGGAGTTTCGCAGCTGCAATGTACTTAACTTCCTTTAATGCGCCAACACATTGCATTGGGTGACAGATTATGCGTTCAATAGCATCCCGGGGACCTGGTCACATGCTTGGAAATAATACCCCCAAATGGACAGACAGTGTTAACAGTTCAGTGAACTTTATGACACAGTTTTATTGGGCACAAAAGAATACAAATATTACAACACATCATAGATATTTGGAGTTAAAAACACCAATAGTACCTCCTTGCCAATGCAACATTGATCCCTACTACATGGGGTTTTATTGTTGTTGTTGTTGTTGCTGTTTTTTATTTGCTTTTCCAGCCTAGTTTAAAGTGACTCAGGCAGTTGGTCTCTACTATTTTTTCTTTCCTATGGAGACTCTATGAGAGTCTCAATACAACTTTGTTTCCAGCTACCTCTGAATTTATGTCTAAAATTGTCTTTCCCAAGTGCTCCCGGCTAGTGCACTGGGATGACCCAGAGGGAAGGGATGGGGAGGGAGGTGGGAGGGGGGTTCAGGATGGGGAACACATGTAAATCCATGGCTGATTCACGACAATGTATGGCAAAAACCACTACAACATTGTAAAGTAATTAGCCTCCAACTAATAAAAATAATTAGGAAAAAAATTTAAAAAAAAAATAAATAAAGCTTGATGCACATCTGGTCACAAAATAAATAAATAAATAAAATAAAATTGTCTTTCCATACATTCAAATACATATTGTTTTAACCCATGGGTTTTTCAACCTACAAAAATAAGAATATCAGCTATTGAGTTGGTCAAAAAGTTCATTCGAGTTTTTCCATAAGATGTTATGGAAAAACTCAACCAACTTTTAGGCCAACCCAATATTTAAAGCTACATGACACCCAGGTGGCTCAGTGGTAAAGAATCTTCCTGCCAAGCAGGAGATGTGGGTTTGATTCCTGGGTCGGGAAGACCCCCTGGAGAAGGAAATGTAATCCACTCCAGTATTCTTACCTGAGAAATCCCATGGACAGAGAAGCCTAGTGGGTTATAGTCCATGGGGTCACAAAGAGTCAGACACAACTGAGCAACTAAACTACAACAGATTATCTACAAAACTATGTAAACTGAAAAATTTCCTTTTGGCTGTGATATTTTGTCTCCAGAGCTATTAATTCCTCCCTTCCTTGTATTTGTATGCCATTGTCCCAAAACAAGGTGAAATCTCTTGAGTCCTTTGAAACTGGGATGGTTTCCGATTGCTTTGACCAACAGAATATGCCAGAAGTGATACATGGCCAGTTCTGGGCCTCATTCTTAAGAGGACTGGCAGGTTCTGCTCCCCTTATCTTGAAACTCATGCTCTGAGGGAAGTACCATGGAAGAACCCTTACGATCCTGAGACTCCCATGCTGGAAGGAAGCCTAAGGTAGCTATGTGGAGGGGTTGTAAGGAGAGAAGATGCTAACAGCCTCCTCTAGGCTGTTCCAGACACCCCAGCCTAGGTGCCAGACACATGAGCAAATGAACAACTTGGACATTCCAGGATCTCAGCCATTCCAACCAGTTCTAGCTATTCAAGCCATGCTGGTTAAAGCTCTAAATACCAGGGAGTAGAGAGAGGCTGCCCTTGAATTACTGACCTACAGAATTCTAAGCATAATAATTTTTTACCATTTTACCATACAACCCCTGATTAAGGTCATGAGGGAAAGGGTGTGATAGAGGATGAGATGGTTGGATGGCATCATCAACTCAATGGACATGAGTTTGAGCAAACTCCAGGAGACAGTGAAGGAGAGGGAGGCCTGGTATGCTGCAGTCCATGGGGGTCACAAAAAGCTGGACACGGCTGAGCGACTGAACAGCAACCTCCACCATACATTACCATGTGTAAAATAGACAGCCAGTGGGAATCTGCTGCATGCCTCAGGGAGACCAGGCGGCTGCTCTGTGATAGCCTGGAGGGGTGGGAGCGAGGTTCAAGAGGGAGGGACATATGTATCCCTATGGCTGATTCATACTGATGTATGGCAGAGACCAACACAAAAATGTAAGCCAGTTATCCTTCAATTAAAAATGAACAAATTTTTTAAAATGTTACGGAACACGGCCCACTCCACCCTCCATGAATCTCTGATGCTTTGACATCATTCCACAACACAGATGACGCAATCTGTAAGAGAGAAGTCCTTTTCTGAAACCATAGTTCATATAATAAACATCACTGTAGTTCCTCATCAAAAGAAACAAAAAGAAGAAAGGTAAGTGCTCAAAATGCACCTTACTCCTTTTTTCATCAAATCCATGTCTCACTCCACTATTAGTGAGGGCTTTATTCTACTATTTGCCCGTAAAACAAGCAGTTATGTATTTTAAGTTTCTGCCATTGCATGGGTTATCAATTCAAATCACTGCACTTCACTCTCTGATCTAAATATATATCCAACAGGCTGGATTGAATTAGAATAAAATTATCACTTCTTTCCAGGAAATTTGGTTCTTTTAATAAAACTCCAACAAATTTTGGAAACTGTACAGATTCTCTTTTGACGACATCAGTTATAAGTCTGTAGCTGCTATTAGGAAAAGTACTAGTTTTGAAGCCTTAGGAAGTGTTTGTACTGCTTACAGAGATGTTGCTTTTATGATACAGATGTGTATATAAAGCATAAATTATATACCTAAGTGTGTATATACACAAATACACACACACACACACACATATAAGCTTGGTGATCTATAGCATAATGTATATTTAAAAATGGATCACATTCTTCCAGTCACTTTATACCTGCTTAATGGTCATAAAAAGCTCACTGCATTAGAACACAGATACTCTGGATTTTCCAGCCTCCTGACCCCATCCACTACCTAATTCTCAAAAGACTGGCATGACATTTTGAGTTTGCTTTCATTTCTAAAATTTATTTTTCTAATATAGTCTTCCTATATTTACCTTCCTTACTGCTTGCACATTAACCAAATGGACTTATATGGCCTAAATCCTATTTCACAACATTCTTGGTAAGAAATTTAACATCTAAATATTACTAAATTAATACTTTTTAAAAAAATGTTGTAGCTAAATTAGGAAACAGCCAGCTACTTCCCTCTTAATAATAACTTTACATGTTAAAGTACTAATATTAACTCACTAAGTTAAAAAGGAATATTTCCCCTAATTAAATTCAATTATTTAGCAATAGCCTAAGTTTTCTTAAATTATCAAGAAATTACACCATTTGGTGTGGAGAAGGAAACATTTTTTCTCTTTAAAGAGAAAAATTCAGTCCTTAATTATTCATGAATATAGCTCCATTTAGAGGAATAAAAGATTCTTTATATAATTATTTAATGTTACATTGAGAGACCTTCAAAGATATCTAAGATATATAATCACTTTGCTTCTGCTGCTGCTGCTAAGTCACTTCAGTCGTGTCCGACTCTGTGCGACCCCATAGACGGCAGCCCACCAGGCTCTTCTGTCCCTGGGATTCTCCAGGCAAGTACACTGAAGTGGGTTGCCATGTCCTTCTCCAAAAGTCACTATAGTTTTTCTTTTAAAATTGCAAAATGGTCCAATAGAATATTCATATTGGAGTAAAACACAGAGCCTTCACTCACC
The DNA here is from genome assembly GCF_963930625.1 of Muntiacus reevesi. Lineage (NCBI taxonomy): Eukaryota > Metazoa > Chordata > Mammalia > Artiodactyla > Cervidae > Muntiacus > Muntiacus reevesi. Next base: position 22,185,353 of record NC_089270.1, read on the forward strand.
AACAGCCCAATCTTGAGTGCAATGAGAAATTCTTTAACCTTGGATGGGTGATAAAATAGAGAAAGGTTAGCATCCTTGACCTTCATCATTTACTTTCTCATAACTTTTCCCTCGCTCTCTTATTCACATTAAAGTGATCTGTAAGGATCTAATGGAATCGGGGTTTTCATTTCTGACATGGACTTTGTAAATGCCTGAAATGATACTATAAATGTTATTGCTTACTCTGTTGATACATGAAGCCAGCTTTGAGTTGGTATCACAGATTAAAAATATATATATTTTGAAATGATTTTAAACTCCCTAGGAGTTTCAAAAAACAATACCAAAAGTCCCTTGAACCTTCCACTCAGATTTACTGATGCTCCACAGATTCTGAAATTTCCCTTTCCCACTGTCCATATGAAAAGACCATAAGATAAGTATATTCTTAATAAACATGACAAAGTTGCTCTCACATTTGTCTTCAAGGGCTGCAGGAAGACAGCTAATTATTAATTAGATTGCAAGTAGAATGATGCTAATATAGTACTGGTGAACATACTTGTTTCCAGGCTGGCATGATATGGCATGCAAGTTGGCATGCAGTGTTATATGAACATATGGCAGGCAGAAGCTGCTGTTTCCTCCTAGGAAACAGCAACGGAAACGTCAGCTCCCACAGTACTGAAGACACACACCCCAAAACTCCTCAGTGCTGTTGAGGGCTTAATGCACATGCCACTTCCCAGTCACTGGGATGGGGAAATAAACCCTTCATGTGGTGTCATGCCAGCAACCAAAGGCGCTTAAAGTCTGTTTCTCTCAGAAGAGAAGGATGCAAAACCAGAAGCTATCCCTTGAGCGGCTGTGTCAGCGTCCAGCTCATTATGGTAGTTCTCACAAAGAAATTTCTACCCGGGAAAACCTCAAGCATTCAAAGAGTCTAGCCCTTTGTCACCAAGCAAGTATATGCTTAGATATAACAGGATCTATAAGGATCCATCTGTGGGCTTCCCCAGTGGCTTAGCAGTAAAAAAAAAAAAAAAAAAAAAAAGTCCGCCTGCAATGCAAGAATCGCAGGAGAAGCAGGTTGGATCCCCAGGTGGGAAAGATCCCCTGGAGAAGGGCATGGCAACCCATTCTGGTATCCTTGCCTGGAGAATTCCATGGACAGAGGAGGCTGGCGGGCTACAGTCCACAGGATCGCAGAGTCAGATAGAACTGAAGCGACTTACCACATAGGCATGCACAAGGATCTACCTCTTCATTTTACAGTTTAAAAAACCCAGAAACATTCCATGACTTATCCAAATGTTGAGTCTGAGTGAACGTTTAAGGCTTTCAGCATTTCTAGGATTCTACTGAGAAAGTAGTTTATGTTTTATTAGTCTCTCCTGAAGTTTAATAATCTTAACTCTCTGAAAATTCACCCAGTTTTTACCTAAATCTCCACTGGTGGTGGTTTAGTCACTCAGTTGTGTCCTACACTTGCAACCCTATGGACGATAGCCTGCCAGGCTCCTCTGTCCATGGGATTCTCCAGGCAAGAATACTGGAGTGGGTTGCCATTTCCTTCTCCAGGAGGAATTGAACCTGGGTCTCCTGCATTGCAGGCAGATTCTTTACCGACTGAGCTACAAGGGAAGATCAGATCTCCACTACTGGCATTCGTCTTCATTCTGTTCTCCATGGCATAAAAGCACACTTAATATGTAATAACTTGGTATCTTCTTTTTTTTTTTTTAACTTTGCATCTTCTTAAAAGTCTATTTTAAAATTTTTCACAGCTTTCCCCAAGTCAAAATACATAAATAGTAGTTCTTCAGGAAGAAGTTTGGGATATAGGTCTATGCTTTTGATTATTTATACCTACTCAAAGGATTCCCAGGTGGTGCACTGGTAAAGAATCGGCCTGCCAATGCAGGAGACTCAAAAGACATGGGTTCTATCCCTGAGTCAGGAAGACCCTTGGAGTAGGAAATTGCAACTTGCTCCAGTATTCCTGTCTGGAAAATTTCATGGGCAGAGGAGCCTGGTGGGCTACAGTCCATGAGGTCACAAAGAGACGGACATGACTGAGCATGCATGCAAAGGATTCCTATTTGCTTCAATATATAAGCTTCCTTATATGTGACTGAATTATTCCCACTCTAGCAATTCTACCATATAATTTAATGAAAGATGCTTTTTGTCTTTCCATACGCTTTTTATTCAAGCAGTTTGAAATTCATCATCTGTTGGAATATGTTATTCCAAAACACTTTACTGGTTCAATAGAATAATTCTTCACTGAAAGGCTGAAGTCCTAAATTTTACTCTCAGTAAACATACACTTCCCTTCCTCTTGGTCCCTGCTTTCTGCTCCCAAATGAAGTGATGACTTGGCAGAGGTAACAGAGAATGCGAAGGGAGGGATCCTCTGTGGTCATCCTACAGCCTAGAAATGAAAACTCCTTGCTCTGGTTGTTGGAAAAACTTCCCAGATGCCTTCAACTGAAAGAAAGTATTTTTTAACATTTCTCTTTTCCCCACACAAAAGAATTCTTGAGTGTCGGGTGTGTAAAACTGTCCATTTCTATGTGAATGTGGTGTCTGGAGCAACCAGCACATCCAACTGCAAAAGCACATAGGACCTGAAGTGTCTGACACTTCAGGTGTGGGGTCCACACTGGGGACAAAAACCCAAACCACCATGGCCACTGAGAACCTCAGCTTGTTTTGTCTCTCTTTAGGCCATTCTGTGAACACTCAGTTTTGGTTGCAGCAGTTGTCGTCATTGTTGGATGTTTCGATATGATTTGGCATGTTTCCAGGGGGGCAGAGTCCCCATCAGGACACGCGCCAGGCAGAGCAGAATGCCATTATGTGGAGAGCAGTGGCTGCTGCGAGCTGCCTCCATCACGGGGGATTTCTCTCTGCAAGTGCTGAGCATAATGGACTCCTTCACTAAATGACTCTGGATGAGCAGGGCTTTGGCAGCGGCCCTGCAAGTCCCACACTCTGTTATAAAACTGAATGCCCGTGTAATGGATGCTCAGGAGAAGTGGAGATGAGGGCAGGTGGGTGGGAGAGAGTCATGTCTGAAAGGCACACACAGCACTCGAGAAAGGGAGGAGAGGAGTGTGAGCCCAACAGGCAAAAGGACAAGCGTGGACCCAACCGATTTAAAGGACGAAAGATAATTTTTCCATGGATTTTAATCATAACAATAAAAACTCTAGAGGGGAGAAACAATTAACAAACAAACACAAGATGTTTTAGTAGGTAGGTGAAAAGTGCTCTAAAGAAAAACAGAGCAGGGTTAGGAGATACAGAGTGATGTAGGGGGGTTAGTGTTGTTTTGTAAATCCTGGTCAGGAAATATCCCTTGATAAACTGACATGAGCTGAGATCTGGTGAGGTAAGGGAGCGAGCCCTGCATTTAACTGGAAGAAACATTTTAGGCAGAAGTAACAGCATATGCAAAGGCCCTGAGGTCTGCATGTAAAGGCTATCAGGAAAGGGCTGAGCACATGCAGGAACAGCAAGAAAGCCCTGTGGATGGAGGAAAATAAGCTAGAGGGAGAGAGATGGAGTGAGTCTGGGCAGGAGCAGGGTCAGATCAGGTGGAGTCCATGGTTCAGCTTGAAGTATTTTTCTGAGTGAGAGGGGTGTCCGTGGAGGGTTTTGCACTGAGGGCTGACTTAGCTGGCCTAGGTTTTAAAAGAAACCAACCTGTTTCTGTGTGGCGAAAAGATTGTAAGGAAGCAAAAACGGAAGCAAGAACACTAGTTTGGAGGTTATCAAAGAAATCCAGAAGAAAGGTGATGGTGTTAGACTAGCAGAGGTAGAGGACAGTGGTCAACTTGAAAGATAAACTGAAGGTAAAGCCAACAGGATTTGCTGATAAATTGGATGTAGGGAAGGATTGATGCAGAAGCTCCAATACTTTGGCCACCTGCTACGAAGAGCAAACTCACTGGAAAAGACCCTGATGCTGGGAAAGACTGAGGGCAAGAGGAGAAGAGAGCTGCAGAGGATGAGACAGTTGGATGGAATCACCAACTCAATGATCTTGAGTTTGAACAAACTCTGCGAGATGATGAAGAACAGGGAAGCCTGGCGAGCTGCAGTCCATGAGGTGGCAAGGAGTTGACATGACTTAGCAACTGAACAACAAAAACAATGGTTTTTGAAAAGGAGAGGAATGAAGATGATTATAGAGATTTTAACCCAAGCAACTAGACGGATGGGCTTACTATTTATTGAAATGAAAAAGACTGGAAGAGGAAAAGGTTTAGAGGAGAAAAGAAGCCTACTTTAGATATTTTAAGCTTGAAATGTCAATTAGATGTTCAAACAGAAGCTGAACAGGCAACTAGATCGATGAATATGAAATTTGGAATTCAGAGAGGCTCTATCAGTGGGATCCCAATAAGACAGAAGCTGGGGCTGGGGTCTTATCAGACTAGAGATGGTCAGAAAAGCCATGGAGCTGGATGGGATCATCTAGAAAGTGGGTGTAGGTTAGAAAAAGTTTCAAGATTGAGCCATGAAACAAATCTTGAGGCCCCTCATCTAGAGAAAGGTGAGAATGGTCCATTACAGGAGATTGAAATGAAGTGGCCAGTGAAGCAAGAAAAACAAGAATGCTGCTCCACTAAATACTGAAGGTGTTTTGAAGAGGAGGAGGAGTAAACAATGATGCAAACGCTGATGATAGATTAAGAAATACAAGAAACATGAAATAAACATTGGATCTGGCCATGTGATGATCACTGTCAGGCATTTTGGAGTGATGTGGATTAGCCTCACTGAAATGATGCAAAGACAATAGAAAGTATTTGGGAGATAGAATAGACAAGTCTTTCAGGCAGTTTTAGGAGCTTTGCTGGTGGCTCAGTGGTAACAAATCAGCCTACAATGCAGGGCACCCAGGTTCAATTGCTGGGTAGGGAAGATCCCCTGGAGAAGCAAATGGCAGCCCACTCCAGTACTCTTGCCTGGAGAATCCATGGACAGAGGAGCCTGGGTGGGCTACAGTCCATGGGGCCGCAGAGTCGGACGCGGTGGAGGGACTAACACTTTCAGGTAGCTTTGCTGTGAAAGGAGCAAAAAGAGTAGGAGATGCGGAGAATGTCAGGGTAAGGGAAATTGACGTTAACATGGGAGCTAGGACAGCTTATTTGTATAATGATGGAAATGATACAGATTTAAGGAAAAATTTCATGTTCCAAGAGAGAGGACAATTTCAGGAGAGACAAAGAGAACAAGATCAAGTGCAGCCTTTCTCAAACTATCTGGTGATGAAAAACCATGTTTTCCCCTTCCTCTGTCAAAGTCCAGTGTTTTTACAAAATACAATAGAAAGCATTGTCTAAACCACAAAGTTAGAATACACAGTCACATTATATATGACCCATTTTTTTTTAAAGTCTGAGATTCGAAAAATGTAAAATCAACTCTGTAAGTTGTTCTAAAAGTTTCTACAGAAACTGTACACAGTTATTCTCTATTTCTATATTTGTGTCATCACAGACAGGTAACAGTTCATAACCAATAGCAGCCCGTGATTTGTACTTTAAATAGGGCTGATCTCGGGCATGAGACGTGTTGACTTAAAAGAAGGAACAGTACATCTAACGTAAGGTGTTGGCAAGGCAGAGTATATGGGCTCAGATTAGGTTGGAAAAGTAGACTGCTGGGAGGAAGTGGAGGTTGTTTTCTGTTGCCTTCTCCTTCATCCCTGAAGACAGAGCGAGAGTGAAGACAGTGTGTGGGATGTTGGAAGACTGAAGAGAGAGAAAGTTAGAAAGTATTTAGAAGAATGAGAGTAGAAATTGACTAAAGAAATCTAGTAGGAATCCCAAATAGCACTAAGACTGACCTCAGATCTGGGGTCATGAATTCAAAGTTCAGTTCAGTTGAGTCACTCAGTCATGTTTGACTCTTTGCAACACCGTGGACTGCAGCATGCCAGGCTTCCCTGACCATCACCAACTCCCAGAGCTTATTCAAACTCATGTCCATTGAGTAGGTGATGCCATCCAACCATCTCATCCTCTGTCATCCCCTTCTCCTCCTGCCTTCTGTCTTTCTCATCATCAGGATCTTTTCCAATGAGTGAGTTCTTCACATCAGGTGGCCAAAGTATTAGAGTTTTAGCTTAACATCAGTCCTTCCAATGAAAACCCAGGACTGATTTCCTTTAGGATGGACTGGTTGGATCTCCTTGGAGTCCAAGGGACTCTCAAGAGTCTTCTCCAACACCACAGTTCAAAAGCATCAATTCTGCGCTGAGCTTTCCTTTATAGTCCAACTCTCACATCCATACATGACTACTGGAAAAACCATAACTTTGACTAGATGGACCTTTTTATGATCCAAGAGGAATGGTTTTCTTGTTCTGTGTGTCATCCATATTCTCTACCTCCTTCAAGATTGCAGAAATCATTTTTCAATTTAACAAACTTTTATTGAATGGCTACTAAGCATTAGTCACTGCTGTGTAGAAGAAAAAGGGATTAAAAGATCTTGATTTTCTTTGCTCTCTTTAGATCCAAACTGTTTTTCCTCATTGCTCAAAGTTTATAGAATCGATAGTTTATAGCATGGATATGGGTTTTAGACTATAAATGCTATATATATGAGCTTCCCTGGTGATTCAGTGGTAAAGCACTCGCCTACCAATACAGGAGACCCTGGTTCAATCCCTGGGTTGGGAAGATGCCCTGGAGGAGGGCATGGCAACCCACTCCCGTATTCTTGCCTGGAGAATCCCCTGGACAGAGGAGCCTGCGGGCTAGAGTCCACTGGGCTGCAAAGACTCTGACACAACTTAGCGACTCCGTCCGCATGCACACACGCAGTGATGCCTTGGGTATTCTCCAGCTATTTGTTTAAACCTTGTCATCCCTGTTACTGTGTAAGTTTCCAAAGACTAGAGACAGTCTTATGTTTCTTTTACATCTTTAGAATGGTGCTGGATATAGAATATATAAACAAAGTGAAAGTGTTAGTTGCTCAGTCTTGTCTGACTCTTTGTAACCCCATGGACTGTAGCCTTCCAGGCTCTTCTGGCCATGGGCTTCCCTTGTGGCTCAGCTGGTTAAGAATATGTGTGCAATGCGGGAGACCCGGGTTCGATCCCTGGGTTGGGAAGATCCTCTGGAGAAGGGAACGGCTACCCACTCCAGTATTCTAGCCTGGAGAATTCCATGGACTATACAGTCCATGGGGTTGCAAAGAGTTGGACATGACTCAGCCACTTTCAAAAAAACTGTAGAGTTCACAGAATGTCTAATACTTATGCCCTTTAGAATATGCTTGCTTTACCAATTAGGATGTATTTAGCTTCAGTTAACATAAACTCAACTAACAATGACTTAAAGTTGTTTTTTTTTTTAATAAAAGATCATATTTAGGCAGTGCTTGTAACTGATTCAGCTACTCAAGAACAGAGACTCCATCATCATTTTGTCCTTGGTTTACTCACTTATTGGTAGCAAGCCTCATTTAAAGAGAGGATGCAAAACTAGAGAGTATTTGCAAGAGACCAAGACATTTCCCTACTGTTAAACAACAGCAAAACAACTCTCATGAGTTCCCCAACTCCCCACTACATTTCACTGACCATTACTCTGTCACATGAACGCCAAATATACAACTGAAACTAGAAAAGAGATTCTTTCGATTTCTTCAGCCTCCATAGTAAGAGGTAGCATGGGGAAATAAGAATAATTGCATTTCAACCCCTGCATTGAAAAGTGAAGTCTTAATCATTGGATCACCAGAGAAGTATGTCCATGTCTAATCCTAAAATTAAACCATCTGTAATTTCTATGGAAAAAAAAAACAAAAAAAGAATAATTGCATTAACTAAATATGTGTTTGTTTATAACATTTGTCTAGCTCATTTCTTCCAAGCAAACTCATTCACTATTTTTTTTTTTTTTTTTTTTTTTTTGGGTGTGCTGGGTCTTCATTACTGCCTGGGCTTCTCTCTAGATGCAGCAAGCAAGGGCTACTCTCTAATTGCAGTGTGCAGACTTCTCATTGCAGTGGCTTCTTTTCTTTCAGAGCACAGGCTCTAGGGTGCCCTGGCTTCAGTAGTTAAGGCTCCCAGGCTCTAACGCACAGGTTTAGTTGCTCCATGACATGTGGGATCCTCCCAGATTAGGTATCAAACCCACGTCTCCTTCACTGGCAGGTGGCCTCTTTACCACTGAGCCTCCAGGGAAGCCCCTTCCTTTATTCTTTGCACAACTCTGCACTCTAAAACATCACACAATGCTATACTTCATACATGAAACTCCTTTTTTCCTGTTTTATTTAATTTTTTAATTGAATCACAGTTGATTTACAATGTTCTGCCAATATCTGCTATATAACAAAGTGACTCAGTTATATACAAATATAAATTGTTTTTAAAATGTTCTTTTCCAATATGTTTATCCTGGGAGACTGGATATAGCTCCCTGTGCTATACCATAGGACCTTGTTTCTGCATTCTAAATTTAATAGTTTGCATCTACCAACCCCAAACTCCCAGTCCACACCTCTTTCTAGCGCCTTCCCTCTTGGCAACCACAAGTCTGATCCCTATGTCTATGAGTCAATTTCTGTTTTGTAGGTAGTTTCATTTATGCCATATTTTAGATTCCATGTACAAATGATATCATGTGGTATCTGCCTTTCTCTTTCTGACTTCACTTCATACGAGACTCCCAAGTTGCACCCATGTTGCTGCCAAATGGTGTTATTTGGTTCTCTTTTATGACTCAGTAGTAGTCCCCCGTACGTATGTGTTCTTTACCGGAGAAGGAAATGGCAACGCACTCCAGTATTCTTGCCTGGAAAATCCCATGGACAGAAAAGCCTGGCGGGTTACAGTCCATGGGGTCTCAAAGAGTCAGACACAACTGAGTAACTAACACTTTCAACATATGTTCTTTATCCATTCATCTGTCAATGGACATTTAGGTTGTCTCTCTGTTTTGGCTATTACGAACAGTGCTGCTATGAACATGATTAGTGCATGTATCTTTTTAAATTACAGCTTTGTCAGGGTATATGCCCAGGAGTGGGATTGCTGGATGATATGGTAATTCTATTTTCAGTTTTCTGTCTCTTCATGTTTAGTAAGTTTATCCTTCCATGATTTTAAACAGGGGTTCTAGTTCTACCTTGTATTCATTAGCATAATTGGAAACTGTACTTCTGGTCACTTGATTATCCAGTTTGGGGCACTCAAATATTATCAGAATTCCTTAAAACTTGGACACTAATCCATGATACCTCTAGATCCACCAACTTTCAGCCCATAGCGTTAGATTCAAAGATTTTGGGTTCACCTCAGATATCCACTTATCTCTAACATATTGTTAGCTTTTTGAAAACAAAAGGATAAGGTTGGATGTCACCTAGAAACACCATATTATAGATGGATAAGTAGGTTTCTAGGCTTTGTGTATTTTTCAGCACTTTTATGTACTAATATCCCATCAACCCTCCAAGAGGGATATGGAGCATGCAGTGTTTTTAACATATTTAACATGATTTATTTGTTATTACTAACATTTAGTGTGATTTGTTTTCAGAGGGCTCTTTGTAATATCAATATTTAAAGGAAAACCTTGCAGAATGCTGCTCTAGATACTTTTATACTCCTGGATGCCTACTTCTGTTCAAGATCCAAGGACTAACGACCTTAAATGAGTGAAAGTGGCATAGAACACAATTATACTACCTAGGTTCAACCCCTGAGGCCCCAGTTTTGCCCCAAAGCTTATCTACCTCAGAGGTGAATTTCTGAATGGTTATCTATTTCCCAGTTGATCCATACACAAGGTTTTAGCTCTTGTCCAGAATATCAGCACCCCGTACCCCCTTATATCCTATCCTATCACTGTTTCCTACATCAGTGATATACTTTTGTATGAAAGTCTTGACCACCTGAGCTTTTCCATTCCACTGACTCTTAGATTCTATTATGTACACAGTTATTTAGAAAGTATAGTGAATATATAATAGTATAATACAACTTTCTAAAGATAGGCTATTTCCCAACAAAATTGTGGAGTCATAGAAGGTGTTTCAGAGGTCATTTGGTCTCCCATTCAGCCAAAATGACACGAAGCATCCAAGACAGATGGCCGTCTGGCCCAAGGGTGTCGAGCCAGCTCAAATGTAGAAGCCAAAATGTATCAGTGTCATCAACAAAAGGCTGCATTAAAAGCAATAATAACTAGGCTACTTACTATGCCTTTGTTAGAGAAATCTTTGTTACATTCCTTTGTCAGAGAACCCCCAGGTGTCTTGTTGCTGTTTTATTTTAGCACTTTAAAAATACATTCATTCAAATCACACAACCATGTGCTTACTAATGCATTTCTGACCGCTCCTTTTTGTCTTCACTTCAAGGTCTACTGATAAAGTTTTAAACAGTGGCATAAAACCCTAAGGTCAAAGAGGATCCACCACTGGTTCTCACAGCCCCACAGAAGTGACATTTAGAAAAGACTTAATCAAAATAGTTTAAATGAGTGATTTGCTAGTTGTAAAGGAATTCTCCAAAACACTGCATTTTTTTGTATTTTTTTTCCTCCCAATATTCCTAGTCCAGTAAAAAAGTATTTTAGAAGTGAAAAGACTAAAGTTCAAAGAGTATATATAATTTCCCCAAATTTAAATAGGTTAATAGGGGCATCATAAGGATTTCAACTCAAGAGTTCTGGGTGGAGTGGAGTTTTTCTACCCTCTCCTTAGGGATTGTCTTCAGGACTCCTGTGTTCAAATGACTTCTCTTCCTTAGTCTCAATCAGAGCTTGAAGAGATGAAAATCAGCTGGCTATAATCTTGAATATGGCTTTGGTGTCCAGAGGATCAATAGTATGTATTCACACAGCCAAAACAGAAACCTTATGTATATTATATCTAATGTCCAAATTCATCCCACCTTATGCTACAGGGATGGTCTAATCAGGTGTCAATCAAGCGTTCCTTGGAGTTTGGATATTCAAGAAGCCGATTTAAAATAGCACTATATTCTAAAAAGATGGCAAATATGGTCATCTTGGGACACCTATAATGAAAGGGTTAATATGCTTGATGTTGTACCAAAGTTCTCTTAATCTATGCTTGGGTGATTTTCTGTCTTCCAGTTTGCTGAGTCATTTTTCATTATCTAATCTGTTGTTGATTGTTTCTGGTGTTTTCTGGTTTTTGTTTTTTTAATTTTATTGTATTCTTATATTTAGCTGTTTGGTCCTCCTTTGTATTTTCTAACTTTGTTGAAATTCTGACTGTGTCCAGCCATCCTGCTCCTGAATTTGGTGAGCATCTTCATAATCATCACCTTAAACTCTATTGGGTAGACTGTATGGATCGCTTCATTCAGTTCTTTTTCAGAGGTTACCTCTTGTTCTTTCATCTGGAACTTATTCCTCTGTCTCCTCATTTCACCTAGTCCTCAGCATTTATTTCTGTTTGATAGGAAGGTTGATTATGTTTCCTGATCTTAGAGAAGTGGCCTTGTATAGGAAACATCCCTTGGGGCCCAGTATCATGCTTCCCTCTGGTCACCAGAGCTAGCGGTCCCCCTATGTGGGCTGTGCATGCTTCTCTGGTGTGGTGGGACTGACTTCAGTGGGTGTGCTGGTAGGCAGGGCTCACCCCCATTTTGGTTGGCTAAGAGGCCTTGACTTGTATGGTGGATGCCTGGCCCACTGCAGATCAGAGTAGGCTTCTTGCAAGAAGACTTCATGGCTGACAGGGATTTGGGGTGATGCCAGCCCATTAATAGGCAGGATTGGATCCCCAGTGCTAATTGGCTAGAAGGAGGATTCCAGAATGGCATTTCAAAGTGCCAGGGTTACTGCAATATAACAACCTCCCAACAATCACTGCCACTAGAACCTCCATTCCCAAGGGAATTCCTACCTGCCTCCTGCCTCTTCAAGAGGATCTCCAAGATCCTCAAGATGGGTTGAGTGAGGTTAAGTGAAATAACTCAGACACAGAAAGGCAAATACAAAATGATCTCACTTATACGTAGACTCTAAAAAACAAATGAAAAGTAATGATTCTGAAAAATATTTTAAAGAAACTGCCAAACAATCAGAGAAGGCAATGGCACCCCACTCCAGTACTCTTGCCTGGAAAATCCCATGGATGGAGGAGCCTGGTAGGCTGCGGTCCATGGGGTCACTAAAAATCGGACACAACTGAGTGACGTCACTTTCACTTTCCACTTTCATGCATTGGAGAAAGAAATGGCAACCCACTCCAGTGTTCTTGCCTGGAGAATCCCAGGGACAGGAGCCTGGTGGGCTGCTGTCTATGGGGTCGCAAAAAGTCAGACATGACTTTTGACTTAGCAGCAGCAGCAGCAGTCAAACATTATGATTTGGCAAAACCATATGGTTGAATTTATGGTTCTGAAGTCAAAATGCTTGTGTTTGAATCTCAGCTCTGTGCTTTGTTAGCTGTTCAGTTCAGTCACTCAGTCATGTCTGACTCTTTGCAACCCCATGAATCACAGCACGCCAGGCCTCCCTATCTATCACCAACTCCTGGAGTCTACCCAAACCCATGTCCATCGAGTCAGTGATACCATCCATCCATCTCATCCTCTGTTGTCCCCTTCTCCTCCTGCCCCCAATCCTTCCCAGCATTTCCCAATCTTCCAAGTCTTTTCCAATGAGTCAACTTTTCACATGAGGTAGCCAAAGTATTGGAGTTTCAGCTTCAGCATCAGTCCTTCCAATGAACACTCAGGACTGATCTCCTTTAGGATGGACTGGTTGGATCTCCTTGCAGTCCAAGGGACTCTCAAGAGTCTTCTCTAACACCACAGTTCAAAAGCATCAATTCTTCGTCACTCAGCTTTCTTCGCTGTCCAACTCTCATATCCATACATGACTACTGGAAAAACCATAGCCTTGACTAGATGGAACTTTGTTGGCAAAGTAATGTCTCTGATTTTTAATATGCTATCTAGGTTAGTCATAACTTTCCTTCCAAGGAGTAAACATCTTTTAATTTCATGGCTGCAATCACTATCTGCAGTGATTTTGGAGCCCAAAAAAATAAAGGCTGACACTATTTCCACTGTTTCCCCATCTATTGCCATGAAGTGATGGGACCAGATGCCATGATCTTAGTTGTCTGAATGTTGAGCATCAAGCTAACATTTTCACTCTCCTCTTTTACTTTCATCAAGAGGCTTTTTAGTTCCTCTTCACTTTCTGCCATAAGGGTGGTGTCATCTGCATATCTGAGGTTCTTGATATTTCTCCCAGCAATCTTGATTCCAGCTTGTGCTTCTTCCAGCCCAGAGTTTTTCATGATGTACTCTGCATATAAGTTAAATAAGCAGAGTGACAGTATACAGCCTTGACATAATCCTTTTCCTATTTGGAACCAGTCTGTTGTTCCATGTCCAGTTCTAACTGTTGCTTCCTGACCTGCATACAGGTTTCTCAAGAGGCAGGTCAGGTGGTCTGGTATTCCCATCTCTTTCAGAATTTTTCATAGTTTATTGTGATCCACAAAGTCAAAGGCTTTGGCATAGTCAATAAAGCAGAAATAGATGTTTTTCTGGAACTCTCTTGCTTTTTCAATGATCCAGCGGGTGTTGGCCATTTGATCTCTGGTTCCTCTGCCTTTTCTAAAGCCAGCTTGAACATCTGGACGTTCATGGTTCACGTATTGCTGAAGCCTGGCTTGGAGAATTTTGAGCATTAATTTACTAGCGTGTGAGATGAGTGCAATTGTGTGGTAGTTTGAGCATTCTTTGGCATTGCCTTTCTTTGGGATTGGAATGAAAACGGACCTTTTCCAGTCCTGTGGCCACTGCTGAGTTTTCCAAATTTGCTGGCATATTGAGTGCAGCACTTTCACAGCATCATCCTTCAGGATTTGAAATAGCTCAACTGGAATTCCATCACCTCCACTAGCTTTGTTCATCATGATGCTTTCTAAGGTCCACTTGACTTCACATTCCATGATGTCTGGCTCTAGGTGAGTGATCACACCATCATGATTATCTGGGTCGTGAAGATCTTATTTGTACAGTTCTTCTGTGTATTCTTGCCACCTCTTCTTAATATCTTCTGCTTCTGTTAGGTCCATACCATTTCTGTCCTTTATCAAGCCCATCTTTACATGAAATGTTCCCTTGCTATCTCTAATTTTCTTGAAAAGATCTCTAGTCTTTCCCATTCTGTTGTTTTCCTCTATTTCTTTGCATTGATTGCTGAGGAAGGCTTTCTTCTCTCTTCTTGCTATTCTTTGGAACTCTGCATTCAGATGGGAATATCTTTCCTTTTCTCCTTTGCTTTTCACTTCTCTTCTTTTCACAGGTATTTATAAGGTCTCCTCAGACAGCCATTTTGCCTTTCTTTTCCATGGGGATGGTCTTAATCCCTATCTCCTGTATAATGTCACGAACCTCCATCCATAGTTCATCAGGCACTCTGTCTATCAGATCTAGTCCCTTAAATCTATTTCTCACTTCTACTGCATAATCATAAGGGATTTGATTTAGGTCATACCTGAATGGTCTAGTGGTTTTCCCTACTTTCTTCAATTTAAGTCTGAATTTGGCAATAAGGAGTTCATGATCTGAGCCACAGTCAGCTCCTGGTCTTGTTTTTGCTGACTGTATAGAGCTTCTCCATCTTTGGCTGCAAAGAATATAATCAATCTGATTTCAGTGTTGACCATCTGGTGATGTCCATGTGTAGAGTCTTCTCTTGTGTTGGAAGAGGGTGTTTGCTATGACCACTGTGTTCTCTTGGCAAAACTCTATTAGCCTTTGCCCTGCTTCATTCTGTACTCCAAGGCCAAATTTGCCTGTTACTCCAGGTGTTCCCTGACTACCTACTTTTGCATTCCAGTACCCTATAATGAAAAGGACATCTTTTTTGAGTTCTAAAAGGTCTTGTAGGTCTTCTCAGAACCGTTCAACTTCAGCTTCTTCAGCATTACTGGTTGGGGCATAGGCTTGGATTACCATGATATTGAATGGTTTGCCTTGGAAACGAACAGAGATCATTCTGTCATTATTGAGATTGCATCCAAGTACTGCTTTTCAGACTCTTTTGTTGACCATGATGGCTACTCCACTTCTTCTAAGGGATTCCTGCCCACAGTAGTAGATATAATAGTCATCTGAGTTAAATTCACCCATTCCAGTCCATCTTAGTTCGCTGGTTCCTAGAATGTCGACGTTCACGCTTGCCATCTCCTGTTTGACAACTTCCAATTTGCCTTGATTCATGGACCTAACTTTTCAGGTTCCTATGCAATACTGCTCTTTACAGCATTGGACCTTGCTTCTCTCACCAGTCACATCCACAACTGGATATTGTTTTTGCTTGGGCTCCATCCCTACATTATTTCTGGAGTTATTTCTCCACTGATCTGCAGTAGCATATTGGGCACCTACCGACCTGGGGAGTTCCTTTTTCAGTGTCCTATCATTTTGCCTTTTCATACTGTTCATGGGGTTCTCAAGGCAAGAATACTGAAGTGATTTGCCATTCCCTTCTCCAGTAGACCACATTCTGTTAGCTGTTAACCTTCCTTAATTTCTCCATACCTCAGTTTCCACATGTGTAAAATGGTAACAATACCAACTTAAGAAATTAAATGAATTAGTAGTTGTAAAGCAACTAGCACTGGGCCTGTCATATAAATGTTTGACAAATAACTAAATAAGTGTTTCTACATCTGGCTTCTCTGGTGGCTCAGTGGTAAAGAATCTACCTACAATGCAGGAGATGTGAGTCTGATCCCTGGGTTGGGAAGATCCCCTGGACAAAGATATGGCAACCTACTTCAGTATTCTTGCCTGGAAAATCCCAGGGACAGAGGAGCCTGGCAGGTTACAGTCCACAGAACTGCAACTAAAGAAGTATATATATCACTTGGAAATATATTTTATCAATTTGTTCCTTCTAAGAAAAATGTCAGTCTTCTTAACATGCTTCCAAAGTTCTATTAATCCTAAAATAATGTTATGTATCTCACTCAAAAAATAACCTAACAAACATTTATTGAATACTTAATGCATTTCAGGCCCTATGGTATCTCTCTTGTGAGCTAACACATACAGACAAGTATTTACAATATGATAATTACTGTGTGATAGCAAATTAGATTGTTGCTACATGATAACAAGCTAAATTGATTCATGGTGTACTTTGCTCTTTAGACTTTTAGTTTTAATTTTTAGCTTTAATTTTCATTCTTCTATGGTGCTAAGGATAACTTAGAATGAAAGTTTAACAACTACAAATGAAAATAAATATATTTGTATTGACACTGAGGATGTAAAAAGAACTGAGGAAATAGTTGAAAGTATCCTTGATGTATATGAAAGTGTTTTGCTCCTTTTCATGGATTATGACACGCTACAAAGGACCCTTTTGTGATGGACGGAAGACAGATAAACAAAAATACTTCCCTCTTGAAAGATGTCTGTACAGTCTAAAACAATTAATCTTGCCGGAGTCAGTCAGCTCTAATGGTGCTGCCTGGCATGGGCTATTTATCAAAGCCCACTAATCCATCACACAAGACCAGACACACTGCTTGGCAGGTCTGCCACTCCTGCCACATGCCTAGATGCCTGAGAATCTGTGTAAGGCAGAGAACACCCTGGGAAGTTATTTATGTTTGCCTTAAAAGAGGAAGTCTAGAGCTATTCATATCTAATGCTATTGATTCTAATGAAGATGTCAACAGAAAACTCCCTCCTCTTCTGACACAAAGCTCATCTATTTTGACAAATAAAAGTCTGACAATGTATCCTCCTCTCAAACTCAAAGGCCTAGCCATGACAGATCACTCCTGTCAGCATATTTTCTAATATATCTCATTAAAAAAAAAAAAAAACCACTTACTAGAGTTGACATCTCCCATAGCTACCATTCCTACTTTTTAAAGTATTTCTTTACTTACCAATTCTTCTTGAATTTCTCCATTGAAATGACTTATGTTAACTTAAGGTCATCAACGACATGTTCCTTGCCATGCCGAATAATCAAACTTCAGTTCATCTCTTAAACAGTTTCACTTCCCTTCTAGAAAACTAACCAGTCTTCCTTCTACTTCACTGACCACTTCTAAATCGCCTTTGCTTGTTTTTCTTCTTTTTCCAC
Organism: Muntiacus reevesi; assembly: GCF_963930625.1. Classification (NCBI taxonomy): domain Eukaryota; kingdom Metazoa; phylum Chordata; class Mammalia; order Artiodactyla; family Cervidae; genus Muntiacus; species Muntiacus reevesi. Next base: position 22,202,482 of record NC_089270.1, read on the forward strand.
TTCTAGACACTGATGTGCTCTAGAAGTCAGTCTTCAGCCTCTTCTCTTCTCTAGACTTACTCCCTAGGTGATCTCTCCCTCTGGTTTTAAATTCTATTAACATACAACAGATAAAATACTATTAACATACAGTGGCTTTAAATACTATTAACTTGCAATAGATTCTACAATGGTTTTAAATACTATTAACATACAACAAATTCTCCACTTTTATAACTTCATACTGGACCTCTCCCAAACTCCATATTTGTATGTGTGTGTGTGTGTGCATGTTAAGTCACTTCAGTTGCGTCCAACTCTATGTGATACTATGGATACTTTGTTCAGGCTCCTCTGTCGAAGGAATTCGCCGGGCAAGAATTTTGGAGTGGGTTGTCGTGCCCTCCTCCAGGGGATCTTCCCCACCCAGGGATCAAACCCGCGTCTCTTATGTCTCCTGCATTGGCAGGTAGGTTCTTTACTACTATCACCACCAGGGAAGCCCCCATATGTTTATATTCACTGCCTATTTGATAACTCTGCTTGAAGGTCTAAGAGGCATCCAAACTATAACTACTGTCTTTTCCACCAAAGCATGTTTTATTTCTTAGTCTTTCTTAGCTCAGCGAATATTATGTATCCTCCACTCATGTCCAAAACCTTGCATCCACACTTGACTCCTCTCTTATTCTTACTACACTCTCTATACAGTCCGCTGAAAGTCCTGTTGACTTCAATTTCAAAATATATCCCAGGTATGACTACTTCTCATTACTTCAACTGCAGTATCATCATCTTCTTCCAAGCAAGCATCATCTCTCACTTTGACAATGTCAGGAACCTCCTAATAGGTCTTCTTGCACTCTCTCTTGCCCTTCTTCAGAACATTCTTCATTCATATGTACTTTCGAAAAGCATATGTCATGTCTTTCCCTGATAAACATATCTTAATTACACTCAAATCAATTCTGAATCTTTCACCATGACCTTTAGGGCCTTGTGTGATCTGGCCCCTGTTTCTATAATGTCATCTCTTCCCACTTCTCTCACTCCTTTTCAGTTTTACCAGCCCCCTTTCTGATCCTCAAACATTTTCCTGCTTTACAATGTTGTATTTGTCGCCTTTTCCTCAGATGCTATTCCCTCACAGTTGCACTGTGAATATCTTCTCCTCACTTTAGCTGGGTGGCACCAATGGTAAAGAGCCCACCTGCCAATGCAGGGGGCATAAGAGACGTGGGTTCAACCTGTGGGCCAGGAAGATCCCCTGGAGGAGGGCGACACACTCCAGTATTCTTGCCTAGAGAGTCCCATGGAGAGGAGCCTGATGTTGCCCATGGGGTCACAAAGAGTCAGACATGAGAAGTGACTTAGCATGCACACACACTCAAATTTCACTGTTTAGAGAGGTCTTTCCTAATCAGTTTCTTTCCCTCCATCATTCTCTATGTCATTATTTTACTTTTTTGCATTATTTACCTATAATTTATATTGCATTTCTATATTTATCTGTTTATTATCTCCTCGAATGTATGTTTCATGAAGACAAGGATTCAGTCTCTTTTGTTCACCTTTATTTCCCCAGTTCCAGAAGAGTGCTTGGTGCATTTAGGTGCTCGATGAAGAGTACTGAATGCGTGGACTTTTAAAATTAAAACACTGTGATAAATAATCTAGTAAGGTCCCTTCTTGTTTTCAGATGCTCTGGTTCCAAGTCATGAAGTGTTGTCTCCTATAAGAACTACTTGTTGTTGTTGTTTAGTTGCTAAGTCATGTCCAACTCTTTGTGACCCCATGGACTGTAGCCCACCAGGCTCCTCCAGACAAGAATACTGGAGTGGGTTGCCATTTCATTCTCCAGGGCATCTTCCCAACCCAGGGATCAAACCTGCATCTTCTACACTGGCAGGAAAATTCTTTACCACTGAGCCACCAGGGAGGTTACAATTTCCTACAAAGTTGATATTTGGGAGAATATGGTAAATGCAAAAGGAACTGGGACATATAGATTGTGAGGAAGCCATATCAGGGAAAACTGGAATGAAAAATTAGTGGGAGAGGGGTTGTTGCAGAGAGGAGGTTGTAAAATTCCCCCAAATTTAGTGGTGACAAAGGGAAAATCTACAAAAATTAAGACTTTTAAGTGAACAATCAAATGCTTACAGTACACATCTAGTAATGATCTTCCCTGTGTATGTCTTCCTAAGCTAGACAATCACCACTCTCTCCTGGACCTATTCAGATGAACTATTGAAACACCTATGGATAGTTGCAATAAGCAACCCAAACATTCTCAGGCCTGAATTTGTTCATAATCTGTTTTCCACTGCTTTCTAAACCATACTCACCTGTGAACTCCTGGCTTTAGTATCAGAGCCTCAGACTTGATCTCTGCACCAGGGCAATTGGCGTTTGAACCTTCTCATATCCCTGACTTGACTGTGACTACAGATCGCTGGAGCCCATGACCTTCTGAAGGAATCTTCTTGCCTTACTTCTGCCTCAGGAAACCAAATCTAGGTCCCAGTCACTCAAGCAGCATCTACTGAGCCAGCCCTGATTATCTTGAGAGTGGGTGATTCTGACAAATAAGGAAAAAAATACCCAAATTTCTAGATCAGAGAAATTTGAATTCTAAATGAATCTCTGTAATAAATTTATAAGCCAATGATTAGTGAGTTTAGTCACATTCAAGTTCTTTTTGCGTTCTTTATACAAGTATACTAATTTATCAAATGAAAGAATGCATGGTAGGTGCATAGCTCACCATCTAACAGATGCTGTGATTATTACTACACTGCTGTAAACTGCCTCAGCCATAGAAGTAAGCAAGTTCGACTGATGAATTTAATCACATTTTTCAAAGCACGTTAAGTAAGTCTGTTTTAAAGATTTAACTGCTACCTACTTTTCATAAATGAATTACTCTTTCTTTTTCCCTGAAGATATCCGTAAAGTTTTCTTTTTCCATGTCCATTTAGCTTAAATCCTTAATTATATTTTAAAAGATTCTTTTAAATTAATATTTGGAGCCTTTCTATTAAAAAAAAAAACCTGCTTACATTATATTTTTAAAGAGTAACAACAGAATGTTTAAATGGAAGGATAAAGTTATTGATTTAAAATTTTTGTCTTTGAAATGTATCGTGGTGATGGGAACAAACTATCACAATTTTAGTGCTCTAAATAATATTTTACCAAGAAGCAGATATGGAGAAATACTAAGTATTTAAATAGAAAAAGTCAATGAAATGAAAAGTTGGACAATATATCTGTCATCATTCAAGAGACATATACTGATATCTTATGGTTTAGCACCATTGGAAGTAGCCTAATCAAGCAGGACTGGTGGAATATCAGTTAACCTGTCTCATAGAGAAAATAATAAGCTTACAAGAAATACAGTGCTGAACAAGACAGAAAAGACATTTGCTTTCATGAAGCTTATAATTTAGTGGAGAGGGGAAGGGTGGGGAACATGTGATTTTTAAAAAAAGAGAACAAGACAGTTTGAAAGATTAAATTACTTCTCAATTACCCATCTTTCAAATATGATTGATACAAGTGTGTCTAAGGGGGGAAGGACATAAGCCATATATTTTCTGTCTAAGCTTCTCATGACAATTTTCCTAAGATCTTTCTCAGATAACTGGTAAAAGGAGCACCATCTCCATGATTTCTTCATCTTCTCTGAAGAAAAACATGAGTAACCAAAACAGCACTTTTCCAACAAAGACCATGATATGAAGGTCAGTGGAGGGATCCTGTGGTCTTCAGAACCTGTGAACACCTTTCATGTGGTGGGTTATGCTCCTGGGCTTTCTCTTAACCACTCATACATCAGAAAGAGACTTGCCTCAATCTCAGACCACTGCCCAGAGATTTTCAACTTGATCAAATTCCATAAAACAATGTGGATAACCTAAAAAACATGTGATCCCTGAAGTTCTTGATTAGAGGAAATCCCATCATTAACTGGGTCTAGTAAACAGTGCATGCATGCTAAATTGCTCAGTCTCTCCAACTCCTTGTGACCCCATGGGTTGTAGCCCTCCAGACCCCTCTGTCCATGGGATTTTCCAGACAAAAATATTGGACTGGGCTGCCATTTCCTCCTCCAGGGGATCTTCCCAACCCAGTGATCAAACCCATGTCTCCTGCGTCTCCTACCTTAGCAGATGGATTCTTTACCACTACACCACCTGGGAAACTCCTAGTAATCAGTAAGCTTCCTTAAACTCTCCAAAACCTAATTTTTACCTATAATTAAAATGGCTAAAGGGAATTTTAACCTTATCTCCTTCCTGAAAACCATCTCATATATCAGAGGTTGCCCAGCCTGGTGGCTCCTATAAGATGAATACTATTTAATCTATAGTTCTACTGTATCCCTGACATATGGTTCATATTCAGGAGTAAGAATTGAATCCCAAAGTGGATGACATTCACTAAGACAGTTGTAATAAAATTTCTTAGGCATACAAAAGTTCTTCCAAATCTCACAGATAAGGTAGTGTATCAGTCACAACAGAATGATGAGACAGGAAACACAAAGTAATTTCAACAGGGACAGTTTAACATAAGGATTATAACCAGAATTAACTATAATGGGATAAAAAGTGCAAAAAAACACTGATGATGGAGGTCACTCATTGAAGGAAAAAATTTGCAAGAGGATCCTCTGAATCTGAGTTAAGACTTTGTCCAAAAATGTACAGTTGGAAACCACCAAACCCCAGAGATATTCACTGAGTTTTCCCAGGCCAGGCTGATCCATGATTGCTAGATAATCAGGAAACATCCCTCTAGGTTTCAAGGGAGCTGAAGCTGGCAGACAAGGAACTGCAGTCAGATATTGTCAAGCCAAAATAACTTTCCTGAGTGCAGGTGAGCTGATACTGTCAAGCAGGGAACTACAGTTGGAACTAGCAAGCAAGAAATGTCACTCCAAGGTGCAGGTGAACCACAGGCATGAAATATGACTGCTGGAGTGTTCACAAAACTCACAGGGGATCTATCCTTGAAGGTGCCTATGTGACTTGACAAGAAGCCATCCCAAGACTGCCACTGAAGCCAACGGGAATGAGCACCACTAGACGTCTCCCACATGTGCCACTGGCAGCTAGCATTAGGAGCAAATAGCAGCATCTGAAGGCACATTAGAACCAGGGAGGGGGGCCCCTTCTTCCTATTATGTTCCTCCAGTGCCCTCTACTGACAAATTTTAATGTTATATCTGCTGCAAAAGATAAATGCTTAGAGGCTCCATCTCCATTATTACAAAGCAGGCAATGAAGGGTGGATTTCGAACTGAGAAGCAAAAATTGACCATTGTCACAGACCATCAGACCACCCTTCTAGTTACTCAGTTTTCACATGCACCCTTCTAATGCATTTGAACGTCCATACAACAATAATACAACTCTGTATTTCCACCGAACAAGATGCAGCTATCCAAGTGATGACTTTTAATCCTTTCCTCAAAACAAGAGGGGCTTCCTTGGTGGCTCAGCAGGTAGAAAATCTGCCTGCATTGCAGGAGACGTGGTTTCAATCCCTGGGCTTGGAATATCTCCTGGAGGAGGAGATGGCACTCACCCCAGTATTCTTGCCTGGAAAATCCCATGGACAGAGGAGCCTGGTGGGCTATAGTTCAAAGGGTTACAAAGAGTCGGACACTACTGAGCACATACACACACATAAAACAAGGAGAGACATACTCCTAACAGTCATCATATCCGTTGCTGGCCGTATCAACTATTCCTCAATTTTGTCATAATTCCACTACATATGCTGTTACTCAAAGACCAAATTATAATCTCCACCAACTCTTGTATGAAATTAAATGGAAAGGAGAGAGAAGATGGTCAGTATGTAAAAGTTTTACAAGCTGAGAGAATATATAAAGATACTGTGGCCCTTGTTTCTGTAACAGGTCATCAGCTACAGCTGATATCTATGACTCCTTTCACTTTCACTCCTGTCATTCTTTATTCGTCTTGCCCTTAGCCAGAACCTCTGCTGGTTATAGTTCCTTACCTGGTAATCTAAGCTTCTGTTCCCAAGGATTCTGCATTCTCAGGCTTCCTCCCTCTTTATGACTGCTGTAGGTTTTCCATGGAATTTTACTACTGAGCATGAAGGTACTAAAAGGCACCCCAGATTCCCATTGAGTTTTACACCCTGTCCTCTTTACCTGCATTGTGCAGCAGCAACCCAATTTCCCCTTGATGATTGGAATCAGTCACCCCAACAGGAAAAGTAACATCCATTTTCCCTTTATCTATTTTTTTTTCCAGTAGATTAAGAATGCCCAGATGATCAAGAGACAGTCTTATCTTCTAACTCAAGGGAATCATTATTATGCCCCCAAATGGAAGCATTCCCCACTCCTCACTCCTACCTTTCAAGCTCTTTGGTGATTAAGATTTACAAAGAAGCATAGCTCAAAGTTGGAGGCAAAACTTCTGTGAATAAGTTATTAGTAGAAAAGACAATCTCATATATTGGTCTCTGACTGACTGTGTACATACACTGCTTCATGTAAAACAGAACCCCATTCTTTCAGGGTATTGTGTCACAGCTCACACCATAACTGACTGGCTTACTGAGCCATTTCACTACTTAATTAGGCCAGTCACTTCTGAGTGATGGGGGGTGAGGTCAGGTCAGTTAATCCCATCACCATGAGCCCATCATTAACATTCCCTTTGCTTTCAAATGAGCCCTTGCTCAGACACAATCCTGTTTGTAATGCCACGGAGAAGACAAGTCATTATGTTAGCCCAGTGCTGGAAGAAACTTTATAGGCAGGAACAGTAACTCTATATCCAAAGGATGTCTATTCCAAGAGACAAATCTCTGTCCCCTTTATGACGGAAGATCCAATGTAATTAATCTGCCACCAAGGGTCTAGCTGGTAACCATGAGAAATGGCACTGAATCAAGAGCTCAGTATTGGTCTCCACTACCAGCTGATTAGGTACTCACAGCAGCTGTATTCATCAGGTCAGCCTTGGTAAGGGGACACCATGATATTGAGCCCTTCCATAGCCTCCACCTCTGATATCATGGCTACTTTGCTCATGGGCCCATTATGCAAACAGTAGAACAGCTGGGGAAAGAAGCTGACCCACCACCATAGCACATGTCATCTTGTCTACCTGGCCATTACAATGGATACCCTTTAGTGGATATTAACATTGAAAACAAGTATCTTCACAGTGTGTGCCCATTCCAAGAAGTTCATGAAACTTCCTTGGTAATAATCTTCCTTTCCTATGCCTTCCAAGTCCTTGATCATCTAGCCCAAGCAATAACAATGCACATGAATTAATCGGTATCAGTAATTCTGGCTGTCTCTCACTGAAGACATAACAGACAATGAAAATAGTAAGGTTCGTGAAATGTTAATGAGGCATACAAATTGCATTTCTAAAATGTGAATAACATTCTAAGTGCACTTGGCTATGAAACTCCCTAGATTCATTCTGTACTAACTTGACTCCATGGTCTTCTGTACTTGACAATGGAATCCTGGCTGCTGCCACTGTCACTTTAATTTAATACCACTCTCTCTGTCTTCCCTAGAGTGGAGTCTGGACTTAGGCTCACTTCAAAGACCCCTGTCATGGGAGAAAGCACAGGAAGTTTGCCTGCTCCTGTCCAATTCAACCAGACCACACCAAGAAACGTGTGGCCTGGATTTCTACAATATATGTGCAAATGACCAGGTAACACATCCCATAAGCATTATTACATGAGTGTCCATGGCATGAATTTTGACTAAGAGATACAGGAGCAACTAGGAGCTGACAAATAAACCCATTCCTTTTCTTCTTTAGATCATTATTCTAAGGCACAGGGATTCCAGACATCATCTCAGGAGACAAATCCGCTCATGACTGAACAGCTGGCCATGTTTTTCGTGAATCTGTAGCCAACTAGTTAACAAATGATTTTTATTTGCTTTCCATCCTCCTGATTTCATTTCCCTTTTTTCCTTCACTCTTATTACCTGGGCTTGCACTTCTTAATAGCACATCAACTTTGTCTCAAACTCCGTTTTCTAGGTAACCTGGGCTAATACACATCATAATACTTTAAGGGATTTTTTTAAAAGGGAAATCGAGATGAGCCTTTTGTAATGTTTTTAATACAGCTTCTCCATTTTCTCTGTTTATTATATGGAATTTCCATAAACATTTTTTTTTAATGTATGGTCATCCAAATTGTACTTTGGAATCTCACTCAACAATTTATTTCAAACTTTAAGTTACAATAATTTTTAAATTACAGCATACCTTCCCATCAGGGGTTTAGTGAGCTATAAGAAGAGAAAGCAGTGACAGATTTTATTTTCTTGGGCTCCAAAATCACTGCGGATAGTGACTGCAGTCAGAAATTAGAAGATGTTTGCTTCTTGGAAGGAAAGGTATGAAAAATCTAGACAGTGTATTTAAAAAGCAGAGACATCACTTTGCTGACAACGGTCCATAGAGTCAAAACTATGTTTTTTCCAGGATGTGAGAGTTGGACCATAAAGAAAGCTGAGCACCAAAGAATTGTTGCTTTCAAATTGTGCTGGAGAAGACTCTTGAGAGTCACTTAGACTTTGAGGAGATGAAACCAGTGAATCCTAAATGAAATAAACCCTGAATATTCATTGGGAGGACTGGTGCTGAAGCTGAAGCTCCAATTCTTTGGCCACCTATGTGAAGAGCCAACTTATTGAAAAGACCCTGATGCTGGGAAAGATTGAAGGCAAAAGGAGAAGGGGATGGCAGAGGATGAAATGGTTAGATAGCACCATCGACTCAATGGACAGGAATCTGAGCAAACTCTGGGAGACAGTGAGGAACAGGGGAGACTGGTGTGCAGTCCATGGGGCTGCAGAGAGTCGGACACGACTTAGCAACTGAATAACAACAAAGAAGAGGAGGAAGGAATTCACCGAAAATCTCAGTTAAATAACATGAGTTGTCACATCTTTTTACTCAGAAAACTGATTTTAACAGCCAAAATAACAAGTCTTTATGGCATTTAACAAACAACTGCTCTTAACCAGTAATCCCAATGGCTTTATCCATTGGTATTTATTGGATGGCTAAAGACAATACTGAAATTGTGCTTCTTTTGGCCAACAAATGGGAAACCCAGATGCCAAGGTGAAGAAGATTTGTTCTTTGGTAGTAACTACAGCAGCTGTCTACTTGGCATCTTCCTTAGAAAGCTCTGAAGTTGCCTAGGATACAGACTTCATAAACTGGGATCCTGCAGAGCCTTTAAAAAGATGTTTTTTAAGTGCAAATCCATATAGACATTAAATTGGCAATACAGCTTCTATCTTACACATATATGATGAATTGATTTGGTACTCTGTGGAAACAGGGACTATAATATTCCAAATCATGATACCAAATAAACTGCACACATTTTGTCATGACAAAGAACATGGGACAATATATGAGGTTTAAGAATTAAGATTTGAGGGTCACATTCTTGAACCAGCTTTTCTGCAATGCTTAGACCTAAGTTCTGTTTTTGCTAATTGTCAATCATCATATAAAACTGCCCTAGGTAATTGCTATAAGTTTAAAATGAAACAGATATCAGAATAACACAATGCTGCTCAATATTATATAACAACCAAAATGGGAAAAAATTTGAAAAAGGTTAGATATATGTGTATGTGTAGCTGAATCACTTTGGTGTACACCTGAAATGATCACAATATTGTTAATCAAATATACTCCAAAATAAAACAAAAAGTTAAAAAAGGAATAATACAATCCTAACTACAGCATAGTATCAAACTGTCAAAATGAAAAAGATTGTAAAAGGTGATAGGTGACAGTGTTTTAATCACTGGATTCTATACTGAAGATAGGTGATTTTGTGGTATATAAATTATACCTCATTAAGACTATGTTCTTTAAAAAAGAAAAAATCATAGGTTATTGTCAAGAAAGATTATCCTTCTCTGAAGGTCTGAAATTCCACACCTGTCCCTAACCACTGAAAGCTGGCTGTCTCTAGAAATCTAACTATATTACTTTGGTAGAGCAGCTGGATATGAGAGTATTCAGCTTACCTTTTACCTTACCATCCGTCTAACTTGGCAGTCATCACTAGACCCATCATGCCGTTAACCCCCATTGAAGATCAGATTTACCCTGGTACCAGGTAAGTTTTAGCACTAAACAAAAGGCACTTTTTCATGGCCCAATTGAGGGACCACAAGTCTCACCATTCTTGATCAGTGAAATATGCTAGTAGTCATTCCTTTCAGAAAGAAATGTTGCATGAGCCCTAAGAAAAGGGGAATACTGAGGCAGCAGATTGATGGTATTTTACCCAGAAGAAACAGACCTTTGAAAATCGGCCAGGCTTTGAGGAAGGGTCAGCCAGAAAGCCCCCAGAGGAGGCAGTCTGCCCATCTTCCTGTCAATAACACTTAGCACGCTGAGCTGTTTTATCAGACAGATGGCAGACCATGCACCATTATGACCAATACAGTGTCACCACTTCCGCAGAAGGGTCCCAAGGCTGTGAAGCTCCTCTGCCACCTTAGACATGGTTCTGTTTGTGCAGCCCTGTACAACTTTGCTGCATGGATTCTCTGTTCCCAATGGCAGGAAGGAAATGGTGTAGGGGAACATCAATGGGAAGATCCACTTTGAATATTTTCACTCAGCTTTAATGAAAGAATTCTGCCTTCTCAAAGGTCTGTTGGTAGCGGTATTACTACTAGCAATGATTTTCATTAAATCATAAAATGTTCTTCAAATTAAAATTTTTCAACTATATATTACCCTTCTGTTTGATGTATAATTTCTTTATAATTCAAAAATCAGTATCAAGATGGAATTTAGACTGTCTGAACCTGAGGGAGAAGATCTACTTTTCCCCATAAAATGCATTTTGTAAGTGATTTCAATTGATATTAGAGATTCTTCTGAATTAAGGTGGAGATTCATGATTTTATCTGAAGCATACTTACGTTCATAGATTAGAGTTCCCAAAAGAAATACTTAAAAGCCCAAAAACATGTAAAATTGTGATCAGTATAATATAATTTGTTTATCTGGATTTCTTTTTAAGCTAAGAAATAAAAGCTTTATAAGAAAAAGTTAAAATACCTATAACAAATTTGTCGATACTTCCTCTTCACATTGGATAGAATAAATATAAACTGTTAACCAAGGAAAGATGCATTCTTACAAGATTCGTTTAATTATGATAAATATGTTATAAATTAACCTATTTAACAAGATAATAATTTAACAACATTAATTTAATAATTATATTTAATAAAAAGTAATTATTTAACAACAAGAACTAAATCAAGAACTAGAAGTATCCTCTTTACATCAATGTTGGTATTTCTGGAAATAGGAATAGGATTGTTGTAAAGGGGTCAACCTAGAGACTTAACTTGAGACAAGCACTTCAAAAGTTCAGTTCTATTCCTGAATTAAGGAACTATGATCTATCTGCATGATCCAATGACCACACATTTATTTCTTTACAATCAGATAAATCATGAATATACACACATACCTAAGGCTGTCCAAAAGATGTATAGTGAAATTGTTAGCCTGGAGTTCTGTTTGTCCCAAATTGTCAGTAACTATCTTGTCACTGAAGGGAGCTCTTCACCCTACTTAGGTTCATGTTCAAGAGAGGAAAACATCATTCATTCTCAGCCTGCTATAATATATTCAAAAGCATTAACAAAATATTGGACAGGTGAATATCTTTTATGCAGAGTCACTAAGGTAGCCATTGGACCAATTCCTTTGGATAATTGGTTTGATATGGGTATTTGCTTACATAGATTGGATTCAGATTTTTTTTTAAATTTTCAAGCTGAAGCTGTTTTCCTTCACACTTGGGGTCCTCCATCTGTCGATAAAGCCTGTTAGCTCACCACCTCACTGGCTCTGAGGTACTAGTTTTCCATCTGGTAAAGCCCTAAAGAGAACCCCAGAGTCAGAGAAGCGTGAATCCTGTGGGTACTCTCAACTCCAGGGCTTAAGTCCCCAGAGAGATGGAGTCTCTTTGAGAGCCTGCATATGTTGAGAAGCAAGATGACCTGAATATGAACATGGTTTCTCCTACACCAGAAATCCTATGGCAATCCAGGCAAAACACTGGGTTAAGCTGTGTAAAAAAGTCAGCCTCTGGTACTTTCCATTTCCCTTTTGTGATTCCTTCCTAACTTCATGGCTACATTTCACTATTCATTAATAAATAAGGAAGCACAAGGTAGATATTGACATACCATCTCATAGTGCCCTGGGATAAAAATAGGTAGGAAAGTGAGACAAATGAAAAATAATATCTAAAATGAAAAGATGACTGAAGGATATTTTTCAAAAAGATGTGCCATAAAGTCCTATACTTTAACAAAAAGTAAACCATAAACTGAACACTATGTACCTCAGTAGCTTGCTCAAAGAGAATAAGTTCATGGTTAATGTTATTTATAAGATTTTTTAAAACTATCCAATTGATTTTTAATACTGGCACCGAGATTTAAAAGAATTTTTTCTCTTGGATTCTCATTAAAAAGACACTGCCTGATGTAGCGAGTAAGTCCTTAATGACATCCATCCAGTAATGGCAAAAAGTTCCTTGGGGCTATTTCTAATAATGACCTTCAGTAAACTAATAGCAAAACTTTGAGGTATGGTTCAACGAAACCAAAACAAGGTGAACTAAATTTTTACTGTCTGCACTAACCCAAAAATGAAGTATTAGTGAGTCTGAATTTACACTGCCTGGAAAGTGACTGGACTGTAGTCCTTTTTCTTGGCCAATTAAGTGTGGACCCATATGTCTTGATAACTGTCCACCCTGGGAGTAATTAGGGTTGATAGCATTTTTGGAAGTGGGAGGACTAACACGATATTGCTTAAGTAGCAAGTCACTGAATTTCTTGGGAATGAGCCATGGGGTAAGGAAATGAACTTTTAGAGACTCAAAACTTTTCTAAAATAGTTCATAATTCTGGGTCTAATCCAGGTAGTCAGAGATAGATCTAGCTTTATAGACAGATTTAAAATCAAAGCTTCAAATTTATGCAGCAGAAGATAAACCTGAAATCATGTTATCCTGGGAAGATTTTAAAGAAAGTATCATCTGACACAAACAGTAAACTTATTTATTGCTTTTACAGTTTTATCTTTCCTGCCAAAGTTTTCCTGAAACAAACAACTAACTCTGGTTGACACAAAAGGTCTCGGTTTTCGTATCTGTTTCACAGCTCTGTGTTCTGTGCTCAATCTATTCCCATATGGACTTCCCCATTTTAACGATGAGATGCCCACCAGTAATCCCAGGAATAAATTCTACCAACCAAGCAATCCCCATTAAGAGAGAGTGAGTGCATCTCCTTTAATGGTAATAGCGGAAGCCTTGGGCCTAGTTCTGATTAAAGGGAAATTCATTCAGTCATGTCTGACTTTTTGTGACCCATGGATTATACAGTCCATGGAATTCTCCAGGCCAGAATACAGGAGTGGGTAGCCATTCCCTTCTCCAGGGGATCTTCCCAACCCAAGGACTGAACCCTGGTCTCCCGCATTACAGGTGGATTCCTTACCCTATGAGCCACCAGGGAAGCCCTAATTCTTATTGGTCCAGCTTAAATCAAATGTCCATCATGAACCTATCACAGTGCCCAGATGGATAAAATATACTTAAGAGCCAGTTATGGTTCACATGTCTATATCGTTCAGTCGCTAAATCATGTGCAGCTCTGTGACTCCATGAACTACATGCAGCTTCCCTGTCCTTCACTATCTCATTGAGTTTACTCAAGCTCATGTCCACTGAGTCAAGGATGCCATCCAACCATTTTATCCTCTGTCACCTTCTTCTCCTCCAGCCCTCTGTCTTTCCTAGCATCAGGGTATTTTACAAGGAGTCAGTTCTTTGCATCACGTGGCCAAAGTACTGGAGTTTCAGCTTCAACATCAGTCCTTTCAATGAATATTCAGAACTGATTTCCTTTAGGATGGACTGGTTTGATCTCCTTGCAGTCCAAGGGACTCTCAAGAGTCTTCTCCAACACCACAGTTCAAAAGCATCAATTCTTCAGTGCTCAGCTTTCTTTATAGTCCAACTCTCACATCCATACATAACTACTGGAAAAACCATAGCTTTGACTAGATGGACCTTTGCTGGCAAAGTAATGTCTCTGCTTTTAAATATGCTGTCTAGGTTGGTCATAGCTTTTCTTCCAAGGAGCAAGCGTCTTTTAATTTCATGGCTGCAGTCACAATCTGCAGTGATTTTGGAGCCCACCAAGAATAAAATCTCTCACTGTTTCCATTTTTTCCCATCTATTTGCCATGAAGTGATGGGACCAGATGCCATGATCTTAGTTTTCTGAATGCTGAGTTTTAAGCCAACTTTCTCACTCTCCTCTTTCACTTTCATCAAGAGGCTTTTCATTTCTTCTTCACTTTCTGCCATAAGGGTGGTGTCATCTGCATATCTGAGGTTATTGATATTTCTCCCGGCAATCTTGATTCCAGCTTTTGCTTCATCCAACCCGGCAGTTTGCATGATGTACTCTTCACCTAAGTGAAATAAGCAGGGTGACAATATACAGCCTTGATGTACTCCTTTCCCAATTTAGAACTAGTCTGTTGTTCCATGTCCAGTTCTAACTGCTGCCTCTCGACCCGCATACAGATTTCTCAGGAGGAAGGTCAGGTGGTCTGGTATTCCCATCTCTTGAATTTTCCAAAATTTGGTCGTGTCTTACACCAGGGGTCAGCAAACTAAGGTCCACAAGTCAGATACTTGCTTTTGTGAGTAAAGTGTGACTGGAACACAGCCATGCCTGTTTGCTCCTGTGTTGTCTATGTCTGCTTTCCTGCTGCAATGGTAGAACTGAGAAGTTGCAAAGGGACCATACAGCCTACAAAGCCTAAACTATTTACTATGCATGCATGCTCAATTGTGTCTGACTCTTTGTGACCCCATGAACTGCAGCCTGTCAGGCTCCTTTGTCCATGGAATTCTCCAAGCAAGAATACTAAAGTGAGTTGCCATTTCCTCCTCCAGAGTATCTTCCCAATCCAGGGATTGAACCTGCATTGGCAGGTGGATTCTTTGCCACTGTGCCACCTGGGAAGCATGAACTATTTACTATCTGACCCTTTAAGAAAAAGTTTGCTGATCCCTCACAGAGACCAGAAATAGGAAGGAGTGGTTCTCAAAAGAAAAATAAAGGATTCTAATTTTTTTTTAATTGGACGAAATGCTACAGAGAAAAAAATTAATATTACACCTGCAAGATAAACTGATTACAAAAGACATTTCCTCATAATTACATCAGTTGAACTGATCACATATTAATAGATTTTGGAGGAGGACTTCTTAACAAAGGTTGAGGGCAAGAGAAGAAGGGGGTGACAGAAGATGAGATAGTGGGATGGCATCACCAACTGAATGGATATGAGTTCGAGCAAACTCTGGAGATAGTGAAGGACAGGGAAGCCTGGTGTGTTGCAGTCCATAGGGTCACAGAGTTGGACATGACTTAGTGACTGAACAACAATTTTAAGCAATATATTTGACTTTCAAAAATTATCTTCTAAAATCAGTTTAATTAGAGACAGTACAACTATTCCCTAAGTACATGGAAGGATTTCTAACTTTCTATTTTTAAGGGAGGATGTAGAAAAACACTTGGATCCAACTCATTAAAAGTGGTATTAAAGTACACAAGTTTAAAAATACAAGTAAAGACTCTTCTTTGCTGATAATAGCTAAGAACAGGTGATGATGACTTAGACCCACAGCAGACACTGTTCTAGGTATTTTATATATTTTCATCTTATTTAATCCCCACCATCAACTCTGTGAGGCCAGGTACTTTTAACATTGTTTTACAAATAAAGCTCAAAGAGGGCAAGGAACTTGCCTTGGCCATAAATTTACAGCGGCAGAACTAGCTTGGAACCCTTGCTGCCTCTCAGTGACACATGTGACACTGTCTTCATAGAAACGAAAGGTAATTCATGGCGAGGCTGACAGAGGGTGACTCAGTCCAGCGCCGGTTGTTCTTCCACTCTGCCCAGTTATATCGCCACGGCAGCTGTCAAGCACTCAGAGAATCCTGAGCTGTCAGATATGATACAAAAGTCTCGCTAACAGATGTTATCCTCAAGAGCAAATTCTCATCTTATGTGATGGGCCAGAAGGATTGGGGTGTTTGTATGAGTCATCTGGCTCATAATTTAATAGTAGTTGGGAAGGAGAACTACACGGATGTACTGGAGAATTAGATTCCTTTCCTCGATTTGCCAGGCACATGCCTCACACATGTGAATCCCAACTATTAGTTTCGACATGTGGATGAAACTTTATAAGCTTCTGAAGAATGTTGTAAACATTAACACAGAAAAGAAACTAGGGTACTTATGGAAAGCATTATGTGTTTCAGTTCATCATGGGACAATTTTAGAAACAGAAAACAGTAAAGCAATTATCCTTCAATTAAGGGAAGAAAAGAAATAGAAAACAGATCTTATAAGAGTTGTAAAAAATGGAATGATTGCTTTGGAGCTAAACGAAAAATTGCAAATGTATGATCACTATCTTAGTGATTTTTTTTAAAATATATATTTTATTATGGAAATTTTCAAACATATATAAAAGTTGACAATCAACGTTTATAACATGTACCTTGTCCTAGATTAAACAATTATCAATGTATATCCAATTTTGTTTTATTTATACTCTTAACAATGCCCCACCCCCACTGGATTATGTTAAAACAAGTTCCAGATATCATATCATTTCATCCATAAATTCTTCAAACTCTGTCTCTAAAAGGTAATTCTTGGGAATTCCCTTGCAGTCCAATGATTAGGATACAGCGCCTTTACTGTGGTGGCCAGGTTCAATCCCTGATGAGGAAACTAAGATCCTAAAATCTGTGCACCATGGCAGAAAAAAAGTGATAACTCTGTTTTGCCTTTTTTTAAAGAAAAAGAATCACAATAATATTATCATATCTGAAAAAGTTAACAATAAATTCTTAATGTTCCTGAATAGCTATTTATTGTTCTAATATCCCCAATGTCACACATATGCATTTCA
Source organism: Muntiacus reevesi (assembly GCF_963930625.1). Classification (NCBI taxonomy): domain Eukaryota; kingdom Metazoa; phylum Chordata; class Mammalia; order Artiodactyla; family Cervidae; genus Muntiacus; species Muntiacus reevesi. The sequence goes on from NC_089270.1 coordinate 22,219,585, forward strand.
TACATATATGCATATAATTTGTCCTAGAAAATATTCTGTATTCAGGATTTTGCTGAATGCATTCCTTGGTGTTATTTAATGCTCTCCTTTTGGCCTTTTATTTCCTGGAAAAAAAAGGTATTGGATCTAAATGCTTGATCAGGCTTACGTTTAATTATTTTTTGGCAGGAATAAATCATGAAAATCATATGTTTTACTTCCCTACAGTATCTCATTAAGAGGCACATTATCTGATTGTCTCTCTTTTCATAATGTTGAAAGACTGGTTAATTGGTTTAGATGTTGTCAACATGACTCATCACTAGAAAGCATGGGATCACTTTTATGGGTGGATTTAAACTTCAAAGCAACAAGCTGACATAGTTTCAAGAAGGGGTAAAGCATGTTTTGGCAAAGACTACCTTCCTACTACCAGCTATGCTGGATTACAGTCTACCAGCATGAGGTTTGGTGGCCATTATCTGAGATGAAGAGTTAAAAAGCCCAAGGTCCCCTATTGGAAGTAAGTAGTGGGGGCAGCTTCTCTGGAATAGAATTATGAAGGAAATAATGTTCAAGGCCAGTGTCTACTCCATTAGCAATTCCCTCTGTGTTCCCAATCTTCTCCCCCATTATTTCACCAAAGGGAAGTTGCTAATTTTATGTCTTTATAAGATTAGTACCATGCCAGACTGAGAGACTTTTTTTCTAGAATGATAAAGCCTATCTAATAATTAGTTTCCCTTGTAAATGTGAACAAGAAGCCAGTTATGATAGTGGTCCTGGTTGCTATGTCACTTTGTTGAAGGCATTTCTGGAACATATGATAAGGATAGGCACTATGCTAGAATCTGACTAAGGCACAATCCCCCTTTCATACAGTGTTTTAGAGAATATACATATTAAATAAGAAATTAAATAAAGAATTAAATTGTGCCAAGTGTTGCTAAGAAAGCAGAGAGTGTTATGATAATACACAATGGGTAACTTTGCTGCAATTCTGGGAGTGAAGTAAGAATAGAATAGAATAGAGAATAGAATTCCTGACAGAAGAGTAGAACAGTGGAACTGGTACTATTAAGTACTTTTTCCAACTCCAAATGAGCCTCTAAGTTCTCAAACAATCACTCTATTAAGATTATGATCTCACACAGCCCCAATATTCTGGTTCAGAACAATTCATATTTAACATAGCATAAGTTCAGTTCAGTTGCTCAGTTCTGTGTGACTCTTTGCGACCCCATGAATTGCAGCACACCAGGCCTCCCTGTCCATCACCAACTCCCGGAGTCCACCCAAACCCATGTCTATCGAGTCGTTGATGCCATCCAGCCATCTCATCCTCTGTCGTCCCCTTTTCCTCCTGCCCTCAATCTTTCCCAGCATCAGGGTCTTTTCAAATGAGTCAGCTCTTTGCATCAGGAAGCCAAAGTACTGGAGTTTCGGCTTCAACATCAGTCCTTCCAATGAACACCTAGGACTGATCTCCTTTAGGATGGACTGGTTGGATCTTCTTGCAGTTCAAGGGACTTTCAAGAGTCTTCTCCAACACCACAGTTCAAAAGCATCAATTCTTCAGTGCTCAGCTTTCTTTATAGTTCAATTCTCACATCCATACATGACTACTGGAAAAACCATAACCTTGACTAGACGGACCTTTGTTGGCAAAGTAATGTCTCTGATTTTTAATATGCTGTCTAGGTTGGTCATAACTTTCCTTCCAAGGAGTAAGCATCTTTTAATTTCATGGCTGCAATCACCATCTACAGTAATTTTGGAGCCCAGAAAAATAGTCAGCCACTATTTCCCCATCTATTTACCATGAAGTGATGGGACCAGATGCCATGATCTTAGTTTTCTGAATGTTGAGCTTTAAGCCAACTTTTTCACTCTCCTCTTTCACTTTCATCAAGAGGCTCTTTAGTTCTTCTTCACTTTCTGCCATAGCATAAGAAACCCCCCAAACCTAAGTTATTTTCTTTTTTGCACATAAAATTTATTATAAACAATGCCAATGTCAAGATATCAGTCCCTGTCATAAACTCCAAAATGGCATTCTGGTCTCTCTGATAGCTTCCTCTCAGAAAGGCCAACCTCATGTTTAACAGTCATTTGTAAGCAATTAATAATACTTGTGTACAACAGGCACCATAGATCCAAAAAAATCATGGACATGGGTTTTGTTGGAAAATTTTCTGTACAGTCTTTTGAAAAACATAAGACTAGGTACCAGAAAATGTAGGTAGAATCCTGATTTGTTGCACAGTTGGACTTTCAGTTCAACAGAATAATATAATGGTTTAAAGCAAATAAGAGGACCTGAGTTCAGCTACTGTTTACAAGCTCTATGACCTTAAGGTAGTTACATGGTATCTCCATCCCACTGCTTGTGACAAGGTGTAGTAAGAGCTTCTCCAAAGAACTGTAGTGAGGTTTTGATGGAATGATGGGTCTAAAGACTTGGTATCATGGCAAGAACATGGTACACATGCATGTGTGTCTGATTATTTGTAACCCCATGCCCTGTAGCCTGCCAGGCTCCTCTGTCTATGGGATTTCCCAGGCTAGAATCCTGGAGCGGTTTGCCATTTCCTTCTCCAGGGGATCTTCCCAACCCAGGGATCAAAACCCTATCCCCTGCATCTCCTGCATTGGCAGGCAGATTCTTTACCATCGAACCCCCAGGGAACCCCTTAACCACTACCTCTCCAGAATTACTTTTTTTAATAAACTTATTTTTAGAACAATTTTCTGTATATAGAAGAATTTTAAATGCAGAGTTGTCATATACCTCTATTATTAATAGTAGTATGATACATTTGTACAATTGATGAACTAATATTAACACAGCATTTTTAACTAAAGCCCATACTTTTTTCAGATTTCCTTAATTTTTACCTAATATCCTTTTTCTGTTCCAGGATCCCATCCAGGATACCACAATGCATTTAGTTATCATGTCTCCATATGTTCTTCCTGGCTGTAACAGTTTCTCTCATTTCCCTTATTTCTAAAGATCTTCACAGTTCTGAAGTGTAGTTTGTAGAATGTCTCTCAGTTTGGATTATCTGATATTTTTCTCATGACCAGTTTGGGGTTACAAGTTTTTGAGAGGAATACCAGGAAGGTAAAGTGTCCCTCTCATCACATAACATCAAAGGTACATGTCAGCAACATGACTTGTCACTGTTGACTTTGATCAACTGGTCCCAGCATTATTTTGTTCCATTTTTCATCTCACTTGCAAACTTCTAGCCACATCGGCCTTCAATTAGGTTCTTCACATTCACCATGGTCCCCTAAAAAACACCACTCCCCCTGTCTGGAACACTGATTTCTCACTTTCACCCTCTGCTTTCACATAATTAGCACCCACTCATACTTCGGATCTTTGCTCAAGGCACTTTCTCAGCAAAGACTTCTTAGAGACTCCTAGTTCATGTCAGGATTTGGAGGCTGGCCTTAGGCTTTCATAGACTTTTCCTTTCCTTTGTGCTATGCTGTGTTTAGTCGCTCGGCTGTGTCTGACTCTTTGCAAACTCGTGAACTGTAGCCTGCCAGGCTCCTTTGTCCATGGGGATTTTCCAGGGAAGAATACTGGGGTGGGTTGCCATGCCCTCCTTCAGGGGATCTTCCCAACCCAGGGACTGAACTCAGGTATTCACACTGCAGGCAGATTCTTTACCATCTGAGCCACCAGGGAAGCCCAAGAATACTGGAGTGGGTAGCCTATCCCTTCTCCAGGGGATCTTCCTGACCCAGGAATTGAACCTGGGTCTCCTGCATTGCAGGTGGTTTCTTTACCAGCTGAGCTACCAGGGAAGCCCAATTAATGCAGTCTTGGCTCAAAGTGAATGCTCAAGAAATAGTTGTTGAATAAAATATTAATGAAACAAGATATTTTAAAACACTTCCTTAGTGCCACCAATTTTAATGCAGTTCTGGTGGAAGTACCATGCATCCTTGCTGGACCGTGAAAAGCCATGCCTGGAGCTGATGGAGAGGGCAGCATATAAGCCAGAGATACTGGACTTGAAGTAGATTGAGTGAATGTCTCCCTTACATCAGTAATCGCAAGTCAACCACTGGCACACAATTCTGAATCGCAGGGTGTCTTTTCAGGGGAAATAAGAAAGTATCCATGTGTCCAGTTCATCTTAGATATCAAAACAAAAGTTAATCTGGGAATACTTATTAAGGTACTAAATATCTATATCTTTGGACTCAGCATTCTCAATCATAAGAATCTGTTGTATAGAAATAAGAACATGAGAATGTAGGGCATATGTGCAGGAGTTTTGTTATAAAATTATTTACAAGCACAAAACCTGTAAACAACCTGGATATACAAAAAGAGGAGAATGTTTGAAAATATATATATATCCATAATAATGAATGTCATATAGCTATTTAAAAATGGTAAGTTAGATCTGAACTTATAGACCTGGTAAGATGTTATTATCCAGTGGGGAAAAAAATCACCAGGGTATGTGTAAATATGATTCTATACTTTAGTAAATGGTAGATAAATTTACCTATATATATGTGTGTTTATGTCTCCATAAGCAGATAAAATATGGCAACATAAATAGCAAAGAATTTATGTCATCTCTCAGAATTATAGGGTTGCAAGGGAGAGTTTCTCCCCTTCTTTATACATCTTTTAAAGATGTACACAAGTGGTGTATAATATTTGCATAATAAAGTCTTTTTAAAGGTGGAGATAAAATGAAAGAACAAAGAAAATTTGGAATCATAAAGGTAGTGATTTACAGAATAAATTAAACTGCACAAATATCTGATATTTTAGAATAGAATTAAAAAGGATTTGGGAGACATTCCATATGTGTTAAATGTAAATCAGAGATAAGAACTTTTCCTCAAAAGTTAAAACATAAAAAATGAGTTTTGATGTTAGGTATTTATTAAGAGTAAATATTTAACCTCTCAACGGAAAAGAAATAAGGAAAAGATCCAAATGATACTAATAATAATTAGATCTGAAAAAAATGTACTTATAAGGAAGTAAGAGATCTGCAAACCTAAGATGAATAATGTCCATGGTGAGGCTCAAATGTTCAGCATATTCACCACTTGAACAGAAATAAAGGGATCCTGGCCTTCCTGGGTGATCCAGTGGCTAAGAATCTGCCTGCCAATGCAGGGGACACGGGTTCCATCCCTACACCAGGAAGATTCCACATGCCCTGGGGCAACTAAGCTCTCACACTGAGCCGCAACTACTGAAGCCCACACACCCTCGAGCCCATACTCTACAACTAGAGAAACCATGGCCATGAGAAGCCCACGCAGTGCAACTAGAGAGTTGCCCCTGCTCGCCAAAACTAGACAATGATTGCACGGAGTAACGCAGACCCAGCAAAGCCAAAAGTAAATAAATAAAGGGATCTGAATGAACAAACAAATAAACGAACAGAAAAAGAGCTTATGCTGTCTAGACTAAAGATTTTTTAAATTTTATTTATTTTTAATTGGAAGGTAATTGCTTTACAATATTGTGTTGCTTTCTGCCATACGGCAGCATGAATCAGCCACAGGTATATATATGCCCTTTCTTCTTGAACCTCCCTCCCATTTTCCACCCCATCCCATCCTTCTTGGATGTCAGAGAGCACTGGGTTTGAGCTCCTTGCATCATGCCACAAAATCCCACTGGCCACTTATTTTTATATATGGTAATGTATATGTTTCCATGCTATTCTCTCAGTTCTATACTGAAGACCTTTGAGATTTGTTGTGGCCTGAGTTTTGTGACCTACCTTTGGACCAAAGCAATGTTAGCTGGTCTACAGCAAGATGCTGCATCATTTACTAACCGGCTCATAACCTGAAACCACATTCTTTCCTTCTGGCCACCTGAACGTGCTTTGCCTTTCATTTCACACCTGCACCAGAGGTTGCTTGTCTATTGCCCTGCGGTTTTTCTAGATTCCCAGATATGGAACATGCCTCTCCTATATGCATATGCAACCTCAAAGTGCAGAAAGAATTGGCAACCCATGATCAGTGGTTTGCTGCGACTACTTCTTCCTTTTTTTCTTTTTTTTTACAAAAGAAAATACTGAAAGGATAAAACAGAAACTAAAATTGTTATCTGAATTGGGTGGAGTTGGGAGAAACATAGACATATAAGGACAGAAGTGAGAATTCTATGAAAACTATTTTTTACATAGACTTTTATATATAAGTAGACTTATATATAGACTTTTTATATGTAAATCTTTTATATAGACATATATATATTTTATATATAGACTTTTGACCCACATAAATATTTTTACACAATCAAAACAAAAATTTAAATAAAAAAGCAATTCCCTAAACTAGATGCAAAGAAATCTTATACTGTTCATGTACTCAAATGAATAGCCTAATCATGCAGAATGCTATTCCAAGTAACTTTCGCAAGTAATACTCTGACTATACCTGCTGAATGGGATGCAGACTAAAAAGAAAACATCACTCACAAAGAATTCTTTAACTTAATTTAGATGCAATATTGGTATTATAATTTAGAAGACATTGTAATTATATTATACAAAAAACAGTTAAATATGTGAATGCTATTAGGTAACAAGACTTTCAGCAAATATATATATATATATGTATATCATCTATAATAGTCTAAAAAGCTAAGAAACACTATTATTAAAATTGAATAGATTATATTATTTGCAATTCTACATGTGTGTATGTACTTATACACATATACATACCAACTATTCCACTGAAAAGTCATAGAAGTAATAACATTCCTGTAGCAATAAACATAATAGCCCAGATCTTGGTCTTAGGCTCCTTGGAATAATGGTCGATTTCAGATCTAGGACAAGTAAAGTACAAAGTGAGCCTAACACATTTTATTATGCCAGAGAGCAAAGAAATGTTCAAAAACTAATGAGACTTGGATTAGATATGGTCTGAAAACAGAACTTTTGTTTTTAAATTTTTATTTTGTATTGGGGTGTAGCCCATTAATAATGCTGTGATAGTCTCAGGCAAACAGTGAAGGAACTCAGCCATACATACACAGGTATCCATTCTTTCCCAAACTCCCTCCCATCCAGGCTGCCACATATCATTGAGCAGAGTTCCATGGGCTATACAATAGGTCCTTGCTGGTTATCCATTTTAAATATAGCAGTGTGTACATGACCATTCCAAACTCCCTAACTGTCCTCTCCCCCTGGCAACCATAAGTTCACTTTCTAAATTTGTAAATCTCTTTCTGTGAAAACAGAACTTTGAAAAAATTTATTCTGGAACAATCAGAAAAATTTGAATAAAGAATAGATATTATTAATTTTCTAATGATGTGCATATTTAGGAGAATACCTTATTTTCAAAACACAGGATGAAATATTCAGGAATGCAATGTTATAATGCATGTGAAACTTCCAAATGATTCAGAAAATATATCTATAATACATAATAATATACAGGTAAAGCCTATATGGCAAAAAATAATATTTACAGTTACTGAACATGAACAGTGGTTACATATGCGATCATTGTACTAGTGTTCCCACTTTTCAGGATGTTTAATGTGTCTGCATTTAAAAGCTGGAAAAAATGATGTCAATGCATGTCTTATAGAGCAAAGAACAGGAGATGGACCTGACATTCCCCTAAGGTCCATTTAAGTCTTCAGAGTCTATAATAACAAAAAAAAAAAGAGATTGGAGATAGTAGTTATAGAGAAGAAAAGAAAAATGGAGGGATCAAAAAACAGCTTCCTATAAGCCAATATCATAACAGCTTGCTCATTAGATTAGTGTGATTACTTCTTTATTAGGCCTTATTTGAGCTGTCATCTGGTATCAATTAGGTCAGTTATCGTCTGTCAGGTCTACCGGAGTGAAATGGAGCAAGGTCCATCATGGTGTGAGGATGGCGTAATTAAAGCAATGGAAGTAATGGCTACTCTTCATTTAACCCTCATCCAATCAACCAAGCCCATATTGGCCGTCCACTCATGTTGAATGCTAAAGATGTGGAAGAAGGGGAAAAATGCTGCCAAAATAGAGTTTTAAAAATCTCATTTCAGTCATCAGATCAAATCAAATCACTAGTGAGATGATGAGTTTACAAATAAAATATACTGCAATACCATTGTAGAGACTTTAGAAAGGGCACAATTCATTTGGAAACCCATTCCCTAGTGATTTAATTCTATACATATGTGTATATGTTATACATCATGGGTATGTAAGTATGTATGCATATATACCTAATTCTCAACCAGAAAAAAATGAAAGAGAAGGAGGGGGAGTCTGTAAATATTTTCCTAGAGGGTAAAAATTTTGCATAGGTAGTCTAGAATTTTAAAAAGAGCATTTTAAGCACACATGAGTTGAATTGAGCATATATAACTCCCTTGAAGAATCTAAGCAAAATTTTGAGACCAAAATTGTGGCTATGCTGCAAATTTTCCAAAAACTTTAAGTCAGGTTTATTTTATTATTTCACCTCAGTTGTAACAGGAACAAAGGAAGCATGGAAGACACAGAAATCCAGTTTAGTCTCAGCACTAAAATATTAGGAAATAGGGGGTTTCCCTGGTGGTCTAGTGATTGAGTCTCTGTGCTTCCACTGCAGGGGTACAGGTTCAGTTCTTTGTCACATAACTGGGGTTCCACATGCCATGTGGTGTGACCCAGCTTTTTTTAATTAAAATATTAGAAAATAGCATGAGTGAGGTCGGGATAATTAGTCCAAAAAATTGAACTATGGTGAAATTTCATTTATACACCCTTACAGGTAATGAGGGGTTTGGACCAATAGTTACATGAATTAACAATTTTTAATAAATATTAATATATGCAAGCAAATTTGGAAAACTCAGCAGTGCCCACAGGACTGGGAAATGTCGCTTTTATTCCAGTCTCAAAGAAGGCCAATGCCAAAGAATGTTCAAACTATCATACAATTGCACTCAATCCACTTGCTAGCAAGGTAATGCTGAAAGTCCTTCAAGCTAGGCTTCAATAGTATGTGAAGCGAGAACTTCAGGTGTACAAGCTGGATTTAGAAAAGGCAGAGGAAACAGAGATCAAATTGCCAAGTCCGTTGGATCATAGAAAAAGAAAGGGAATTACAGAAAAACATCTACTTTCACTACATTGACTGTACTAAAGGCTTTGATTGTGCAGATCACAACAAACTGTGGAAAATTCTTAAAGACCTTACCTGTCTCCTGAGATATCTGTATGCAGGTCAAGAAACAACAGTTAGAAACAGACATGGAACAACAAACTGGTTCAATATTGGGAAAGGAGTATGTAAAGACTGTATATTGTCACCCTGTTTATTTAACTTATACGCAGAATACATCATGTGAAATGTCAGGCTGGATAAATCAAAAACTGGAATCAAGATCGCCAGGAGAAATATAAAGTATCTCAGATATGCAGATGACACCACCCTTACAGCAAAAAGCAAAGAGGAACTAAAGAGCCTCTTGCTGAAGGTAAAAGAAGAGAGTGAAAAGACTGGCTTAAAACTCAACATTCAAAAAACTAAGATCATAGCATCTGGTCCCATCACTTCATGCATGGCAAATAGATGGGGAAACAATGGAAACAGGGACAGACTTTACTTTCTTGGGCTTCAAAGTCACTGCGGATGGAGACTGCAGCCATGAAATTAAAAGGCACTAGTTTCTTAGAAGAAAAGCTATGACAAACTTAGCATATTAAAAAGCAGGAATATCACTTTGCTGACAAAAGTCTGTATGTTCAAAGCTATGGTTTTTCCCAATAGTCATATGCAGATTTGAGATTTGGACCATAAAGAAAGCTGACCGTCAAAGAATTGATGTTTTTGAACTGTGGTGCTGGAGAAGACTCTTGAGAGCCCCTTGAACTGCAAGGAGATCAAACCAGTCAATCCTAAAGGAAATCAGTCCTGAATATTCACTGGAAGGACTGATGCTGAAGCTGAAACTCCAATCCTTTGGCCACCTGATGTGAAGAGATGACTCATTGGAAAAGACCCTGATGCTGAGAAAGATTGAAGGTAGGAGGAGAAGGGGGTGACAGAGGATGAGATGGTTGGATGCCATCTTCAACTCAACAGACATGAGTTTGAGCAAACTCCGGGAGACACTGAAGGACAGGAAAGCCTGGCATGATGCAGTCCATGGGTTTGCAAAGAGTCAGACACCACTGAGCAACTGAACAACAGCAAATACATGCTAAATTTATTAATATTTAAATTATACTTAAGTATTACTTCAAACTATGCAATCCTCCTTTCATGATTCAGAAAGTCTAAAGGTTTTCAGAGCTTTACATATAGAGATTGAGCTAAATTCAGAATTATCATCACAACAGCATCCAAGTTGTTTTTCCAAGAAAAAAACTGACAAGAACTTGCTCAGCAGTATTTTTTCCCATTCATAAAAATAGGATACAAAATTGGAAATAGGAAAATAAGAAACACAAATAGTCTGGATTTCAAATTCATGAGGTTCTATATAAGTGAAGATACATGACATTGATCTGTCTTCTGACACTGGGGCTGCCATGTAAGTAACTGACTTGGGCAATTCACTTGTCCAAGGGACTTCTTCTGGGCCTCAGTTTTATTATTTATGAAATGAAGACAGCACATATTACCAAATATACCTAAATCACTATTCAGCTTTAAATTTCATATCGTTTATGACTTAGTTACTTCCCTCTAAAGTCATTCACCCTAAGAGGAAGGAATTAGATAGAGGCCAAAGAAAGTAAAAGTGGTACCAGAGTATTATGCACACCTCCTCTTCCCTTCTTCTCCTTGCTTCCCTTTTTAAAGATTTAGGCACTATGCCTAATTTAACTAATAAGATCATCTACAATGTAGGATATTATGGTAATTATACTATCCTATCAATTTTTCTATATTATCATGGAATTTGCTGGTCACATTTCACCACATGTTAATTTCATAAGTCTATTTTCAATAGATATTGACCAATGGCATCATTGTAATGATGCCCTAATTAGTTCTAGCTCCAGTGTAATTATGCTATAATAAAGCTATTCCTTATCATAATTCACATGCTAATGAGCTTCCTTTGACCATCCTAAAATTCTGATAAAATATTGGCTAACTCTATGAACCAAAGAAGCTATTATTGTTGAACACAGGATAAAAAGGAAGACGAGAGGTTATATCTGGGCTTCTCAGGTGGCTCAGTGGTAAAGAATCTGCCTGCCACTGCAGGAGATGTAGGTTCGATCCTTGGGTCAGAAAGATCACCTGGAAGAGGAAATGGCAACCCACTCCAGCATTCTTGCCTGAAAAATCCCATGAATAGAGGAGCTTGGAAGGCTACAGTCCATAGAGTTGCAATGAATTGGACATAACTGAGTGACTGAGAACAAAAAGATACATCTAGCTTAGTTCTAAGCCCTGGTTCTTTGTTCATGCAATACTTTCTCTGTTTACTCTGCCAAATGACAATAGCAGAAGAAAGACTTAATCCTATGCTTTTGGGAAAAAAATTAGACAATCACCAATATTATCACCTCAGCTCCAAATTTATGGCCAAGGGACCATACTATTCAATCTCAGGCTCTCTTCCACAGCTTTTCATCCCAAGTTTGATAGGCAGCAGTTTTCCATTGCCTTCCAAGTGAGCCTGGGGAGGCCAGTTCAGTAGGGCTCCCTGCAGTTCTAACAGAACATGGACAAGTTGATCTGCATCCCAATGCCTGCCATTGGAGCTCTATGAACATGCAGCCTCACTAATAGAAGCACAATATGCAAGATGCCAGTGCATCTCTGTGATTTACAATATGTCAATGTGCAAGCCCAATGAAGAGGTTTGTTGTCTACCATAAAACCAGATGGATGTAAGCAGTGATTAGAAGCAATTAACTCTGTTCAGCACTAAATAACTTTCCATCATTAATGTACATTTTTCCACCTCATTAGAGGTACGGAGGAGAGCATGAGGTAAGGAGCACTCAATTTGAATTTCAGATATGCATATGTTTGGAGGAAAAAAAAAACAAATTTACAAGGAAAACAGAATACATGTTCATAAAAGCTTTGTTTTGAAGTCATTTTTGTTCCATCAGTACTGGTATGGACATATATCCAATTTTACCAGCATTTACCAGGCCTTAGGTGAACATGAAATGTATGAAGTGAAAGCCTGGTAAGAAACACAGAAGTTATCAAAAGACAAGTGATAACATACATAGAAATTTTTTTCTGTTTTGCTTCCAATATGATAATAGTGTGCTTTCAATGATTGGTAATATAATTTAAAAGAATAAATTGAGAAAATCTCATATTGATTATCCAAGATACAAGAGCTTTCTAACTGAGAGCACTAATTAAAAAATAAACTGATACCTTCCCAAAGAAACCTTTCAAAATTGACCAACTTCTTAAAATATTGTAGGAAATGTTCCAGGTCACGCAATTAGAATATAATATTAAATGAAAAACAAGACACACTATGATCTCAAATATATAAAAAAAACTCAGGGAAAATATTAGAAATAAATAAACTGAAAGAGTGTTAATGAATATTCTAGATAATAGGATTCTGGATGAATTTTTTCCTTTTTTATTCTTATTCATATCTCCAACTTTTCAATCATTTGTTCACTTATTTTTCAATTGTATCGTTCAATCATTTACTCACTTATCTCTTACTTTGCTCTGCAAAGGATTGAATATAGCTTAAATAGTAAAAATAATTGAGCTAATAGGTATCTTATTCTGTGTATATAAAAGAATATAAAGAAGTAGTAAAGCAGAGAGGTTAAGAACATGTGATTAGTAGAAGGGAATATCACATCTAGCCTGTCTCCTGAGGAACCTGTATATGGGTCAAGAAGTAACAGTTAGAACCAGACATGGACCAATGGACTGATTCAAAATTGGGAAAGGAGTATTATAAGTTTTATATTGTCACCTTGCTTATTTAACTTCTATGCAGAGCACATCATGTGAAATGGATGAATGACTCATGAGCTGGAACCAATATTGTTGGAAGAAATATCAGCAACCTCAGATATGCAGATGACACCACTCAAATGGCAGAAAATGAAGAGGAACTAACAAGTCTCTTGATGAAAATGAAAGGGGAGAATGAAAACTTTGGCTTAAAATTCAGCATTCAAAACACTAAGATCATGGCATCTGGTCCCATCATTCCATGACAAACAGAAGGGAAAAAAGTGGAAGCAGTGACCGATTTTAATTTCTTAGACTCCAAAATTGCTATAGATGGTGACGGTAGCTATGAAATTAAAAGACACTTGCTCCTTGGATGGTGTGATCACACACCTAGAGCCAGACATCCTGGGATGCGAAGTCAAGTGGGCCTCAGGAAGCATCACCACGAACAAAGCTAGTGAAGGTGATGGAATTCCAGTTGAGCTATTTCAAATCCTAAAAGATGATGCTGTGAAAGTGCTGCACTCAATAGGCCAGCAAATTTGGAAAACTCAAAGGTGACCACAGGACTGGAAAAGGTCAGTGTTTGTTCCAATCCCAAAGAAAGGCAATGTCAAAGAATGTTCAAACTACCGCACAATTACACTCATCGCACAGGTGAGCAAAGTAATACTCAAAATTCTCCAAGCCAGGTTTTAACAGTATATGAACCATGAACTTCTAGATGTTCAAGCTGGGTTTAGAAAAGGCAGAGGAACCAGAGGTCATATTGCCAACATCCATTGGATCATTGAAAAAGCAAGAGAGTTCCAGAAAAACATCTATTTCTGCTTTAATGACTATGCCAAAGACTTTGACTGTGTGGATCTGAACAAATTGTGGAAAATTCTTCAAGAGATGGTAATATCAGACCACCTTACCTGCCCCTGAGAAATCTGCATGCAGGTCAACAAGCAACAGTTAGAACTGAACATGGAATAGCGGACTGGTTCCAAATTGAGAAAGGAGTACATCAAGGCTGTATATTGTCACCCTGCTTATTTAACTTATATGAGAGTACATCACATGAAATGCCAGGCTGGATGAAGCAAAAGCTGGAATTAAGATTTCCCAGAGAAATATCAATAATCTCAGATATGCAGATGACACTACCCTAATGCAGAAAGTGAAGGAGAACTAAAGAGCCTCTTGACGAAAGTGAAAGAGGAGAGTGAAAAAGTTGGCTTAAAATTCAACATTCAGAAAACTAAGATCATGGCATCCAGTCCCATCACTTCATGGCATATAGATGGGTAAACAATGAAAACAGTGAAAGACTTTATTTTGGGGGGCTCCAAAATCACTGCAGATGGTGACTGCAGCTGTGAAATTAAAAGACACTTGCTCCTTGAAAGAAAACTTATGACCAACCGAGACAGTATATTAAAAAGCAGAAACATTACTTTGCCAACAAAGGTCTGTATTGTCAAAGCTATGGTTTTTTCTGTAGTCACGTACAGATGTGAGAGTTGGACTATAAAGGAAGCTGAGCGCCGAAAAATTGATGCTTTTGAACTGTGTGCTGAAGAAGACTCTTGAGAGCTCCTTGGACTGCAAGATCAAACCAGTTAATCCTAAAGGAAATCAACCCTGAATATTCATTGGAGGGACTTGATGAAGTTGAAGCTCCAGTACTTTGGCCACCGGATATGAAGAGCTGACTCATTGGAAAAGACCTTGATCCAGGAAAGATTGAAAGAAAAAGGAAAAGGGGGTGGCAGAGGATGAGATGGTTAGATAACATCACTGACTCAATGGCCATGAATCTGAGCAAACCCCAGCAGGTAATGAACAACAGACAGCCTGGCATGTTGCAGTCCCTGGGGTTGCAGAGTTGGACATGACTTAGTTACTGAACAACATTTCACTTTGATGACTATGAATGAATGAATAATATTCGTTGTTTATCAAAATTAATGACATTTTTCTTCCTAAAGTGAATTTTTAAAATGATACCAATAGTTAAAGTGTATAATACTTGATCTTTGCCAGGTATTGTTCTAAATAATTTATACATACTCACTTATTTAATCCTCACTCAGTAATCTTATGAAATAAGGACTGATATAAATAATCCCATCATAGTCAGTTTAAAGCTATCAATGATTTATTAACCAGGTTGAAAAATTCTTGAAAATGTAACTATCAGCTGAAGAAAACCAGTACAACTCAACTCCAACACATCACTGCTTATTAAAGGTCTATCTGCATATTTACAGAGCTCGGCACTCCAAAAACAAGTAGAAACATCAACCGCTCTGTTTCTAAAATGATGTCATCAAAAATTATGTTGTGGTAGACACCATTGATTGTTCTCCAATATCCACCTCCTATTTTCTTCCCCATTCATTCTTCCTAAAAGAACTTGATTTTGCACGATGTCTGATCTTTCCACCCTAGAAGGGACATTAAGATGCATCTAAGCCATGGAGAGTTCAGCCTTTATGTGATGCTATTATTAGTCAAAAAATGGGTATGTGATTAAGGCTGGCTTAAGCAGACTAAAAAGAAAAATATAACATGACACCATAAAACTCCTAGAAGGGAACAGAGGCAAAATATTCTAGGACATAAATCATAGCAGTATTTTCTTAGATTCCCAAGGCAAAAGAAACAAAAGCAAAAATAAACAAATGGGACCAAACCAAAATTAAAAGCTTATGCACAGCAAAGGAAACCATCGACAAAATGAAAAGACAGCCTATAGAATGGAAGAAAATATTTGCAAACAATATAACCAACAAGGGATAAATCTCTAAAACATAGAAACAGCTTATACAGCTCAATACCAAAAAACCAAGCAACTCAATCAAAAAATGGACAGAAGATCTAAATAGACATTTCTCCAAAGATGACGTACAAATGGCTAATAAACACATGAAAAGATGTTCAACTATTGCTTATTATTAGAGAAATGCAAACCAAAACTACAATGAGGTATCACCTCATACTAGTCAGAATGGCCATCATCGAAAAGTCTACAAATAAAATTGCTGAAGAGAATGTGGAGAAAAAAGAGCCCTCCTATACAGTGGGTGGAAGTGTAAATTGGTACAGCCATGAAGGAGAACAGCATGGAGGTTCCTTAAACTAACAGTAGAGCTTCCATGATCTTACAATCCTACTCCTGGGCATGTATCTGGAATACATCATAATTTGGAAATATATATGCTCCCTAATGTTCATTGCAGCACTATATACAATAATCAAGAAATGCAAGTAATCTAAATGTCTATTGATAGATGAGTCAATAGAGAAGATGTGATACATATATATATGAACATATGAAGTGGAGTATTAGTCAATCATAAAAAGGAATGAAACAATGCTATTTGCAACAACATGGATGGACATAGAGATTATCATACTAAGTGAAATAAGCCAAAGACAAATATCATATGATATTTTTCATATGTGAACTCTAAAAACCATGATATGAGTGAACTTATATATAAAACAGAAATAGACTCACAGACATAGAAAACAAACTTATGGTTATCACAGGCAAAGGGAGGGAAGGACAAATTAGGAGTATGGTATTAACAGATGGAAATTAATAATGTAAAAATTATAAGCAACAATGATTCACAGAATAGCACATAGAACTATATTCAATATCTTTTAATAACTTATGATAGAAAATAACCTGAAAAAGATAATACACATATTTGAAACACTTTGCAGTAGACCTGAAACTAACACGATACTGTAAATCAACTGCATGCGTGTGTGTGTTAGTCACTCAGTCATGTCCGATCCTTTGTGACTCCATGGACAGTAGCCCGCCAGGCTCCTGTGTCCATGGGATTCTCCAGGCAGGAATACTGGAGTGGGAAGCCATTCCCTTCTCCAGGGGATCTTCCCAACCCATGGATCAAATCAGGCTCTCCCACATTGCAGGCAGATTCTTTACCGTCTGAGCCATCAGGGAAGCCCAAATCAATGATACTTCAATTAAAAACAAAAGAATATATACTCCATACTTTGAGAAACATATTTCTAACACTCCTATTGTTTGTGAAAAGAGAAACATTAATATAATAACTCGTTCGGTGACTAAAGCCAAATAATCTTGAAACCAGGAATGGAAATGATGTTCAGGATGTAGCTGAAGAAGGCAAAGAGAAACAAGACAATATGAGCCCTTGATAGCATCTTTGGGCCACTCATCTCTGTGTGTGTTAGTCTCCCAGCAGTGTCCAACTCTTTGCAACAGAATGGACTTGTAGCCTTTAGGCTCCTCTCTCCATGGGATTTCCCAGGCAAGAATACTAGAGTAGGTTGCCATTTCCACCTCCAGAGGATCTTACTGACCCAGGGATTGAACCTGGGTTTCCTACATTGCAGGCAGATTGTTTACCATCTGAGCCACCAAAGAAGCACATTTATTGAAAAAAAAAAAAACAAAAATCATGTGTGAGTGGAACCACTCAGTTCAAACTCATATTGTTCAAGGGTCAATTGTAATCTCAAAATAGCAGTCAGACCACACTGTAGTCCCAAATCATTAGATCTGGTATCAGCACCGATCATTGGTATCCTAAAGAAAGCTAAATTTGTCACAAACTGTCTACACTGAACACTTATACCATCTACATTTTTGGCCCATAGACACTGCCTCCCTGTGAGTATTTTCAGCATGGAGCTAAATAACTGAACCCCAAAGCTCTTATTTCATTAATACTCCTGTCTGTTCCACAAATACAGTTGTCTCCCTGTGCTTCTGGCTGTTGCCAAAATTAGTTAGCTTGATAACCCCTTCCAATACCTCTGTAACTGTGATGATAATTAACCAGAATACTTTTTAAATATCCTGGCATCTACCTACAAGGGAATATTTAGTTTTTGTATAGGGTATTGTATACAATGTTATAAACAATGAAGAATATAGTATATAAAGTAGTCTCTGTTCCAAGTTTATAATTTAATGGTGAAGGTACAGTTATGATTTACGAACAAAATAAAACACTACAAGACACTCTACAAATCATAATATTCGAGAATGACAGAAACTGCTTACTTACCTAGAATTCAGTTAATAATCATCCTTACCTCTTAGAACCCAGGAAGCAACCCCAAAAGCTTTTATCACATTGTACATTTCAAGTTCTTTACAAGAAGGGAAGCCTTAAGCTCTCACTGGAGATTATTTGTATAATGGCGTAAAAATTAGACTACATAATTCAAGCTGGCAATTGATTTAAGAGTGACAAAATAGACTTTAGTGAAAATAAGGACCCAGAGCATAAAAAAAAGAAAAGAAAAACTGTAATAACAGGGTGCTATTCCTAGACATTTCAGCAGCACCTAAGAGAATCATGTTTTACTAATAAAAATTAATGTTCATAATGATGACCCTGAATCATCAAGAAAGTGTGAAATTAGAATAATCTGCTTAAGATGGCAAGGAGGCACATAAAATTACCTTTGAAAAGGTTTCATTTACAATAGCTAAGTTGTAGTGCTTAGGACAGGGGATCTGCTATACAGAATTTCTTATGCTCCCACTTTTAAGATAGCAGAGATTTCACTGTACGTTTTTGTTCTAGAAAATTCCAGGGAGACACCTGGCATTGGCAGTCATTTAAGCTTGTGAGAGAACAGCTCTCGGGGGGAAAAAAAAAGTTGACATTTCTTTTTAGAATATTTTCCAAGATGAAGTATTTAAAAGCTCACAGCTTTGGGGATAAGAGGTGATAAGAAGATGGTCAATTCTAGACCCATTAAAATGGATGGCTTTCTAAGGAATTTTTACCTTGCTTCTTTTTTTCTCTGCAAAGTGAGCCATTCAGGCATTGCATCTTCTGAAATTTCCTCGCCTCTTTCAGGGAAGCATATTGGGACAGAGCTTGCCAGCTGTCTGCTCCCTTTGCCTTCTGCTGCCATTATCCTGAAGTACCGCCCCACCTTCTGGCCCTCCAGCTTGTGGGGGCTGGGGCACGGGGGGTGGAGAACAGAACTCAGGCTGCCGCAGACATGCGTAACACAATGAAAAGAGCAGAAGGATCTACATCGCTACATACGTTTGTCTCTCTATACATAGACATCTATAGACTGAGAGCACGCACGCGTGTGGGCATGTATATGCATGTGCATCCACACACCCAGTGCCAGAATATCTATATGTATATATACACAGTATATATTCCATATGCTCTTTCGTTCTGCAGCACACATATGCAGCTGGGAATAACTACTGTGAAAAAAAAAATTACATACTTACCGAAGGCAAATTATCAAGCAGAAACAAGAATATATGGAACTTAGCTATTATAAATTCTCATCTGACTGCTGCCTTTATTAAAACATGCTTACACAGCTTAAGATATTGCATGCATATCAAAAGACTTCCTTGTCCTAAATCTCATGTTTTACACTGCTCAGCCAACGTCATAGTGCTGGTCCTGGACTGACAACGAATATAGTCAAGAGGTTTAAAAAAGCACAATATACACCGAAAGCTTTATATGACAGCTTGTGTGATGGCATGAGCAGAATGCACAGGTGAGTGTGAACAGGTAAACAGATGAGCGGATTCAATAACAGACGAATGCATGGAATGAGGACTATGTGTAAAGTCACAGGGACTGAAGCCCCTGGCACATTACTGTGTCATTTAATGATCAGTGTGGCCCTGTGTCCTTCGTATCATTACTCTTACCATTTCACAAATAAGGAAAGTGGAGCTCAGAGAGGTTAAGCTCTCTCTCCTGACCCGAGGGTCCAGGATTCACCCACAGTGCATCTATCTCTAGAGCCTGTTTTCTTTCATTGACACTTTGGGCTGCCTCTGGCCAGGATAAAAGAAAACGTCTCACATATACACAAGCAGACGTTAAGCATATAGGAATAGAAAACTTATGACACTAGTCTGGGTAGTGAAAGTTAAACCTTCCTTTTAGATTTTTGCATATCATTTCTTTACCAAAGTTAACCGATAAAATACATGATGCATGGTTTGACCAATTAACAATATCTAAACGGGATTGTCAGGAATTCAGTTATAAGTCTGGTGTAAAATTTTACCTTAGTTTAAAAAATAATTTCAAGTGTGTTCATTAAATAGTATTGAAATAGTAAAAACCCTAGTTTTTCCTAATGATTTATTAACTTCTACTAAAATGTATCGGGACAATAATAGTTTACTTGGGACTTTCCTAGTGGTCCGGTGGTTGAAACTTCACCTTCTAATTCAGGGGTTGTGGGTTTGATCCCTGTAGAAGAGTTAAGATCCCACATGCCTCGTGACCAAAAATCCAAAACAAAAAACAGACGCAATACTGGAACGACTTCAATAAGACAAAATCTTTTAAAAATATAATAATGGTTTATTGACTCAGAAAAACAGTAATAAGCCAAATTCCTCTCTAGTGTTTGTCACTCTCCAGGCAGTCAAGTTGCATATTCAATGAATGTATCAATATACAATATACTGAATATGCCTTCAGTACCCTGAAAATGCTGGTGATTAAGCATGCATAGGCCAAGTGACAAATGGCAGCTACCCCAACCATTTCTCAATGAAGACTTCTTGTTTAGGAATTTATAAGGAAGTAATCACTTAGTAAGATCTATCACCCACTTCAAAGACTTCAATTATTCACCTCGCTAACACATTGAGCTCAATTCTCCTTGGTGTCTAAATTGCTTCCTGATATTAATTTAACGGTTTGGGGAGGGATCCTAACTCATTTAAGCTACTTGGTACCATTAAGACTTGTAAAATCTATTTCAGGAAAACGTAACATTCAGGCAACATTTTCAAAAAATTGTTCAACCCACAAACTTCTCACTAGCCTGTCCATTTACAAATAATTTATGCAAGCCTGAAAATTATGTTCCAGAAGCAAAGGACAGTTTTGCAGAGGTTATATAGATAATTTGTTAAGGTCACTGACAATTTACTGATCTCAACTTTTGGGTGGCTTGCTATTGTTGTTAAATAATATCCAAATTATCAGTTTCGTCTATTATTCCTTCATTTTTTAAAACCCACAATTTAGAAATAATTTCTATAAAGAGGTATAAACTATAAAGCCAAAATACTCTAATATGTGAAATATATATAACACCATGAATATATGTTTATTACTTTATAAAACTCTGTTATAGAACTATGTATATTGATTTAGGAACAAAACTGAGTTTTAAAAAAATAGTCTAGAATTACTTCCTGGGCTAAATCTCTATTTTTTTTCCCTAGGTAGGCAGAGTGATACCTAATCAAGAACAAATTTGGTTTTAGAGGCTTTACTTTTATATGTAAGCTGAAAACAAGAGACATATAAAGCAGAATAGCTGTACTTTCTCACTCACAGAATATTTCCTTCACAGAAAATAGAACCTTGAACTCTCAAATAATACTATTTTAAAACTAACACGCATTATTTATTTACTACATTCCACCCCATAGCTTGGACTACAAGGAGATCAAACCAGTCACTGAACTGAACACTACAGTTAAGTCCTTATGGTGAAAGTGTTAGTCACTCAGTTGTGCCCGACTCTTTGTGACCCCATGGACTGTAGCCCACCAGGCTCCTCTGTCCATGGAATTCTCCAGGTAAGAATACTGGAGTGGGTTGCCATTTCCTTCTCCAGGGGATCTTCCCAACCTGGGGATTGAACCCCAGTCTCCCATATTGCAGGCAGGCTCTTTACCATCTAAGTCAAAGTCCTTACAGTAGCTTCTTTTTATCTTTTAAATATTACCACATCTAATTCTTAAAACTATATTATGAGACAGCTAATACTATACTATTTTTCAGGTGAGAAAAGTGAGGTTTAAGAGCGTTTAAATAGCTTTCTAGCAGTGACTCAGTAAGAAGTCAAGTGGGAATAAAAGCCATGATGTCTAATTCCAAAACCAAAGCTTTTGATCACCTTGATATTTTCACACTCCTGTTCAATTTTTACTGGAAGCCAGGTTTTACAAAGTGTATTTATTGAAGCTTCCTGAAGAACTGGTCATGCAATTCTTTATTTCTTTATATATTCTGATTTCAACTTTTATCAGCATATTGTGATTAAAAGTTACAATTTTACCTTGGCACAGTTACTTGAAAAGGCATTAGATGTTAACATCTGACACCCATCCTACACTGAGGGTCATTATTAGGAGTTGGCATATAAAATTCATTATTGTATTGTATAGAAGTTGAAAACATCACCAGCCCCACCAAAAGAGAATCCTTTTTCTGTTTATTTTTTAAACAGAAAGCTATGGATTTTTTTAAATTTTTTTTTAGGAAATACTATGTAATTGTAGAAAAATTAGAAGACACAATGAAAAAAGAAGAAAGTTATTTAAAACACTCATAATTTCCACCACTCAGTGCTCAACAGGCTTATGACATAGCTCAGTTGGTAAAGCTTCTGCCTGCAATGCGGGAGACCTGGGTTCAGTTCCTGGGTGGAGAAGTTCCCCTGGAGAAGGAAATGGCAACCTACCCCATTATTCTTGCCTGGAGAATCCCACAGGGAAAGGAGCTTGGCAAGCTACAGCTCATGGGATCGAAGAGTCAGACATGACAGCGCTATCTTTCTTTTTTCAGTGGTCAATAATGATGACTCTATTTTTCTTTATTTTTTAATTGAAGGATAATTGCTTTACAAAATTGTGTTGGTTTCTGCCAAACATCAACATGAATCAGTCATAGGTATACATAACGAATATGACATCCTTGGCTAATTTTCTCTGCCAAGGCTATGGTTTTTCCAATAGTCACATCCATACATGACTATTGGAAAAACCATAGCTTTGACTAGACGGACCTTTGTTGGCAAAGTAACGTCTCTGCTTTTTAATACAATGTCTAGGTTGATCATAGCTTTTCTTCCAAGGAGCAAGCAACTTTTAATTTCATGGCTGCAGTCACCATCCACGGTGATTTTGAAGCCCAAAACAATAAAATCTATCACTGTTTACATTGTTTCCCCATCTGTTTGCCATGAAGTGATGGGACCAGATGCCATGATCTTAGTCTTTTGAATGTTGAGTTTTAAGCCAACTTTTTCACTCTCCTCTTTCACTTTCATCAAGAGGCTCTTTAGTTATTCACTTTCTGCCATAAGAGAGATGTCATCTGAGTATCTGAGGTTATTTCTCCTGGCAATCTTGACTCCAGCTTCATCCAGTCTGGCATTTCACATGATGTACTCTGCATATAAGTTAAATAAGCAGGGTGACAATATACAGCCTTGATGTACTCCTTTCCCAGTTTGGAACCAGTTGGTTGTTCCATGTCCAGTTCTAAGTGTTGCTTCTTGACCTACATACAGGCTTCACAGGAGGCAGGTAAGGTGGTCTGGTATGCCCATCTCTTTCGGAATTTCCCAGTTTATTGTGATCCACACAGTCAAAGGCTTTAGTGTAGTCAATAAAGAAGAAGTAGATGTTTTTCTGGAACTCTCATGCTTTTTCAGTGATCCAACGGATGTTGGCAATTTGATCTCTGGTTTCTCTGCCTTTTCTAAATCCAGCTTGAACATCTGGAAGTTCTCAGTTCATGTACTGTTGAAACCTGGCTTGGAGAATTTTGAGCATTACTTTGCTCACCTGCAAGATGAGTGCAATTGTGCGGCAGCTTGATCATTCTTTGGCATTGCCTTTCTTTGGGAATGAAAACTGACCTTTTCTAGACCTGTGGCCACTGTTGAGTTTTCCAAATTTGCTGGCATATTGAGTGCAGCACTTTCACAGCATCATCTTTTAGGATTTAAAATAGCTCAGTTGGAATTCCATCACCTCCACCAGCTTTGTTCATACTGATGCTTTCTAAGGCCTACTTGACTTCACATCCCAGGATGTCTGGCTCTAGGTGAGTGATCACACCATCATGGTTATCTGGGTCATGAAGATCTTTTTTGTACAGTTCTTCTGCATATTCTTGCCACCTCTCTTAATACCTTCTGCTTGTGTTAAGTCCATACCATTTCTGTCCTTTATTGTGCCCATCTTTGCATGAAATGTTCCCTTGATATCTCTAATTTTCTTGAAGAGACCTCTAGGCTTTCCCATTCTGTTTCTTTCCTTTATTTCTTTGCATTAATTACTTAGGAAGATTTTCTTATCTCTGTTTGCTGTGCTTTGGAACTCTGCATTCACATGAGTATATCTTTCCTTTTCTCCTTTGCCTTTAGCGTCTCTTCTTTTCTCAGCTATTTGTAAGGCCTCTTCAGACAACTGCTTTGCCTTTTTGCATTTTTTTTTCTTGGGTATAGATTTGATCACTGCCTCCTGTACAATGTTAAGAACCTCCATCCATAGTTCTTCAGGCACTTTGTCTCTCAGATCTTATCCCTTGAATCTATTTGTCACTTCCACTGTATAATCATAAGGGATTTGATTTAGGTCATACCTGAATGGCCTAGTGGTTTTCCCTACTTTTTTCAATTTAAGTCTGAATCTGGCAATAAGGAGTTCATGATCTGAGCCACAGTCAGCTCCCAGTCTTGTTTTTGCAAACTGTATAGAGTTTTTCCATTTGTCTTCAAAGAATATAATCAATTTGATTTTGGTATTGATCATCTGGTGAAGTCCACGTAGAGTCTTCTCTTGTGTTATTGGAAGAGGGTGTTTGCTATGACCAGTGCATTCTCTTGGAGAAACTCTGTTAGCCTCTGCCCTGCTTCATTTTGCCCTATTTAAAGGTCAAATTTGCCTGTTACTCCAGGTATCTCTTGCCTTTTTTTTTTTTTTTTTTTTTGGTGTTAGTTCTAGGGGGTCTTGTAGGTCTTCATAGAACCATTCAACTTCAGCTTCTAGGCATTAGTAGTTGGGGCATAGACTTGGATTACTGTGATATTGTATGGTTTGTGTAGAAAATGAACTGAGATCATTCTGTCATTTTTGAGATTGCACCCAAGGACTGCATTTCAGACTCTTTTGTTGACTATGAGGGTTATTCCATTTCTTTTACGGGATTCTTGCCCACAGTAGTAGATATAATGGTCTTCTGAATTAAATTTGCCCATTCTGTTCCATTTTAGTTCACTGATTGTTAAAATGTCAGTGCTGACTCTTGCCATCTCCTGTTTGATCACTTCCAATTTACCTCGATTCATGGACCTAACACTGCAGGTTTCTATGCAATATTTTTCTTACAGCATCAGACTTTACTTTCACCACCAGACACATCCACAACTGGGTGTTGCTTCTGCTTTGGCTCAGCCTCTTCTGGAGCGATTTCTCTGCTTTTGTCTAATAGCATATTGGGCACCTGCCGATCTGGGGAGTTCATCTTTCAGTGTCATATCTTTTTGCCTTTTCATATCTTTTTGCCTGTTCATGGAGTTCTCAAGGCAAGAATACTGAAGTGGTTTGCCATTCCCTTCTTCAGCAGACCACATTTTGTCAAAACTCTCATGACCTGTCCATCTTGCATGTTCCTACACAGCATGGCTCATAGTTTCAGTGAGTTAGACAAACCAGCAATCCATGTGATCAATTATATATCAGTTTACACACTTCTGTAACCTAAATACTTTAGAAACATTTGTACATTATTAAATAAACAAGTCCAGTTATTTACCAGTTCACACTGTAATTCTGAATTATTTTTGTTTTGTTTCATTTATGTGACCAATAAAGAGATTTTGTGAAGATGAATTCCATTTTATGCTCACCTAAAACCAGGAAGCTGAAGTCCAGTTGAGAAAAATATTATAGAACTCAAGGAAGGGCAAATACTACCTACACATCACAAGATTCACCCCGTTGAAATATAATAAGAACAAAGATAGTTAGAAATGGCACGATAGGCCAAAGTTACTACTTTAATAGGCCACAATATTGGATATTAGGAAATATCTCTAAATAATTCAATAACCACTTCAAAGTGGTTTATGTATTCATCATTTATTCTATGCCTAAAAATTTAAGCCTGAATTTAGAAGTCATTTTAGAGAAATGAAAGTCTTAGGTGGAATATTTATATGAATTAGCTGAAGAGGGCAGTGAGAAGGATTTTAACCACAAAAGCAAATTAAAAAAAAAAACAAACTAGTAGAATCATCTATAGATTTCAGCTTCCCTTGTGCCTCAGTGGTAAAGACTCCACCTGGAATGCAGGAGACTCGGGAGATGCAGGTTTGATCCCTAGATCCAGAAGATTCCTTGAAGGAGAAAATGGCAACCCATTCTAGGATTGTTGCCTGAGAAATCACATGGACAGAGGAGCTTGGAAGGCTAGAGTCCAAAGGATTGCAGAGTCAGACACAACTGAGAGACAGAACATGCAAACACTAAAAATATAAACAATCTGAAAAATATAAACACCTGAAATAATAGGAAGAACTAAAAAAATAAAAAAAATCTTCCACATATATACCAGGCAAAGGATTACTGTAAAATAAAAAAGAGCTCTAACAAATAGTGTGAAAAAGAAAAAAACTGGCAAAAGACAAAATCTGATGATTCAAGGGGAAAGTTAAATAAATATGAACAGGCAAGCAATGAAAATTAAAGTAATTGTGAAAATAAGATTCCATGTTTTAGTTATCAATACTAAATATTATTGAAAAACTGAAATCAGCAATTTTAATCACTGCTGATAAACTTCATGTGATACTTCTATAAAACAATTTTACTTCATGTAGAAAGAACCTTTAAAAAAATCCATTGTCCTTGATGTATTAATACTATTCCTAAGAATCTACTATAAGCTTTGTCCAAATTGTTCTAGTAAGATATTTTTACAGCATTACCTGTAATGGTTAAAATCTGGTAACAATGAAAATGTCTAGTGGGTAAATAAAGAATGGTGATGCACTGGGCCTTAAAATGTTTAATAAACCTTATTTTCAATATTATGAAGGTACCAAAAAGTGAAAGAAATCCTAGAAGTCAATTTGTGAAAAGAAAAAAACAGGTTACAAATTTAATACAAAATTGTACACACATACATAGAAAGATACATATATTTATCACATACACTTATTACAGATCTATTTACAGGTATTTTTGAGTTGGGACTTAGACGTCCTGAAAAAAAACAAAGTACAGTGGAAAACAACTTTTTCATAAGCTAGAAAAGGAAAACATCTGTACCAATGAAAAACCAAGACTTTCACAGTGAGTTGCATGGATAAAAGGTTTATAAAGATGCAAGACTCTAACAGGAAGAACAGGAGGAATCAATGACAAGAAAACTCAATCTATGGGCAAGCTATTTTTATAACTGTTTGAGTTGCCTTCAGCCATAGGGTATCTAATTATGAATTCTATGCACTTCCTCATGTTGAGTATTTGATATCTTCTCTGGCTCTTATGTGGACTTCCCAGGTGGCCCTAGTGGTAAAGAACCCATTTGCCAATGCAGAAGACATAAGAGATGCGGGTTGGATCCCTGGGTAAAAGATCCCCTGGAGGAGGGCATGGCAACCTACTCCAGTGTTCTTGCCTGGAGAATCCCATGGACACAGCAGCCCGGCGGGCTACAGTCCATAGCGTCACACAACTGAAGTCACATAGCACACAGACATGGCTCTTATATGGATAACAACTTCCCCAAATATTCTCCTAATATCTGTTCTCCCAAATAACCCATAATTATGCTTTAGGCCTTTAAAGTCACCTCCTTCTGAAAGCCAAAAATCTGCCCAGAACAGGACAATTCCCCTGTTTATGCACTATCATCACACTTTTGGGCTTTCTTATTGCCCTTATCACAAATGTAGTTAAACAATTAAGTAGATGATTGGTTGCTTAATGCCTTCTTCCTCAGAACAGAAGTTCTATGAGTGTAGGGACCAGCTTCATCTTGTTCACCACTCTTTCCCCAAGGCCCAGCAAGCGATAGGTAGCATATTATTCAATACTATGTGCCAGGTACCCAGAAGCATTTTAAGTATATTAACTCAGTTTATCTTCACAACAATCCTTTGAGGAAGATAATAAAATTATCGTCATCAAAAGAGGTGGTTCAGTGGTAGAGAATTCACCTGCCAATCCAGGAGACAAAGGAGACTCAAGACCCTCAGGGACATCGGGAAGACCCCCTGGAGCAGGAACCGGCAACCCACTTTGGTATACTTGCCTGGAAAATCCTGTGGACAGAGGAGCCTCATGGGCTACAGTCCACAGGGTTGCAAATGGTCGGACACAAATGAGCGACTGAGCACACGAAGAGATGGAAACTGAGGCGCAAAGATCCACAGCTAGTAAGTGAGGGGGTCAGGATTCAAGTTCAGGCAGCGTTGCATCCTTAACCATGACCTCCTTATTACAGGTACTCCATGAATATTTGAATAATATTTAGAGAAATGAATGAGGGAATACATAAGCAATAAAATGTGTATTTGCTATGAATTAAGCACCAGCAGAGACATGTCCTGTAACAGCTGTAGCTCATCATTTCATGGTCACCTGACCGTAATAGATGCATACGACTCCGATCCTATAATGGAAATACCAAGAACAAAGCTCCATAGACATCCTCATTAGAAATTCAATTATAATGATTTCTTTAGAATAATAGACTATTTGAGGCTTTCAATTTCAATGATAGGAATCTGAAATGAAAAGATTTGGAGTAAAGGTGTAAATGGTTTTATGATACATATATGCATCTACTCTAATTATAACAACTGACCAACCAAAAAGCTCTCCCTTTTTTGCATTCTCTTATTTCCTGTTGAAATCAGCTTTGAAAGAGGGTCTGTAATTGCAAACAAGTTGTGCAGAATAAACAAGCCATTATTGTAATGAGGATGATTCTTGCTGAGGATGATTTTTAAAAGCCAAATTATAGATTCCAGTCTAAATTGTATCTTTTGTCACTTGCTTTCAAATTTGGTTCTTATTTGCATTTTGCCTGACCCTCTAGTTGGAGCACAAGTTCACAGAGCCCCCTCTGAAACTATAATGAGCTTAGGTAATAACCACCACATAATTGTGTTCAACTGCATACAAGTATTTACTTTCTACTGTTGTGCGTCTGCCTTCGAGATTTTTGAGATGCAATTATGCATTGCAAAATTTGCAAGTTGCCAACCTTGCTTGGACTATTTTTGCTATGTTTCACATTTAAACTACTTAAGTGTATAAGTAGAGGTATAAAACAGCCAGGTTTTCCAGACTAGAAAATTACTGTTGCTTAAATGGCAGAATTTCTGCTCCGTGGTTTCCTATTTCCATGCCTTGCCTCAGCCACATATCTTTTTAACCATCTGTTTCTTTCTGGCGACCAGTGACAGGGAGGCAAGCAACTGTATCCACATTACTATGTGCTTTGACATCTGGTATCTAAATCCAACCATGGTATTTATCTGTGAATTGTTTAAATATAAGATCATATTAGTTACACTTGCAGATCCCTCTTCATTAACATCTTCAACCCTGCTAATGCCTGGAATTGCATTCCATTTCCCACAGAGAAAGAATATGCATGTTTTCCTGCAGGTTGCATAGAATCTGGGTACGTGAATATGAGATTTTTTTTTTTTAAGTAGCAAAATACTTTACATATGAATTAAAATTGTAAATTTCAGATATGTTAGAGGGAAGTTCAACAGACATTGCAACGTGCACATGCTTTCAAGTATTCCCAAGACTGCTCTTGAAAAAATTAAAAAACTCTGTTGAAATGGTGATTATGACATATTTTATTGGACAAAAATACTACTGGCCCAGGATCATTTGGAAAATTATGCTGTTTTTCCTAGAAGAGAAGAATGAAGTACTTTCTTCCCTTCCCCCTGTGGCTTAAAGTGTGCATTTGGGAAATGTCTAACTAACGTCAGGCTATAGCAGGATACCCCAGAGCTCAGTAGAAACCAAGAGACAGGGGAAATAAAACAATGGATTTAGTCTTATTAGCACCATTCACAACACAGTTAACAAATAATGGTCATAATCTTTTCATAATCCATTAATTCTTCTTACTATAATAGTTGTTGACTTCCATGTTCAGCTAAGACCACTTGATAATTAAAGTGAGTCAGGAGCAATTCAGCTGGAAAGAATAATTCTGCATTAAGAATCACCTCAGAAAAAGAAGGATAATTTTGGTAGCCTTCTCTGAGACATAAAAGGAGAGACAGGAAACTGATCCTCCCTCCCTCCACCCATGAAAGAGCACAGATTCTACCTTGACCGTGAGGAGCCTCTTAAAACAAGTTCATTTTCATTTCTCGCTTCTCTCCTCTCTTACTCTCTTAAAGAAGTGATTGTGATTATCATTGCAGAAAGCAGACATGACATCTGTTTAACAAACTGCCTGAGAAATACTTTGCAGGTCTATGGAAAAATTATTTAAAAAGCAAAAATAAAGTAAAGCAGCAGCATATTTACCAGTTCCTTCAGCTGAAGCTAAATTGCCTTTAAATTTGCTTAAAGGTATAGTAATTACACTGCATAATCTTTCCTATCTACTGCCCTTCACTCTTTAGAAGCCTACAGAGATTAAATTCATTTTTGATGACTCAGTTCAAATGTCACTTTGTCCACGAAGACTTCCTTGTCTCTCCCAGATTAGGAACTTTGACACAGCTTTCTTTTGTACTCTGAAATGCCTGTATTATACTGCATATTCCTCTAACAAAGTCCTTATGAAAGTGTGTTTTGGTCATTGACTTGTACAACAGTGCCAACCAACTCCTGCCTTAACAAAGCAATAGAGCAAACCCCAAAATACCAGTGGCATAGAACAATAAGCATTTATTTTACTCATAGACCCATGGGTCAGCTGGGTGGTGTTTCACGTGTTCTATGTGTTGTCCAGGCTAGGTAGGAGAAGACAACGGGAAGCTCTTCTTAAGGTAATGGAATTATCAAGGCATAAAAGAGCAAGCAGAATTACGTGAGGCCTCTTAAACCTTGGCTCAAAACTCACTTTTTCCATATATATTTGGCCAAAGCATGTCACGTGGCCAATTCCAAAGTCAGAAGAGAGAGGACTCCACTCCATGCATTATGAAACCATGGAGAAAATGCGGATGCAGGGAGGGAGTGAAAACACTAAAGCCAATAGTTAAATCTGCCACAACGCTAGTGTGGCAAGTGTCACACATTCAGTAGTGATTTGTTGGATGAACTGAATGAATAATCTGAAAATATTCAGAATAAATCCAAAGTTGTCAAAATAAAATATACCTTTAAATATATACGTATTTGAGTGTTTAAATCCTCCTCACTAAGCTTTGAGTTATACATTAAAACTTACTTGGACCTAAGTGCCTTATTAGTTTTCTATTTCTGCTATAATAATTGCCACAAATATAGTGGCTTAAAACAATACATATTATCTCACAGTTGTGAGACCAGAAGTGTGAAATAGATCTCAGTGGGCTAAAATCAAAGTGTTGGAAAGACTATATTCATTTCAGAGACCCTGGAAGAGAATTCATTTTCTTGCCTTTTTCAGCTTCTAAAGGCTGCCCACATTCCTTGGCTCATGGCACCTTTCCATCTTTAAAGCCAGCAAATGTCAATCAAGTCTTTCTCACATCGCATCACTCAGATGCTTTTCTGCCTTCCTCTTCCATTTTTAAGGGCCATTTGATTACATTGGGCTCAATCAGAAAATCCAGAATAATCTCGTAATTTTAAATGCAGCTAATTAGCAACCTTAATTTAACCTACAACCTTAATTTTCCTTTGCCATTCCCAGTTGGTACAGTGGTAAAGAATTCCCCTGCCAACACAGGAGATACTGGAGACTGGGTTCAATCCCTGGGTCACGAAGATCGTCTGGAATAGAAAAAGGTTAACCCACTTCAGTATTCTTGCCTGGAAAATTCTATGGACAGAGGAGCTTGACAGGCTACAATCCATGGGGTCGCAGAGTTGGACATGACAGTGAGTGAGCATACACACACAATATGTAACCCAACACATTCACAAGTTCCATGCAGAGGATATGGACATCTTCAGTTTGGGGGGCGGAGGCATGAAAAGAATTATTTTATCTACCACACGGCCACAATGTATTATAAGAGAAAAAGCACAGATCCAGGAACTAGTTTTAGTTTGAGTCCTAAGACTAGACATAAATAGTAAATTGGATGTGTGTGCAGGCTGAGTTGCTTCAATGTGTCAGACTCTTCATGACCCTATGGGCCATACCCTCCAGGCTTCTCTGCCCATGGGATTCTCCAGGCAAGAATATTGGAGTGGGTTTCTATGCTCTCCCTCCAGGGAATCTTCCTGACCCAGGGATGAAACCTACATCTCCTACATCTCCTGCCTTGGCAGGTGGGTACTTTACCACTGAGCCACCTGGGAAGTCCAGTAAATTGGACAAGTCCCTTCAAATTTCAGTTGTTTCTGGTGGAATGAAAAGGTTGTCCTAGCTGATCTCTAAGTTCCTCCCAACTCAAATTCCATTCCTCCCAACTCAAATTCCCTTGATTCTATGACTATAGTACATCTAATTAGACTTGAGTGTTAGAAGATACTAAAGGCTAATTCATCATCGTAAAAAAAGAGGTAAAAGCTTAGCAGCATTATGGGAACAGAGAGGATGGTCATTAATAATTCTCTCTGGGTGGCTATAGAGGACTTCATGGAGGAGATGAGATCTGAGCTTATACACCCTTGGAGTGTCAGAACAAAGGCAATCTGGGCATGGAAACCAATGTGGATGACACAGGCATTGAAAGGGCATTGGTTGTGTAAGACATGGGGTGTGCAAAGAATGGAGAGAAATTCCATGTGGACAGAGCTATAAATGTATAGGAGAAGAGACTGGAAGTCTAGAGTCAGGCCAGAATGCAGTGACTTCTGTAAGCAAAGGAAAGACATCAGTCACTTTTTTTTAATCAGCAAAGCAGCAACATAGTAAGTTTTGTTTTAGAAAGATAATGCAGGAAGAACAATTTTCTTAAAGATCTAAAAATCAAAAAAAAAAAGAGAGAGGGAAAGAATAACACATTTTTTGTGTCTAAGCTTACTACTGTTTTTCATGTGTAAAAACATTCATTTGTTTAGAATAAAAACTTTTTTCAAACTTACCATTTAAAAATAGATTACATTAACCAAGTAAGGTCAATGATATAAATAAGGTTTAGAGAATTAAACTTTCAACCCCACTCAAAAGTAACCACTGGCTATATTTGCCAAGCTCTTACTGACAAATCTTTCTGGAGAGTCTAATCCTGTAACTATCTCCTTGCGGCATGTGCTTAGCCACTCAGTCGTGTCCGATTCTTTGCAATCCTTTGGACTGTAGCCCACCAGGCTCCTCTGTCCATGCGATTTTTCAGGCAAGAATACAGGAGTGGGATCTTTAGGTGAGAAGGGTTGCCATTTCCTTCTCCAGGGGATTTTCCCAACCCAGGAGTCAAACCTGTGTCTCCTGCTCTGCAGGTGGATTCTTGACCTGCTGAGCCATCGGGAAAGTCCTCCAATCCTATAGGTTCCTGTTCATTCCTGCTATTTAGTAAGTCAGTAGAATCCAAAGCTCTGGGATACTTAATTGCCAGTTTAGTTAACTTCATCTCCTCATCAGAAGCAGTGAGATCTTGAATGATCAGAATGTGCTAGTCCTATTGAATTTCTCACTTTACTAAAGAAATATTCAGATGTGACGAGTCCTTTTCTCCCTTGTTTCTCCTTCCTTGCAGTTCTCCAATGTGCCAGTCTTGCTCCCACTTCGGGGTGGTGGGGGCAGGGGAGGTTCACCCTGCTGTTTCTCTCTCACCTGAGAGCCGAGTGGGGTCCAGGATGGAGTCACTCAGGACACTCTTGAGACAAGCCATTTGGACTCAAACATGACTTTATTACTTACTTGTGCACTATTAAGTTCCTTAACTATTCCATGCCTTAGTTTCTCCATCTGTACAATAAGGATGAAAATAACACACACTACAAAGGACTGTTATAAGCATCTGATGAGTTATTATTTGTAAAAGGTTTAGAAAACAGGTATCATATAAGTATTTATCAAATAGATACCCCAGATTGTCAGGTATGTGAAAAGACTAACTCCATACTTCCTT
Organism: Muntiacus reevesi; assembly: GCF_963930625.1. Lineage (NCBI taxonomy): Eukaryota > Metazoa > Chordata > Mammalia > Artiodactyla > Cervidae > Muntiacus > Muntiacus reevesi. Next base: position 22,253,467 of record NC_089270.1, read on the forward strand.
AAGCTGCTAGAGTATGATTTTCAGATCTTTAGAGTAGAACATAATTTTAATTAATACATGTGCCACCTAAGGCCTTTCAAAACCTGGCCCTTTACTTGGTTTCTAACCTCATTCCTCATCCCTTTCTCCGCTCCTTTTGCCTAAGTTTCCAGAATCACACTATTAAATTGCCCATTTATCCTTAGAGACCCATTCTGAACCTTCAATGTCACATCATGCAGAAAGACTTTCTTAACTCACTCATCACACTACATTGCAATGATTTCTTTAGAGGTAAGTTCCTTTAACTCAAGTGCTAATTCCTTCAGAAGAAGAATGAAGTCTTTAGGGCTTATTTTCAATGTCTCATACAGAACTGCAGCAGCATGATTAATTTATGAGTAAATGTTGAATGAATGAAGGCAACACTATCCTGATTCTTGCCTTCAGGTCATTAGGCTTGATTATTAACTAAGTTTAGTCTGTGTTTTTATAGTAAAAATATGAAGAAAGCACAATGTGCTCAATGTTTTAAATTACCATATCTGTTTTGTATCTGAAATTTTATTCCTGTGTTTGAACATCTCTTCAAATACAGGTTGTTGTGTGTTTTTTTTTAATGATTTAATATATTAGGCCAAACATGAATAAGATATTTACTTTGAAATATTTGTGCAAAATCTCATCTTTGTAATTCAAAAAGAATAAGACCATTACCCTTAGGAACAAATTCAATTTTGTTCTTTAGTTTTGCAATTCAGAGAGGAATAACTTTCAAGTGTCTTTTATGTTTGAAACTAGGTTTTCCCTCAAATTATAAAATACCAGTATCAACAGGGAAAGCAATAAATACTTTATGTTTGAGTATATTTACTAAGTACTTTGTTTGATGTGCTTCACCTCTGATAATTTAACTGTGTTTTTACTACCCATGTCAATCACAGTATCCAGCTCACTTGAAACCTTTTCATAAAAGGTTTTTTTTTAATAAAAGGTTCTCTGCAAGTCTTCTATAACATTCCCATTTATAGCTACAGCTACTGCTCTCATCAAGGCTTCTGTATCACCCCCACCTCCTCTCTTCAATTCACAAAGATCTTGCTCCATTGATTATTTCTCCTCTTTTCTGTATTCTTCAAACTTATCCTTTCCATTAACTCCTACTTCTCAACAAATTTTGTCTTGGTTTGGAATCCTTAAACAAGGAATCAACTGCAAGTATTTTATTTGGGGGGTAATCCCAGGAAACAGAGAGGGGAATGGCAATGTGACCCTTATTTTAGGGCACCCAATAACTGGTCTTCCTGCTTCTGATCTTGAGTCCCTCCCATCTGTTGTTCTCACTACTACCAGAATAATCTTTCTAAAATGCTTAATCATCTCCTGCACAATATCCTCCATGTTTCCCATCACCCACCAGGTGTAAGGGAAGCTGATCTGAAAGACCCTTCCCAACCTATCTCTGCCTGTCTTTCCAGTTGTATGTCCTGCTACTTTCTCATCAAGCTATACGGCCGCTCTCTAACAAGCCGTGCATTCTTATACAAACATTTGTCGTGCTCTTATCTCCTCCTACAAGTGGACTCTTAGCCACATTTTCAAGTTTGCAGTAGTCTTTTATTGCCCCTGCTTCTTCAAACTTCTTTTGGTCAACTGATGATCAGTCCCCACCACACTTAAAGTCCAGCTCAAGCCCATGGCATTGTTATTGTTTATCCCAGGTCTACTTGTTATACATCTCCCAACCTCAATGTTGTAAAACAGTCCACAAAAACCAAGTTTTCACTTAACAATTAACTGAGCTACCACAAGTACACAGCTACAAGGATGAAGAGGACACAGGCCTGTCTCAAAGAGTTTTTATTTGGGAAGTAAAGTATTTTGGGGGCAGAAAAGTTCTCCCTTCTTCCTTTTTTAGGTTCTTTAGCTGGCCTAAAAAATAATTTAACATAAGACAGATCAGGAGAAAGCCAAACTTCCTACTTACAGAAGCCCCATAAAAATAAGATACTCCCCCTACAGTCTGGTGATTGAGGCTTATATACCACCCTGAACGAAGAAGGGGGGAGAGGTCTGGGGCTTCACATGGCACGAAGGCAATTCATGGGAAGGCGAGGAGAGTACATGCATTGTAAACAATTCTTTGCCATGCCATGCAGAGAAGTCTTTCTGATATAAAAAGTTATCTCTGGTAAAAGCTCTCTTTCGGTACAGATTCCCTATCTAAATTGTTTTAGATAGTTAAGAGAGAGGTCAAAAGCTCTTCCTGAATCTGTTGGGCCTTGCCTGTCTTTATTTTCATTCTTTTGGGGCTGTTAGGCCTTCACTGCGGCACGTGGCTTCTCTCCAGATGCAGCGCACAGGTTCTCTAGTTGGCCCACAGCATGTGGGATCTTAGTTCCCTGATCAGGGATCAAATCAATATCCTTTGCACTGGAAGGTAGATTTTTAACCACAGGACCACCAGGGAAGTTGCTGGGCCTTGACTGTCTTTAGCTTGAAATAATCCACACACTCAAGTGGCACATTCTGGGATGGTGTATCCTGCTCCCCAGCAGTATAAATACAGGCAATTTTAAAACCAGGTGTAGAGCTGCACATTGTATAAAGGAGATGCAGCTACACGATTGTAGGCGCTCATAGCAGGGAAAGACGACTTGTGGCAATGGTTTTTAACTTCCCCAAATAGTACCTATCTTGCATTTTTTCCAATTTTGACTTGCTCTTAAATACTCAAAAATTCCATGGAAGAAAATATCTTTATTTAGGTAAACAAAACAACGTGTTGGGTTGTCTTAACTATGATGTTTATGGTTACTCTCTGAGGCTCATTTTATGAATCCAGACTTTTTTTCTGTGTTTATTTCTATCAGTGTGACTTTATCACCAAGGAAAATCATTTATACCTTCATTCATTAAACATTTGAGGATCTACTATGCAAAATAAACTATACCAAGAGACTAATCATAGGAACAATAATAAGTTGCTTTCACCAGTTTTACATCTTTGAAGGGCAAAAATTTTCATCATTAACAACTATGGCTGATTTTAACTAGAAGTTTGTGCCTTTATATTGCTATTTTAACACTCGTTTTATCTCCCCTTAAAGACAGCTCATTGTCATTGTTCTAGCTTGCTGCTTCAATGACAGTTTTGTAGCATTCAAAATAAGACTGAATACCTAGACTAATTTTAGATGAATGAAAGGTAAAAAAGTAAACAGATCCAAAGAAAGGGACGAAAATTCATTACAAAGAAGGCATAACCTATATTTAACACTATGTTTCTTTCAGTTAATGCATTTTTTCACAAGTATTTCTTAGTATCAACTACTAGAAGCAAGTTCAATTTGCTTAGTGCATGAATGGTCTGCACTTTAAATACCGGAGTTTCAGAAAATAAACACACCTTAAAAATCCTTGCCAGTAAACTCAAAGCAAAAACCACAAGCCAATCAGTGACACAGCTGGAAATACAGACTTTCCATACTTAATAGACTCTGGTTAACATTATACAACTCAAGAGTAACTGTCATATGAGCTCAGCATTTCAACAAGCCATGGTCAGAGAGAAGAAGAACTAAAATGTTACTTCTCTCCATGCAGCATTTTTGTATTCTTTATTTGTCTTGAATAATGTGAAACGCTGCAGTTACCCCGTAATGCCTATGAACTGAGTTATTAAATAAATGACTGCAGCCCTGGGCAGCAGTGGGCCATGACACTCACAATGCAAATTCAGCTGGATGGATGAGCCTGGCACAGGACATCCTCATTGGGACGTTCGTTAGCCTCACTTTACAGCTGTCAGAAATGATATCTGTTATTCAGGCCGACCCAGGCTCTGAGAAAGAATTCTGTGGCAATTGATGGTAAAACACAGAAAATGATCTGAGAAAAAGCAAACCTATTTGAAAAGCTGACAAACCAAATGGCGTAAATAAATAAATATCAATATTTCTTAGAAGATTACAATGTAATACTAAATAATAATTATAGATCGGAGTCAGACAAAGGAAAAGCATTCAGCTTTACCTAAAAGAGTTCCGTGACAGTTTGCTATACTAGTCCCCAATTCACACATTTGTTTCTAAGCCTGTACTGTATCTCCATGAGTTACTCAAGTATATAAATACCCCTGCTCTCATTATGCTCCTCTGGCATTATTTTGTGTATGTCCATACTCAGGGGAAATTAGAGGCCTCTCAGATACTCCCATGTATTCCAGATAATTTAGGGACTCAGATGGTAAAGGATCTGCCTGCAACGCAGAAGACCTGGGTTTGATCCCTGGGTTGGGAATATCCCCTAAAGAACGGCATGGCAACCCACTCCAGTATTCTTGCCTGGAGAATATCCATAGACAGAGGAGCCTGGCGGGCTACCATCCATGGGGTTGCAAAGAGTTGTACACGATGGAGTGACTCAGCACAGCACAAGAAAAAGAAGATAGAGCCTCACAGCATAGAAGCTGACTTCTCACTGGCATGCAGTAGCCCACCAAGGCCTCCATCCTTGGAACTCCTATACAGCTTTTATCTCCACTTGACAGTATCTATCTCTTAATTGTCTTATCTTATCATTTGTATTTCCTCCTCCCCACTTAGAATCAAAATTTTGGTACACGTGAGAATGTGACTCTTCATTTCTCTGGCTCAGTGCTTAAAATAGTGTTGTGCACTGATTGGCTTTTAATAAATAGTTATTTAAAATCTTTAATAAATAGTTGTTCAAAGTATGAAAAACCATGTGATGCCAGATTGGCAATCCCAGTGTCCACAGTTCTTCCTCTACAAGGAGGCCATCTTTCCCCCAAAGACTTTATTTTCAGTGTTAAAGGTAAAAGAAGTGTTACCCTTTCATCTGATAAATTAAATATCGACTCAGACATTTCTGTTAACAGAAAGAATCTTGCCAACAGTTTAGAATTCCTGAGTCATGCTCTAGGTTTTCTGTCTTCAGAAATGTTTAGATTCCAATTTGGATTCATCTTCAACAATGTTGAAGATATTATTATCTTCAGTAATATCAGTACCACGCTTGCCATACTCAACAGGTATTTTCATAGTATATTCATAGTCTTTTAGGGCCTCCCTGGCAACTCAGAAGGTAAAGAATCCACCTGCAATGCGGGAGACCTGGGTTCAATCCCTGGGTCAGAAAGATCTCCTGGAGAAGGGAATGGCCACCCACTCCAGTATTCTTGCCTGAAGAATTCCATGGACAGAGGAGCCTGGCAGGCAGTCCATGGGGTTGCAAACAGTCAGACATGACTGAGTGACTAACACTTCCACTTTTCATAGTCTTTTAAAAGAAATGTCACTACTTCAAGGGGTGGCGGGGTGGGGGTGGGGGGAAGAGCCTTTTTTGGGGGGGGGGGGCGGGGGAAAGAGCCTTTTTAAAAATGCATGGGCTTGTAGCATTTTCAGTGCAATGTTTCCTGAACAGCCAACGACCTGAAATATCTTCACATGGATCCTATGAAACCTTTAACAAGACATTTCTCAAGAAAATGGCACCCCAGAAACACATACATGTGTGAGGACACACACACCACTCACACACAAAACACTGTTTTAATAGCCAAGGGCACTTTGGCACAATGTGGGGCGGTGGTTGTCAACATAAACAGATGGTCAAAGAAGTGGGCAAACACTTCGAGTGAACTAGTTCCATAAATGAAGTTTTTTATTTCATTTTAAATGCCATACTTACTTAACCAGCTTTCAGACAAGATGATACATGTAGCCAGTTGGAAACAGTTCCCCGCCAGGCTTCTGTGTTTTTATGACAAAATTAAAAGTCCACAGATGGAATAACTCAAAGCTAATTCTTACAGAGTTTGTTTAGTTAGAATGGGGGGTGGGGGGGAAAGGAGAATACCATATTGCTTCAAATTAAAGCCACATCTACAAAATAGGAGATTTTTAATTAGGAAGGGTAGAAACAGCTTTTTAAAGAAATATCAAGCCTATTTTTCAAACGAGAAGAATTATTTATCCATTAAAATAGCAACCTCCCCCAAAGAGTTTGAGGATCGTCTAAGAGATTCCTGATTCCAAGCTCAGTCCCCAAACATCTCAGTATCCTCTTAATCAGTTCTTTGAAAAATATCAGTTTGCCACTTCAGCTATCTTCTAAATATATACAGTCATTGCATCCTGACTTCCCTAGTCATTAAGTTTCAAAATCCCAGAGAAAGAGTTCAGCAAGTGAGCTAGAGGAAGAGAGGTGCTAAGAGAGGATGTCGAGGAGACCACTGTCTTGGCATGCTGCATTCTTTGAAAGATTTGCAAGTTTATTAAAGTGTTGAGCTGGTTCTTTTCATGAGGAAATGAAATAGAGCTGATGTTTGCCTAATATGGTAGCTCATGTATAAAAGCATGAAAAGCATACAATACTGCCTATTGGGCAAGAAAGAAAATAAAAATAGAGAACCCAAAATGAAGGAAAAACTAAGTCAAATGGAATATGTTCCCTAATCTTTCAATTTAAAAACAAACCTAGGCATATAAAATTCAATTACAAAAACTAAGCTCTACAAAGAAATTTTCTCTACAGTTTTTCAGTGCAACAAATATCCATTCAGAAGTCCCAAAGCAAATTTTTAAAGAGATGTAATCAATAAAATCATTACATGGGTCTACATAATATAAAAAGAAGTTGTTTTCATTTTTTACCAATTAACTGATTTCACTTGATGGAATTAACTTGCTAGTTTCAGGTAAATCTAAGTATCTACATTATATACAGGAAGTAAACATATATCAGCTTCTATCTGTCTTCTAGAAGTACATGTACTTATTTCCACAAAAGACATTTTTCAGTGTCAAAGGTGGTGGCAGAAAAATTCTTAGCGAAAAACTGTTCAACATTTGCTAGGAAACAGCTGGTCTTCTTACTGAAGACCACTCAGTACCCCTAGACTCATGGAACCTGAGCAAGCCAACCAATGCATAAACTAAGACCCTAAAAAGTCAAAATGAATCTCTTTTCACTACCAGGCATCCAGCAATTAAAGCCAGGAGTTCTCAAGTGTTTAGCTACCAGAGATAAATGGGTGAATAGAACAGACCATATCCCAACTTCCACATTATTCACTGAATGATTTACCTGTGACTTCAATTTCTTTGAGGAGGAAACTGTTCTTGTTATCTGATGTTTCCTGTTTTTCATTTGATTATCTTTTATTTTAGGAATTCATTTCAGTCATCTTTTAAAAACTTCTCTGCCATGAAAAAAGGGCTGTTTCTTCAATCTTCACTTAACTGTTTAAGGAAATCGCCACAGGACTACCTGGAAATTTGCACTTCTCTCAATACAATATGGACTTCATCAAAAAAAGTTACCATATTCCACTGCCTATTTGAAAGTGTTCTGCAGACTTTAGTTTGCCAGGAATGGTAGACTTTGGATATGTTTTGATTGTTAAAGAAGCATGAGGTCTTCAAATGAAAGAAGGTATCTCTGTTCTCTGTGGCTCTTAATAGGAAAGCAGAAGTCACAGAGAATGTGAAAGTCCAGTATTTTGGATACTGACAAGTAAGTGTTGTCTAAGTAGAGTGGATTTTAGGCTGTGAAAGTCAAAACTTTGTACACCACTGGTTCTACAGAGTCAAGAAAGTCAAGAGTCAGGACTTGGCACAAAGTAGAAGCTCAGTAAATATTTGTTGAATATTGATCAAACAAATGAACAAAGGATTTCATAAAGATATTATACTATAAAATCATAGCTTATATTTGGCTCTAAGAATTTTTGGCAGTTAAGCAGATAACAAAGAAAGTATTTAGCTTCTGTCTAGAGAGTAGTTTGTACACCACTGTTTCTAAAGAGCCTGGAATAGGGCCTGGCACATAGTAGAAGCTCAATAAATATTTACTGAATATTGATCAAATAAATGAATTGAAAGTATTTAATAAAAAATTATACTATAAAATCATAGTTTATATTTGGCTCTAAGATTTTTTGGCAGTTAAGTAGATAATAAAGAAATTATTTAGCTTCTGTCTGTAGAGTAGCTATTGGCATCAGTTATTGAAAAGCACTGTATTATTCTTTCTCAGCACAAATACATCCATTAGAATGATGAGTGAAGTGCTCATTAGTCAACCTGAATACTAAAAGTGGTAGAGGCTAGCTCACTCAAAGCCTGACCTTTCCAAACATTTTGCTTCTTAAAAAAAACATAGACAACATTTCCCTCCCTAATCTTCCCTTTTTGATCCTCTGGCTAATTGGGGAGCAATCTCTCTTTTAACTTTGCCAAATATTGCAGAATATTTTCAGTAAATGTCAGCATAAATTGAAAGCAACACTAACATGGTAGATGTGTTTCATTTTCTAATCACGTGTAACAAATTTAGTCTTTGCTCTTGTTCTTCCCCTATTAGTACTGATTTTCCAAGTTGATAATGGATGGCAGAAAAAGACTGATTGAAACAGTCTCACCCTTTGGCCTTACCAAGAGCTTAATTGTTGCCATGAATACACAATGGAGATTTTTTAATACCTTTAAAATAAGCATTTATGCTACTATTCTGACTGTACTATGCCCTCATTATCCTTATATTTAATATTGCAGAAGTGATGAATTTAACATGCTGGTGAAGCAAGGGAAAACCAATAGGTCTGTGATCACTAATTTCCTTTACCTGGAGGACAAGTTCTGTCCCAGCAGTTATTGCTTGTAACTCTGGATACATCCTTTAATTCCTCTGAAACTTGATTTTGTCTCTAAAAATGGGATACTACCTAGCTCATGGCACTTCTTTAAGGATTCATGCAGAAAAGATATGAAATTACCTCGCTAAGATATGTTTAAGTACTTCCATTCAGAGCTTTTGGAGTATCTGACAAAATTATGAGATTATCAGTAAATAAGCCTTAACAAAAGAAGTACATTTATTAAAATAAATCCTGTACTAGGCACAGATTAAAGGGGCCAAGGCATTCATCCCAACTTCAACTCTACATTTTAGTATAATATTGGTTATTATCCTAAGTGTTTTAACCTTTTTCCTTTTGTCAAAAGCAGGCAAAACAAGAGGATACAGAATCAAGAACAGGTTAGAGAGCTTCAAGTCAGCAGCACAAGGTCAGACACTAATAAACCACATGAATGCTAACCAAGAAACTTAACTATTATGTGCCCCTGGAGTAAAATTCTCCCTTAATGGAGACCACCTTATGGTCTTCCAGTCTCCTACCTGTTCACTGTAGTCAGTCATGACCACAGCATGTATAATTTCTTCCTGGAACTTTCTAAGGAGTGAAAGAAAATCACTCAGAACAGTACTTCACTTTCTACTCCAAGCCTTCCAGGGGAGGGCAGAGTCCATCAGCTGCCAGACAGCAGTGCCCGGGCTGGGCCACCCACACAGCCCCACGGATGGATCACAGGAAAGCCCACGATTTCTGAGACATAGCAGATGCCTCCGCAGTCACCTCGCCTTCCTCTTTACCTCGGGGAAAGCTGAGGTCTATAGAAGAGGGTACCGGTTGTTGAGGACAGAATCTGGACACAAGGGCATACATATCCAATGCATAAATTAAGACCCTAGAAAAGCAAAATGGTTCTCTTTTCACTACCTGGCATCCAACAATTAAAGCCACATTCTCCATCAGTTCACTTCGTCACTCAGTCATGTCTGACTCTTTGCAACCCCATGGACTGCAGCATGCCAGGCCTCTGTGTCCATCACCAACTCCTGGAGGTCACCCAAACTCATTTTCATTGAGTCGGTGATACATCCAACCATCTCATCCTCTGTTGTCTCCTCCTTCTCCTGCCTTCAACCTTTCCCAACATCAGGGTCTTTTCAAATTAATCAGTTCTTCGCATCAGGTGGCCAAAGTCTTGGAGTTTCAGCTTCAACATCAGTCCTTCCAATGAACACCCAGGACTGACCTCCTTTAGGATGGACTGGTTGGATCTCCTTGCAATCCAAGGGACTCTCAAGAGTCTTCTCCAACACCACAGTTCAAAATCATCAATTCTTCAGCACTCAGCTTTCTTTGTAGTCCAACTCTCACATCCATACATGACCACTGGAAAAACCATAGCCTTGACTAGATGAACTTTAGTTGGCAAAGTAATGTCTCTGCTTTTTAATATGCTGTCTAGGTTGGTCATAACTTTCCTTCCAAGGAGTAAGTGTCTTTTAATTTCATGGCTGCAGTCACCATCTGCAGTGATTTTGGAGCCCAAAAAAATAAAGTCAGCCACTGTTTCTCCATCTATTTGCCATGAAGTTATGGGACCAGATGCCATGATCTTAGTTTTCTGAATTCTGAGCTTTAAGCCAACTTTTTCACTCTCCTCTTTCACTTTCGTCAAGAGGCTCTTTAGTTCTCCTTCACTTTCTGCCATAAGGGTGATGTCATCTGCATATCTGAGGTTATTGATATTTCTCCCAGCAATCTTGATTCCAGCTTGTGCTTCATCCAGACCAGCATTTCTCATGATGTACTCTGCATATAAGTTAAATAAGCAGGGTGACAATATACAGCCTTGACATACTCCTTTTCCTATTTGGAACCAGTCTGTTGTTCCATGTCCAGTTCTAATTGTTGCTTCCTGACCTGCATACAGATTTCTCAATAGGTAGGTCAGGTAGTCTGATATTCCCATCTCTTGCAGAATTTTCCAGTTTATTGTGATCCACACAGTCAAAGGCTTTGGCATAGTCAATAAAGCAGAAATAGATGTTTTTCTGGAACTCTCTTGCTTTTTCAATTATTCAACGGATGTTGGCAATTTGATCTCTGGTTCTTCTACCTTTTCTAAAACCAGCTTGAACATCTGGATGTTAATGGTTCACGTATTGCTAAAGCCTGGCTTGGAGAATTTTGAGCATTATTTACTAGCGTGTGAAATGAGTGCAATTGTGTGGTAGTTTGAACATTCTTTGGGATTGCCTTTCTTAGGGATTGGAATGAAAACTGACCTTTTCCAGTCCTGTGGCCACTGCTGTGTTTTCCAAATTTGCTGGCATATTGAGTGCAGCACTTTCACAGCACCATTTGACTCTTATAGTCCATGAAATTCTCCAGAATACTGGAGTGGGTAGTCTTTCCGTTCTCCAGGGGATCTTCCCAACCCAGGTCTCCTGTACTGTGGCAGATTCTTTGCCAGCTGAGCCACAAGGGAAGCCCACATCCTCCATAGTAAGTAGGTATACACTGCAGGGAAGCAGCAAAGAATTCTGATTTCATTCACCAATAATATGGGGTAAAGTCAGTTATAAAAATTGTAAATATGTGAGCTCGTTATATGTTGTACCTTTAGAGAAAGCATTAGCTCATTTCAGTCATTCAGTCATGTCCAACTCTTTGCAACCCCAAGGACTGCAGCACGCCAGGCTTCCCTGTCCATCACCAACTCCCAAAGCTAACTCAAACTCATGTCCATAGAGTCGGTGATGTCATCCAATCATCTCATCCTCTGTCATCCACAAAGAGAAGCATATGTGGTCCATATATATTTCTTTATCAAATTTTATAATTCCTTTATTAATACAGCACACCTCACTTTTTTTTAAAGGATCAAGTTTATATTTTTATTCTTTCACCAGAAGCAACAAACTCCATTCTTTCATTTTCAGCAAGTTAAAGAACATACACACACTCAAAAATCACCATGAAATATTTCTTCATCTTTTATGCAGAAATTGTATTTTTTATTGGTTTTTTGTTTGTTTGTTTGTTTTCATTTGCCCTAGGTTTCTGCTTGGGTACAAAACAAATGTTTCTTTCCACTTCCCAAGGAGCACTTTTTAATTATGAAAACATCAGTGTCTTCTCTTATTCTCCTACCTTACCCGAGAGAATCTGAAAGATTTAGACCACCATGGGGTCATACAAAGATTAGTAAACAATTGGCTCAGTTTCTATAAAATGGTATTTGAAACCACTGTTTATATTTCTGAACCAGCTTTGAAGAGTAACACCCTTTACCAGAGCTCTGCAAAGAATGTAATATAACTTTAGAAAGAATGTGCTATTGATTACTGAATGTAGTCAGTAACAGGACAAAATGCAAATACACTCCAAGAAAAATATTCTTGGATCACAGCCTTAAAATTACTTTACCAAATTTTATTTTTAACATTCAGATTTCTGGCATAGAAAGGAGTGGCTAAACAACCTTCCCAATGTCAAGTTGGAGAATTTTTCTCTTCTCCTAAGTAATTGTTATAGACGACTGCAATTTCTCTACCAAAAATGACTCTAAAGCAAAAAGCAAGCAAAAACCAAAGAGTATGGAATGTTACATGTGAAAAAATCAAAATCGTATACTTTTAAAACCATGAAATAAATGCTATGAGTTTTTAAATTTGTTTGAATGATCATATCATACTTTTGTATAGAAACTGCTAGTGGTTTCCATTTGTGTTTAGAGTAAGACCCTTATGCCTGCCAAGGTCATAACAATCTGAATGCTGCAAGCCCAATCTCTTCCCCTCTGTGGAGTTTTCTATGCTCCAATCTCTTTGGCCTTCTTTCACTTTTAGGAATTTCCAAAGGTCTTTTCTTTTTTTTCTCTCAATTATCTTTATTAGTTGGAGGCTAATTACTTTACAATATTGTAGTGGTTTTTGCCATACATTGACATGAATCAGCCATGGATTTACATGTGTTCCCCATCCTGAACCCCCCTCCCACCTCCCTCCCCATCCCTTCCCTCTGGGTCATCCCAGTGCACCAGCCCCAAGCACTTGTCTCATGCATCCAACCTGGACTGGCGATCTGTTTCACAGTGAATAATATACATGTTTCAATACTGTTCTTTCAGATCATCCCACCCTCACCTTCTCCCATAGAGTCCAAAAGTCTGTTCTATACATCTGTGTCTCTTTTTCTGTCTTGCATATAGGGTTATCGTTACCATCTTTCTAAATTCCATATATAGAGGAGGAGATAGAGAATCTACCTGAAAAAGAATTCAGAATTTCCAAAGGTCTTTTCTGCTTAGGGTTTTCACACATGCTCTTCCTGGAATAATTTCTTTCATCCTTCCTACAGCAGTGTCTTCAAACTTCACAATCCAGCAGAGATATCAAGTCAGAAAGACCTTTCCAGATCTTCCAGTCTAAAGTAAACAAACCTCCATCATCACAACTACCTCAAAGTTTTTCTTTCTCTCAACATTTGGTTCTTTTCTTTCATAGTACTGATTACAAAGTATATGCATGTGTGTGTTAGTGGGTATTGTTTATGGTGCATCACCCCCACTGGGCTTAACGTGCCCTGAGAGCAGGGACCATTTGTGTATAAAACAATATGCCCAGTACCTAGCAGAGTATGTAAAGTACACAGCAAACACTCAATAAATATTGATATTTGTTGGATAAATAGAAGCTCTCCATGACATATGTTTATCTTTCCTAATATATTTCTCCACTGTATCTGAGATAGGTCATCATTTGAACTGTTCTCTAGGTCTTTTATTGAATTAGTACAATGAACATTTGAAAATATCCAATCACAGCAAATAGATGGGGAGAAAGTGAGAAAGGTAATATTTTATTTTCCTGGGCTCCAAAATGACTGCAGACAGTTACTGTGTGTGTTAGTCAAGCAGTCGTGTCCAAATCTTTGTGATCCCATGGACTGCCGCCCACCAGGCTCCTCTGTCCATGGGATTTCCCAGGCAAGAATACTGGAATGGGTTTCCACTTCCTCCTACAGGGGATCTTCCCAACCCAGAGATCAAACCCATGTCTCCTGCATTGCAGGTGGATTCTTTACTGTCTGAGTCACCAGGGAAGCCCTGCAGATGGTGACTACAGTGATGAAAATAGAAGACTCTCCTTGGAAGAAAAGCTATGACAAAGCTGGACAGTGTATTAAAAAGCAGAGACGTCACTTTACAGCGAAGATCTATATAGTCAAAGCTATGGCTTCTGCAGTAGTCCTGTATGGGTGTGACAGTTGGACCATAAAGAAGGCTGAGTGCTAAAGAACAGATGCTTTCCAATTGTGGTACTGGAGAAGACTCTTGAGAGTCCCTCGAACTGTAAGGAGATCAAACCAGTCAATCCTAAAAGAAATCAACCCTGAGTATCCACTGGAAGGACTGGGCTGAAGCTGAAGCTCCAATCCTTTGGCCACCTGACATGAAGAGCCAACTCATTAGAAAAGACCCTTATGCTGGGAAAGATTGAGGGCAAGAAGAGAAGGGTGCAACAGAGGATGAGATGGTTGGATGGCATCACTGACTCAATGGACATGAGTTTGAGCAAGATAGTGAAGACAGGGAAGGACAGGAAGCCTGGCGCGCTGCCAGACCATGGGGTCACAAAGAGCGGGACACGGATGAGCGAACAAACAACAATAAGTGACTTATTAACACTCATATTCTATGAAGAATTTAAATATATCAAATTTAACATCTCTATCATGAAGCTTTCCCAAAACACACAGCTGATAAATAGTACTTGCCATATACCTAAAGAAAGAAAGTGAAGTTGCTCAGTCGTGTCCAACTCTTTGCAACCCCATGGACTGTAGCCTACCACGCTCCTCCATCCAGGGAACTTTCCAGGCAAGGGTACTGGAGTGGGTTGCCATTTCCTTCTCCAGGGGATCTTCCCAACCCAGGGGTCGAACCCGGGTCTTCCGCGTTACAGGCAGATGCTTTACCGTCTGAGCCACCACATACCTAAAACATAAATTCAATTCATATCATCCATTTTGCAAGTGGAAAATGTTCATGATTCAAACACACAGACCAGAAACCAATGCCTAACCATTAAATAGGGACCAAATTAAGAATAAAATAAGCTTTAACTATAGTCAAATTTCTGGGCCATGACAGCTAGCAAAGGGGGTTTAAAATTCACTGGAAACTTTACATTATTAATATCTCTAAATATTATTGTTCAAAAGATATATTGATTCATTTTTATCTAGTTTTGCTCAATTTTACTTCTCATGCTCAACTCAAATGCTGATAACATCTCCCATCTATAAGGATAATCAGATTAGACTAGATGAGAAATGTCTCCAAAAGTTATTAATCATTTCCCCATGATATTAGCATCTACATCTGTAGTGTTTTAATCTGGCTATTAGCACAGTTATTATGAAACCTGGCCCCAAGAAGAATAAAACAAGTAATAAACTTTTCCTCTTATCTCATTTCTGGGAAATTATTTTTCCCAAGAAGCTAAGCTACTTCTAAGAAATAACTTATTTCAAAGGGGCAAATACTATCAAGAAAATACATCCTAAATCTCAACTTTCAATAATATAATCTGACCTGTTCTTATTATTACTAAAAAATATAAAAATGTCATTGGATAAAAAAGAGAATTAAGCTTGGTACAAACCCATTTAAGAGAAACAATTACGTTAACTTCAAGTTTCATACTATTAACTGTACTCCTCAAATGAGCTCATGGTTGTTCATTCTCTAAGAAAAGCTTGATTATTTCTCTCCACATTTGTGTCATCCTTCTTCGGATTAAAGTAGGAAAAGAAGAGGTTTCTGCTGCACAGTTAAGAAGAGAACAAAGGGAAACCCAAGAGGTAATCAATGAGGGACCCTCCTCTGGACCCAGTTCCATCACTGGTTCAGATACTCTCAAAGGAGAAATAAAACTCAACCAAAGAGATTGGACAGAAAGGAGATCAAACTTGTCAATCCTTAAGGAAATCAACCCTGAATATTCATTGAAAGGACTAATGCTGAAGTTGAAGCTCCAGTACTTTGACCACCTGATGCAAAGAACCAACTCAGTGGAAAAGACTCTGATGCTGGGAAAGATTGAAGATAAAAGGGGAAGAGGTCGTCAGAGGATGAGATGGTTGGATGGCATCGCTGACTCAATGGATATGAGTTTGAGCAAACTCTAGGAGAGAGAAAACCTGGCATACTGTAGTTCCTGGAGTCGCAGGGTTGGATACAACTTAGCAACTGAACAACAAAAAAGAGATAAAATGTGGTTCATCCTCAAAGCATTATGATCTGAGGACAAAGTTTATTCCAAATATAGACACTCAATGAAGTGGCTTGGTAAAAAAATGAAAATTCATGCACATACACACACATACAGTGTTCATATTTTGTAATTCAAAAATTTAAAATAAACTCTCTCTTTGAAAGAACAGCCTAATTTATTACTCAAAGGTAGAGATTAAAATTACTATTCAACAGACTATATAATGGGCCTTACAGATGCCCATTAATAGAGGAAGACTCCCACCAAAGTACAATAGAATACGAGGTACCACAACCTAGGGTAACTCAGCAGAGAACTTCCTGACTGTACACACTTCCTGATCTTATAGGTATAGTAACAGTCTATAACCAAAATAAAAATGTAAACTCTTGACCTTGGGATATTTATGGGAAATAAAATAACTGTCTGGTTCAGATGACTTTCTGAGCTTTTGTAAATGTTCCAAGTGATATCTAATTTAAAATGATGTTTGTATAACATTAATACAAGTGCTACTATGCTATGTATCAACTACAACAACTACAGTGTTATGGATCAACTTCTCTGGGTCACAGTACCCAGATATCTGGTCAAACATTATTTGGATATTTGTGTGAAGATGCTTTTGGATGAGATGAACATTTAAAATGGTGACTTTGGGGTCAAGTAGATTACTTCTTGTTATGCATGCGGGTTTCATCCAAGCAGTTGAAGACCTGAATAGAACAAAGACGAACCTCTTCATAGAAGGAAGGAATTCTGCCATCAGACTGCCTTTGGACTCAAACTACAGCTCTTTCCTGAATCTCCAGCCTTCCAGCCTCCCTTATCAGATCTGGGATTCTACAATCCCATGTGCCGGGGCTTCCCAGGTGGTAGAGTGGTAGAGAATCTGTCTGCCAATGCAGGAGACTCAGAAGACACAGGTTTGATCCCTGCGTCAGGAAGATACCCTGGAGTAGGAAATGGCAACTCATTCTAGTATTCTTGCTTGGAATAATCCATGGACAGAGGAGCGTGGTGGGCTGCAGTCCATGGGGGTCACAAAAGAGGCGGACATGACTGAGCACACATGCACAATCTCATGTGCCAATTCCTCAAACTAAATCTCTATATGCACACATATTATTGGTTCTGTTTCTCTGGAGAGTCCTGCATAATACATACACAATTACAAAAAGTGATCCATTAACATCTATTTTAGAATTACTTTTATGACTTATTTTTAAACATTACCACCATATTACCATTTAATATCACTTCAGCTTCACAAAGATTTGAAGTCAAAACCAGAAGGCTCTGGAGAACTACTTGGGCTTGTTTATTTGTGAAACCAGTTGGTGGAGGCAAGACTTTTTCATCTAATTCCTTTTTGCAAATAATCTGTCCAAAAGGCAGGGTTTCCCTGGTGGCTCAGGGGTAAAGAATCCACCTGCCAGTGCAAGAGACCTAGGTTCAATCCCTGGGTTGGGAAGATCCCCTGGAGAAGGAAATGGCAACCCACTCCAGCATTCTTGCTTAGGAAATCCAATGGACAGAAGAGCCTGGCAGGCTACAGTCCATAGGGTCGCAAAGAGTTGGATACAGCTTTGTGACTAAACAACAACAATGACAACAATGCAAAAGGCAGAGGGCTCCTGCACCTTAAAGGATGGATAAAGCAATTCTATAGTGAGAACATTTTCCTTCTAGCTCTTCAATTAAATATAGCAGCAAAAGCAGCTAGAATTAAGTGAAAGGACAACTCTGGCACCCAGTAAAGAGCCTTAGATGTGGTTTCTGTTGTCAGGCAAAATGCCCTTGGCTGAATTCATGTGGACTCGCATTACATTTGAAGTATAAAAAGGAACGAGAGAAAAACCCTAACAGAGAGGAATAACAGCAGAGCTGATTTTCTACAGCAGTTACCTCTGAAAAAGCTGCAGGCACAGTCTATTGAGCATTGTGGCCAGAACTCCCAGCTCCAAGGTCTCCATGTCACAGATGGTTTATCAGGAGAAAAATGATAATGGCTGAAAACTGCATGGGTATTTTATTGTTAATGGGGGCAAGGAAAGGAACAGACTGATATATCACGAATAATGAAAGCATCATTCTCATTGTTATACAGTACAAATTACAGACGAAACAAACTGCTAACTTCAGGTACATTGGCCATTGAAATAAGAAGTTTTTACGATTGTAAGGACAAAGGAAGAAAAAGACTGCCTCTTATCCCCACAACTCCACAGCCATGATTTCTAAGTCTCCTTGATTAATGTCAGGTGTCATTGCCAAGGGAAAAGGAAAGAGCAGGATAACTTGAGAATTTCTCCTAATGCCTCTTGATGTGCACAATCAACCATCTTTGGTTCTTTTTTGCTTCCTATAGAAATGCATCAGTTGAGAACACTATGTAATTGGGTGTGTGAGTTATTTGATGTCAAAAGTTACTGATGGTGACCATAAGAATGAGATAAGAATGTGCATGTATTTTTGTTATGACTCACTTTTCTTCAAAACTGATTAGAGTTAATAATTTTAAAGGCAGAATCTGTGTCCAGAATTAAGCAGCAAATTGTCCCAGCAAACTCGAACAAGCACTGCATGAGTTCTTAATACCGGGAAGATTGTTTGCCAGCAATTATATGCTTCAACAAGAAATTATTTTCTCTTTCTTTCAAGAAGAATCTATTTGTCTTAATTTAAAGAAATTGAGTCATTTTATCTGTTTAAACAGGCTTTTCTGGTGACTCAGACGGTAAAGAATCTTCCTGCAGTGCAGGAAACCCGGGTTCAATCCCTGAGTCAGGAAGATCACCTAGAGCAGAGAATGGCTACCCATCCCAGCAAATACTCCTTACATCCGGGGGCAAAGCAGGGGGAGACAATAGAAAGTTCCTTTTCTATACTGTTTGCATTGGGATAAGAGGTTTATTTCAGCTCTTTTATCTGTCGATTTCCTGGATACCTTCTGCTTTTATAGAAATTATAACACACACATTGTTAGCATGGTGACTAATGTGATTTTCCCTTTTACAGAATCCACAGATGTTTTATACCTTCTTTGTTAATGTACATTTTGATTTATGTCATACTTGATGTTTCGAAGCTAAGGAGGCAACAGCTAAATGAGCTGATGTATCAGTTGTAACTCAGTCATGATAATTTTGCTCCTAAAGCAGTCTGGACTTCAAAAATACAAATATTTCCATTGCTTCCTTTGGTCTTTATGTAGCATTGGCTGATATATTGTAAGGAAAGGAATCACAGCAGGGACCAACCTTCAGATTCTCTACCTAAAACTTTAACCTGTTCCCAGTGATCTACAACATAGGATAGTTGTATAGGTCCTCAAAGATGTAGAGACCCAGGGAGTGTATTAATAGCATTGTTGTTGCTGTTGTTCGGTCGCTAAATTGTGTCTAACTCTGTGACTCCATGCGCTATAGCATGCCAGGCTTCCCTGTCCACAATCTCGGAGTTTGCTCACACTCATGTCCACTGAGTAAATCATGCCATCCAACCATCTCATCTCCTGTTGTCCCCTTCTCCTGCCCTCAATCTTTCCCATTATCAGTGTCTTTTCCAATAAGTCAGCTCTTTGCATTAAGTGGCCAAAGTATTACTAGCACTAGAAAACTCTTTTCTATCCTTGAAACAAATACTTAGCATCAGGAACGTGTTGCATTTAAGGAATGTGTAAGTAGGTATCAATAGATAGTTTCAGAATGTCTCATTCTCAGAGAAAGAGTCCCAATTCATTTTCTTTGGGAAAATTTAAACTTTTTAAAACACCTGATGATTTTATTTCAAAATCATATCTATCTAATTGATAGTAACCATCAGAGATTCTCTCAGTTTGTAAAGAATCTGCTCTTCACACCGTGCCCAGGAGTTAGTAAGACAGATCAGGGGGTGGGGAGACTTTCTCCTCCTGCATATCCTGGGTCTCCTTACCCTTCTATTTCCTGTAACTGCTGTGACCCTAGGAGACCAGCTCCAGCGTAGCTCAAGGGCATTATTGTCATTTCCAACTTCCTAAACTTCAACAACACTTTCTAGCTTCAGGGTCAGCCTAGACATCAATCACAGAAACCATACTTGATCATATAAATAACACAGTTCTTTGTATTTCAAATAACATAAAGAAATTTAAGCTTATCTTCTCATTGTCCTCAAACCAGTCTTACTAATGCCCACCTCTTGCCTTTTTCTCTGCTCCCTCCCCTCCTCCACTTGGATTCCTTTTCCTTTTTCTTACATATTCTCAGTTGTCTCCTTCCCCTTGATGACTTCAAGCTCTCATTTTCTGTGATGTTTTCCTGAATGATTGCAGCCAACTGTGATTCTTCCCTTTCCAAACTCCTGGACACTTTATTTTCAGTTGTACTTGTCTGGGTTCTTAATCATATATACACTAATTTATTGAACATCTGAACATCTACTATATAGTAGTGGGGTTCCCAATTGGCTCAGTGATAAAGAATCTGCATGCCAATGAAGGAGACATAGGAGACACATGTTTGATCCCTGGATCAGGAAGATCCCCTGGAGGAGAAAATGGCAACCCACTTTAGTACGTTTGCCCGGAGAATCCAATGGACAGAGGAGCCTGTCAGGCTACAGTCCACAGGGTCACAAAGAGTCAGACACAATTGAGTGATTAAGTATGCCCATATGCACACACACACTTTCTAGGTCTTAGAGATGAAATTGTGAACAAAACTGACAAATTTACCCAGTTCCAATAAACCTCACATACATTTATAATTCTCCCAGTGATATAAAATGTAATACTAACCAAGGAGTATCACATGACCCTTCTATTAGCCCAGATGGAGTGCAGTTCAATTCATAGTTGACTGAAGTGTGGGAGACGGGCACTGCAGCAGACCAATGATATCTGTACTCCTCACACTTCTTGTCCTATTCTTCTTAGAACTCTTTCACTTTGCCTTCTCATCTGCCCCTTAGGCTCACCTAACTACACCAACCAAAACTACAATACCTTGTTCTGCCTCTTACTAGGGATAAAAAAGCCAACTCTCTTCAAAAGGGAGAACGGATAGCCACTCTCTTCTTTTCACCCACAAAAGTACATCCACCTAAAGTTTCTATACTGGTGTAGCTTGCACATCTAATGGGAACCAAGAGAGCAAGAAGTTTGGTCTTGTGGATGAAGAAGAATGGAATGTGAAATCAGGAATATCTGAGAAGTAGCCACATAGAGACATTTCTAGTCTTTCATCCTGAAGTTAAACAAACAGTGTTTGGGTGGAGGTGAGAAGAGCCAGGGGTCATTATTCACTAGCGCTTCTTCTAAGTTCAGGGTAGGGCAAAGGACATGCATGGCTGGACAAAGCTGCCACAGGTAATTGGACAAGCTTTGTCCCCCATCAGAGCTGAGATTCTCTTATATAGATGAACGAGAATTTGTCAAGGGAACATTCTGGAAATAAGCTTTGGATGTTGTTGGTTTTATTCATATGTTAAAATAGAGATCATCTGTGAGGACAACTAACACTTGGGGAAAAAATCCACTAAAGGAGTAGCTCCTTGGCCTCTGTTGTTGTTCAGTTGTTAAGTTGTGTCTGACTCTCTTGCAACCCCATGGACTGTAGCCCACCAGGCTCTTCTGTCCATGGGACTTTCCAGGCAAGCTTACTTGAGTGGGTTGCCATTTCCTTCTCCAGGGGATCTTCCTGACCCAGGGATCGAAGACACATCTCTTGAACTGGCAGAAGATTCTTTACCACTGAGCCACCTGAGAAACCCTTGACCTCTGTAGGAAAGTATTTAAAACATTTAAGTAAACTGCCAGATGTATTCTAAGATAAAACTACTTTTTTCTCTATAACAGTTTAATATATAGTTTTGCAACATAAGAAGAGGTCTTATTAATTTTAAAAAATACATCTGTACAGTTTCAAGAATGATTCAATGAGTCTACAAGAAACCCACTTCAGACCTAAAGACACATAAGGACTGAAAGTAAGAGGATGGAAAAATATATTCCATGCAAATGGGAAGCAAAAGAAAGCTGGAGTAGCAATCCTCATATCAGACAAAATAGATCTTAAAATAATATTACAAGAGATAAGAAAGGACACTACATATTGATCAAGGGATCAATCCAAGAGGAAGACATAACAATTGTAAATATCTACACATGCAACAGAGGAGTACCTCAGTACATAAGACAAACACTAACAGACATAAAAGGAGAAACGGACAGTAACACAATAATAGTAGGAGACTTTAACACCCCACTCACACCAATGAACAGATCATCAAAACAGAAAACTAATAAGGAAACATGCCTTAAATGATACATTAGATGAGATGGATCTCATTGATATCTTCAGAACATTCCATCCAAATGCAGAAGAATACACCTTCTTCTCAAATGCACATGGAACATTCTCCAGGATAGACCACATCTTGGGTCATAAATCAAACCTTGGTAGATTTAAGAAAATTGAAATCATTATCAAGCACCTTCTCTACACAACACTATGAGACTAGATATCAATTACAAGAAAAAACTGTAAGAAACAAAAACACATGGAGATTAAACAACACGTTTCTAAATAACCAACAGGTTACTGAAGAAATCAAAAGAGAAATAAAAAAATTTCTAGAAACAAATGACAATGAAAACACAACAATTCAAAACCTATGGGATGCAACAAAAGTAGTTCTAAGAGGAATGTTTATAGCAATACAATCCTACCTCAAGAAACAAGAAAAACATCAAATAGACAACCTAACTTTACACCTAAAACAACTGGAAAAAGAAAAACAAAACCAAAAAAATTAGTAGAGGAAAAGAAAAATTAGTAGAGGAAAAGAATAAAGATCTGAGCAGAATAAATGAAAAAGAAATGAAAGAAACAATAATAAAGATTAATAAAACTGAAAGCTGGTTCTTTGAGAAGATAAACAAAATTGATAAACCTTTAACCAGATTCATCAAGGAAAAAGAGAGAAGAATAAAATCAACAAAATGAGAAGTGAAAAAGGAGACGTTACAATAGACAATGCAGAAATACAAAGGATTATAAGAGACTATTATGAACTACTATATGACAATAAAATGGATAGCCTGGAAGAAATGGATAGATTCTTAGAAAAGTTCTATCTTCCAAGACTGAACCAGGAAGAAATCGAAATTATGAACAACCCAATTACAAGCACTGAAATTGAAGTTGTGATCAAAAATCTCCCCTAGGATCAGATGGCTTCACAGGATAATTCTATCAAACATTTAGATAATGTGTATCCTTCTAAAAGGATAATGCCTATCCTTCTAAAACTCTTTCAAAAAATTTCAGAAGAAGAAACAATTCCAAACTCATTCTACGAGGCCACCATCACCCTGATACCAAAATCAGACAAAGACAATGCAAAAAAATAAAACCACAGGCCAATATCACTGATGAACAGTGATGAACATAGATGCAAAAATCCTCAACAAAATTTTAGCAAACAGAATTCAGCAACACATCAAAAAGCTCATACACACACACACACACACACACAAAAGCTCATACACTATGATCAAGTTGGGTTTATTCCAGGGATCAAGGATTCTTTCATATATGCAAATCAATCAATGTGATACATTGTATTAACAAATTGAAAGATAAAAACTATATAATCATCTCAATAGATGCATAAAAAGCCTTTTACAAAACTCAGCACCCATTTATGATTAAAACTCTTCAAAAAATGGGCATAGAAGGAATCTACCTCAACATAGTAAAGGCCATATATAATAAGCCTACAGCAAACATTATTCTCAATAGTAAAAAACCGAAAGTATTCCCACTAAGATCAGGAACAAGAAAAGGGTGTCCACTTTCACCACTATTAGTCAACATAGTTTTGGAAGTCCTAGCTGCAGCAATCAGAGAAGAAAAAGAAATAAAAGGAATCCAGATCAGAAAAGAAGAAGCAAATTTGCATCACTGTTTGCAGATGACATGATACTGTACATAGAAAACCCTAAAGATAGTATCAGAAAATTACTAGAGCTAATCAGTGAGTTTAGCAAAATTGCAGGATACAAAATCAATACACAGAAATCACTTGCATTTCTATAATCTAACAATGAAAAATCAGAAAGAGAAATTAAGGAATCAATCCCATTCACCATTTCAACAAAAAGAATTAAATATCCAGAAATAAACTTAAGGAAGGAGACAAAAGAACTGTATACAGAAAGTTATAAGATACTGATGAAAGAAATCAAAGGTGATATAAACAGGTGGAGAGATATTCCATGTTCCTGGGTAGGAAGAATCAATATTGTGAAAATGACTATACCACTAAACAGAATCTACAGATTCAATGTGATCCCTATCAAATTACCAATGACATTTTTCACAGAACTAGAATAAAAAATTTCACAATTCATATGGAAACACAAAAGACCCCAAATAGCCAAAGCAGTCTTGAGAAAGAAGAATGG
Source organism: Muntiacus reevesi (assembly GCF_963930625.1). Classification (NCBI taxonomy): domain Eukaryota; kingdom Metazoa; phylum Chordata; class Mammalia; order Artiodactyla; family Cervidae; genus Muntiacus; species Muntiacus reevesi. Next base: position 22,277,846 of record NC_089270.1, read on the forward strand.
AGCTGGGGGAATCAATCTTCCTGACTTCAGATTATACTATAAAGCTACAGTCATCAAGACAGTATGGTACCAGCACAAAAACAGAAATATAGCCCAATGGAACAAGATAGAGAGCCCAGAAATAAACCCATGTACCTATGGGTAACTTATTTTTGACAAAGGAGGCAAGAATATACCATGGGGCAAAAGCAGCCTCTTCAATAAATGGTTCTGGGAAAACTGGACAGCTACATGTAAAAGAATGAAGTTAGAACACTTCCTAACACCATACACAGAGATAAACTCAAAATGGATTAAAGACCTAAATGTAAGACCAGGAACTATAAAATTCTTAGAGGAAAACATAGGCAGAACACTCGATGACATAAATAAAAGTAAGATCCTCTATGACCTACTTCCTAGAGTAACAAAAAATAAAAACAAAAGTAAACAAGTGGGATCTGATTAAACTTAAAAGCTTTTGCACAGCAAAGGAAACTATAAGCGAGGTGAAAAGACAACCCTCAGAATGGGAGAAAGTAATAGCAAATGAAATAACTGACAAAGGATTAATTTCCAAAATATACAAGCAGCTCATACAACTCAAAACCAGAAAAACAAACCCAATCAAAAAGTGGGAAAAAGACCTAAATAGACATTTCTCCAAAGAAGACATACAGGTGGCTAACAAACACATGAAACAATGCTCAACATCACGATGCTCAACATCACGATGCTCAGCATCGCTCATTATTAGAGAAACGCAAATCAAAACTACAATGAGATATCACCTCACACTGGTCAGAATGGCCATCAAAAAATCTACAAACAATAAATGCTGGGAAGGGTGTGGAGAAAAGGGAACACATTTGCACTGTTGGTGTGAATGTAAATTGATAGAGCCACTATGTAAGACAGTATGGAGATTCCTTAAAAAACTAGGAATAAAACCACCGTGTGACCCAGAAATCCCACTCCTAGGTATATACCCTGAGGAAACCAAAATTGAAAAAGACACATGTATCCCATTGCTCATTGCAGCACTATTTGCAATAACTAGAATATGGAAGCAACCTAGATGTCCATCGACAGATGAATGGATAAAGAAATTGTGGTACATATACACAATGGAATATTACTCAGTCATAAAAAGGAACACATCTGAGACAGTTCTGATGAGGTGGATGAACCTAGAACCTATTATACAGAAGTGAGTCAGAAAGAGAAAGAGAAATATCGTATTCTAACACATATATACAGAATCTAGAAGAATGGTACTGAAGAACTTATTTACAGGGCAACAGTGGAGAAACGGACATAGAGAATAGACTTATGGACATGAGGAGAGGGGAGGAGAGGGTGAGATGTAAGGAAAGAGTAACATGGAAACTTACATCTCCATATGTAAAATAGAGAGCCAACGGGAATTTGCTGTATGGCTCAGGAAACTCAAACTGGGACTCTGTATCAACCCAGAGGGGTGGGATGGGGAGGGAAATGGGAGGGAGGTTCAAGAGGGAGGGGATATGTGTATACCTATGGCTGATTCATGCTGAGATTTGACAGAAAACAACCAAATTCTATAAAGCAATTATCCTTCAATAAAAAAAATAAATTTAAAAAAAGTGATTGAATGAAATTAGTCCAATGTCAGACAATGGATCTTGTGGAAGAAATTTGTATTATTAAGAAATAGCATTGTCTCATTAATTTATTTCATTTTATATTCTACAGGAAAGTTATGAAATCATTAAAAGCATTACTTTCCCATTGTTCAAATAAAACCATAGATTAGGACTCAGAATGAAGGAATTTAAACTCAAAGCAAAACTCCCAAGCTCCTGATTTCCTATCTCTTTCTGCCAATTATTACTTTCCAACTTTTGTAGTGTTCACATTCTTCTCAGTGTCCTAAGTTTCTGAACCTAATCAACTTTCTACACCCATAGATGAAAAGCAGAAAAAATAAAGAAACAAATAATTAACACATACTTGTAGACTCTTGCTAGCCTCACACAGAATCTCCAAGCAGCAGATCAAACAAATGTTATTTATATTACTTTCTGTAATTCATTTTGGCTAATATCATTTTAATCATCATTTGCTAAGTATTCCTAAATATACATCCCAGAACCAGAAGAGAGGCAATCTAAGATTAATCATTGATCATGGATAAGCCACAAAGTAAATAATCCATCAGTGAATAGTAATATTTTCACTAAAAGTGTAAGATCTATGTTACTTCATCTAATAAAGATGCTAAATGTTTACATTAAAATAATCCCTGTTTTATGCCAAAGTTATATTAGATACCTCAGCATCTCCTCCTTTATAAACTATACTACATGATGGCTACAAAATTACTGCTTGTCAGCTTGCTCATATTTTATCTACAATCTTGATTATAGATTGTAAATATCTAGATATTTACATATCAAGATGCAGAGACTATTTTCAGGGCCAAGTATTACACCAGCCACATACTAAGAACATTACAGATATTTACTGACTGAATAAATCAGTCAACTCCAGAAGAACTCTTCATAGCTTGGGTTTCATTGAATGTTGTACTATTTAAATATTTCTTTACAGAACAAGCTGGAATCAAGATTGCCAGGAAAAATATTAACAACCACAGATATGCAGATAATACCACTCGAATGGCAGAAAGTGAAGTGGAACTAAAGAGCCTCTTGATGAGAGTAAAAGAGGACAGTAAAAAAAAACTGGCTTGCAACTCAACATTAAGAAAAACTTCATGGCAAATAGAAGGAAGAAAATGGAAACAGAGATAGATTTTCTTTTCTTGGGCTCCAAAACCACTGTAGACAGTGACTGCAGGCATGAAATTAAAAGATGCTTGCCCCTTGCAAGAAAAGCTATGACAAACCTAAACAGTGTATTAAAAAGCAGAGACACTAAAAAGCAGGACCTTTGCCAACAAAGGTCCATATAATCAAAGCTAAGGTATTTCCAGTAGTCATGTGAGAGTTGGACTGCACAGAGGGCTGAGTGCTGAAGAATGGATGTTTTTGGATGGTGATACTGGAGAAAACTCTTGAGAGTCCCTTGGTCTGCAAGGAGATCAAACCAGTCAATCCTAAGGAAATCAACCCTGAATATTCATTGGAAGGACTGGTGCTGAAGCTGAAGCTCCAGCACTTTGGCCACCTGATTCGAAGAACTGACTCATTGGAAAAGACCCTGATGCTGAGAAAGATTGAAGGCAAAAGGAAAAGGTGGCGGCAGAGATTGAGATGGTTAGATAGCATCAGTGACTTGATGGACATGAATTTGAGAAAATTCCAGGAGACTGTGGAGGACAGAGGAGCTTGGCGTGCTGCAGTCCATGGGTTGCCAAGAATTGGACCCAACTTGACAACTGAACAACAACAATCTCAATTAGTCCGTAATATGCTTTTCTTGTATTTACCCAAAGCAGCGGTGAGTTTTTTTCATCTCTAGGATTTAGGGTTACTTTTTTAAAATTACAGAATTAAAAAAAAAAAAAATAGCCTTCTATTACAAATCTCATAAACCACAGTTGTAAAATTCTGAGAGAGAAGAATAGGAAAAGAAGATTCTGGTAATCATAAAACAAAAGTTCTCTGCGTTGTTTTCTTGAAAAGACAGATTGTTTTTCCAGACCTTCACATCCAAACTTACCTCCAATTACAAAATGACTCCTTTCATGTAGTCAGTCCCTGGCACTGAGCCAAAATGCAAAGCCCTGTGCAATCCCAGGGTCTTGAACCTACTAGCCTCTGCCTGGACGCTTCTCTCCCAGCTCTTCTTCATTCTTCATGTCTCAGCTTACATGTGTCTCCTTAAAGAGGCCCTTCTTCTCAGTGATTCCAAAGTAATTTTTCCTTCCGTGAAAGTGAAGGTGGCTCAGTTGTGTCCAACTCTTTGCAACCTCATGGACTATACAGTCCGTGGAATTCCCCAGGCCAGAATACTGGAGTGGGTAGCCATTCCCTTCTCCAGGGGATCTTCCTGACCCAGGAATCGAATCAGGGTCTCCTGCATTGCAGGTCAATTCTTTACCAACTGAGCTATCAGGGAAGCCTTTTCTTTGCATAGCACATGGTATTATTTGGGATTACAAGTTCTCTAATGTGTATTTTCATTTACTATCTGTTCCTCACCCTCACTTTATCATACCCTCCATGATGACAGGGGCCACATTCATCTCATTCATCTGTGGATCTCTAGCACCCAGTGGAAGACCCAGGATACTGTCAACACTCAAACAGACTGGAATCAAATAAAAAATGATGGCTAAACATAATATTATTTTTGTTACACTTGTTTTTCTGGATTCTAAGCATTTTTTATTTCAGTGTTTCATAATCTATATTGCCCTTGCTAGATTACACTTCCATATTCATAGAATATAAACTAATGCCAGTAATGATTATATTGTGAGACAAAATATCCTGAAAACTTTTTAAGATGAAAATGATGTTTCATGCTAAAATTAGTATGCACTAATGTGCTCTAAACTATAAAAACTGAACATTCACACCCATGCCATTTTTGCAACTTAAGACACTCTCAGTATTAGGCTTTGAAATTATTTGGTTCCTATTATCTGCAGAGAAGGAAATGGCAACCCACTCCAGTATTCTTGCCTGCAAAATCTCATGGACAGAGGAGCCTGGTGGGCGAGAGTCTACGGCGTCTCAAATGAGTCAGACACGACTTAGTGACTAAACAACAACAACAATCTGTGGTTATATAACATGCCACTCCAAAGCCCAGCAGCTTAAGACAACACTTATTTTGCTCACAAATCTGCAGTCCGAGCAGGGTTAGACCAGGACAGCTTGTCTGCGCTCCACTCAGTGTCAGCTGAGTGACTTAAAGGCTGTGTCTAGAATCATCTGAAGACTATTCATTCACTCGTTCACCACCTTGTCTGCTTGAGGCTGGAGGAATGGAGTTCCTCAATCATCTCTCTCCACAAGACCTCTCTAGGATGATATCTTCAAGGCAGGTGGTCATCTTACTTACACTTTGCTTCAGGGATACCCAGGTATGTGTCCCTAGAGAGAGAGCCATGTGGAAGGAGGACCAGCAACATAGTTTTTAAGGTCCAGTATAAATGGAAAATGCAGGGCTCCTTGTTAAAAAGTCACTAAGAATTTTAAGACACCAACAACGGAGCATTAAACCCAGCAACTGTATAGGTCACATACCCATGATGCTGGCTGTGAAGGAGGCCATATTGTATTTCATGATCTAGCATCACTTCTGCTTCATTCTGTTCACAAGGCGGCCACAAAGTCCCCACCAATTTCAAGAGGAAGAGAAATAACTCCACATCTTGTTGGGAGTGACCATGATCTGAAAGAGCACATAGGGTTGGAAAAGTCACTATGGTCATTTCTGAAAGTACAGCCCACCACATGCTTGCTATAAATAACTGGCACATCTCTGGAAAAGAGAAACCTTCCAAACTTGGAATACTCATACTGACACCTATGTGCATATGTGTGCTCAGTTGCTCAGCCACGTCTGACTCTTTGAGACCCCATGGACTGTAGCCCGTCAGGCTCCTCTCTCTGTCCATGGAATTTTCCAGGCAAGAATATTGGAGTGGGTTGCCCTTTCCTTCTCTAAGGGATCTTTCCAACCCAGGGATTGAACCTGCATCTCCTACATTGTCAGGGGGATTTTTTTTTTTTTTTTTTTACCACTGAGCCACCTGGGAAGCCCTACTAACACTTATAATAGCCATATATTTAGGAAACTTTCTGTGTGTGGGTGTTACTGACTGAGCACTTCAGAGATATCACTATATTTAACCCTCCTGACTTTGCACTTATTAGGTACAGTGATACCGGCATCCTTGTTACAGAGCTGATATCACAGAGAGGTGAAAGCATCACATAGTGAATAAGTAATAGAACAGGGACTTAGTCCAGGTTTGATGCTAACAGTGCTTATAACTGTTCAGTGCTATTGGAGTAAATTTCCCAAGAGACAAATCGCAGGACTGCACTCTTCCCGTTCCCTGCCACCAGGCGATTCTATAAGGGTCAGCTATAAGGGGCACCTAATAGTTTATTTTCATAGCTCACAACTTTCCTATCTTTAATGACTCTTCATCCCTCCATCTTCATAGCGCTCAGTGTTCATATGACTGATTCTAATGCCCAGGATATATGGGAAAATAACGGGCAAAGATTTACCCCTGGAAGGGAATGCGGGAGGAGAGAGATAAAGATCAGTTCACTTGGTCTGTCTTCAAAGTCTGCACCTGATATATACAAATTGGGGCACCGTATGCGGTTCTGTTTCCATCTTGTGTTCTGAGAAAAATAGAGTAGATTTATAGAAAAAGAAAAGAATTAAGTGAGTAGAGAGCAGCAAGACCTGCAAGAGAGAGAGAGAGAGTACCAACAATATTCATATTAGTTTCCTCAAACTATCCTTGAAGCCCAAATACATCCCTGATCCTGAGATAACTACATGTCATTAGGATACAACTTCATGTCTTGCTATTGTCAGCTTAAGTAGTTCTTCATTATTTACTAGAAAAATAATCCTAACACATACAGGTAAAGTAACAGCTTGTCTCAACTAACAGAGGGCAAATTCCAGAAGTAGCTGGTGGGCTTCCCAAATAAAAATATACAATGTTAAGTTCATAGTTTCTCAAGGGCTCTATAAACTGTGGTGGCAAATCCAAGTTACATTTAGCAAAGCTAAAAGATTCTATGTATGACAATAAGACAAAATAGAACCCTCATGACCACTACTGGAGAAAAAACACATTCAAGTCAATTAATCCGAGCTGTTATAGTCTGCCTCCAGAATTTTTTTTATTGTAGTGGTTTTTGCCATACATTGACATGAATCTGCCTCCAGAATTGTAAAGAAGGAAACTTTACCTCTGCAAAAGGGATTTTCCTCCAGCACCTCCAGTCCATTTGGAGGTGAGATGAGGAGATGGATTATACATATTTTAAATTTCCCCCAGTTTTTGAAAAGAAGAACATTTGATGAAATCCACTTCTCTGCTCTCCCCCTGCAGACTCGCTTCTACTATTGATTCGTTATCCAATTCTATCTATAATTCATATGCTTTCCCAGGTGATGCCAATGGTAAAGGGATCCACCTGCAAATACAGAAGACACAGGAGAATGTGGGTTCCACCATGGGGAAGATCCCTTGGAGGAGGAGATGGCAACCCACTCCAGTATTCTTGCCTGGAAAATTCCACAGATAGAGGAGCCTGGGGGCTGCAGTCCATGGGGTTGCAAAGAGTGAGACATGGCTAAGCCCACACACACAGAGACATAATTCATAGTAGCTTTGGCATTGCTAGAGAAGCATTCCGGTGTGTGTCAACAGTGCTTCTTCAAGTTCGATGGAAAGAGAGAGTAGCTGGCCAAGTCATGTTTCTGTCTGAAGAGCTTCACTCCCCTTCTCGCATGCTTCTCCACCCACCCAGGACCTCCACCGTCTTCACTGGAGGAGCAATTTCCCAAGCTTGCAGTTTAGGGTAGAAGGGATGGGAGGAGGGGATTCTGGTGAACAGCTGGGGCCCATCACTTCTCATTGCAGGTCTTGGGGAGATGTGGTTGACAGAGTGATGCACAGAGCCTGTCCCAGTTAATGACTTCACCATTCTCCATCATTATCCCCATCATTAGAAAATTAGGAGGACAGAAGGTATTTACTGTAAACCTGCCACCTCCCGAGGAGAGATAAATAGAAACTGATAAATGGGCTCTTCTGGTGCTGTTCGTCTATTAACCTTCTGCTTCCCAGCTCCGGCATATGCATGCCATCCTGCCATTAATATCCAGTAATTGGCATGGCAGCGGGCAATACAATCCTACCTTTACTGTGAGCGATCCTCCGTGCAGTGTGCCTGCGCAAGCACACAATTACATTCATAATGAAGCTTTTGCTAAACAGTCCGGTTAAAAGACATCAGGCAGTTGTTCCCCAGCCATCACACCACCCTTCCCCAGCCATTCAGAGCTTAACTCTTCACCAGCCTGGTTACCGGCTGCCTGCTTTGCTGGTCTTTGCACCCTCATTGCATGCATGCCAACCTATTTGTTAAAGGTATACTGTTTTTGTTTTGTTTTGAACGCCTTCTCTTTCTTAACTCTGTGTTCCTTGGGAGCAAAGGTACAGTCAGCCTATGAGTGACTTGGAATCGCCTCGTTTGGTTCACTGCCTGGCATGACAGCAGGATGGTATTTCAACCATGTTGTGGCCACTGCTGACCACCCAGAGGCGATGCCCCTCATTTGTCATCAGTTGAGAGCCAAGCTATTAATATTTAGCATTGTTTCCCAAGGAGATTTTGTGTTCATTAGTGCATTCCTAGGTGACAAGAGGGGAAAAGCATGTATCTAGTGAATTTTCTTCTCTCTATGATAATAGAGCAGAAAGGGACACGATAACCTTGGTGTCTGATATTAGGAAGACTTCATTCTCAATGTTCATCTGCTTAGACTCTCAGGGTTCTTGAAGGAGCATGCATCCCAGGAGAGCCTGAAAGAGTTTACAGAAAACTGAGGCCCACAAAGAGAGCCACCTCATCTGTTCTCCATCTGCTCACACAGTGACTGCAAAATGAACATTTGGTCTCTGCTTCCCTGACCTATTTCTTCCCAAGTTACATTCCAGTGTTTACTCTGAAGACTTTACAACAGTGACTGCAGTAGGCAGACAGTTTCACAGGATGAAACATGAAAAGCAATGATGAGCAATGTCTCAGAAACACAGGGCAGAGTCTATGAAATGAATCAAGCTGATCCTAAACATGGCTCTGAGGGGTAAAAGAGAAAAAGAAAGAAAGAAAAAAAAATGACAGTTGCAAGGGGGGAGGTGAGGTTGGAGAGAGGTAATATCAGCAAAGAGATAAAAAGCAATAAAAAGACCAACGAGAAGAAAATGACATGACAATCTTATTACTGGTGTTCAGGAACCATAGCCTCTCTGTCAGAAAAATACCAGATCACCCATTTGAGAACTTCATAAAACTAAATGATCAATAGATTATAGCTCTGGCCCTCCTTCCACACAGCATAAAACAAATAATAATATCTCCAATAAATATAACAAATAGGGCCATCTCTCCTGTTTCCTGCAGACCCCTGACAGAACATGCTACAGGATCTTTTCATTTCCTCTTCAGGATACTAAGCAGCTTGCCAGACTCCCAGTCAAGCACAGCCTCTCCAGCTGTCTTCTAAGCATCCACCTTTAAATACAGAATCTGGATATAGCTGGGCAGCTTTGCACTCATAGAGGCTTTCATTCCACAGAAATACCTGGGGGCAGAGCCTCTGTCAGTCAGCCTTCTATTAACTAAGCCTCTCCAGGTGCTAGCGCCAGCATACAATTCCAGTATAATGATGAATACTGTTCATCAAAATGAGCTGTAGACAGATGAAGAGATGAATGTGAATTTTGCTTCAGCTTCACCATTCCTTACTTCTAGCCACCTTTATATTTTCACCAAGCCCCTTTACATTATCTTTTATGATTCACAACAAAGTCCAAGGCAGTAATCAAGAGATGAGGTCAGCTTGTAAATCAATGATGTTCAAACACTTCTCATACTCCTTACAAAAATAAACTCAAAATGGCTTAGAGACTTAAAAATGTAAGACATGACCCCCATAAAACTCTTAGAACAAAATATAGGCAAAACATTCTCTGACATAAATGGTAGCAATGTTTTCTTAGATCAGTCTCCCAAGGCAATAGGGATAAAAGCAAACATAAGCAAATGGGACCTAATCAAACTTACAAGCTTTTACACAGCAAAGGAAACCATTAACAAACAGACAACCTATGGACTGGGAAAAAATATTTGCAAATGATGTGATCAACAAAGGTCAAGTGCCAAAACAAAGGCATTTAACTGTTGACAGCCTTACTGGATCACTAATTAGAATTGTAAGATTTCAGGTAAGTGACAGTAGCTTATACGCTAATTCAAATGTGTTCAGTGTTCATACAACTCAATAATAGCAAAAACAATTCAATAAAAAATGGGTAGAGACCTAAATACACATATCTCCAAAGAAGACATACAGATGGCCAATAGGCACATAATAAGATGGTCAACTTTGCTGATTATTAGAGAAATGCAAATCAAAACTACAATAAGGTATCAGCTCACACCAGTCAGAATGGCCATCATCAAAAAATCTACAAATAATATTTCCTGGAGAGGATGTTGAGAAAAGGGAACCCACCTACAGTGCTGATAGGAATATAAATTGATGTAGCCATTATGGAAAACAGTACGGAAGTTTCTCAAAACTAAAAGTAGAATTGCCATATGATCCAGCAATCACACTCCTGGGCATATATCCGGAAGAAACTTTAATTTGAAAATATACATGTACCCCAATGTTCATAGTAACATTATTTACAATAGTCAAGACATGGAAGCAACCTAAATGTCCACGAACATTAGAATGGATAAAGACAATGTGGTACATATATAAAATGGAATATTACTCAGCCATAAAAAAGAACAAAATAACAGCATTTGCAGCAACATGGATGGACCTAGAGACTATCACACTGAGTAAGTCAGACACAGGAAGAAAAATATCATATGGTATCATTTATATGTGGAATTTAAAAAAAAAAAAAAGTACAAATGAACTTATTTACAAAACAGAAGTAGAGTCAGAAACCACAAACTTAGGGTTACCAGTGGATAAGAGTGAGGAGAGATAAATTGGGAGATGGCATTGGCATATACACACTGCTACACATAAAATGGATAACTAATAAAAACCAAGCAAGGAACTCTACTCAATACTCAATAATGGCCTATATGGGGAAAGAATCTAAAACAAGAGTGAATACATGTATATGCGTAACTTGCTTCACTTTGCCATACACCTAAAACTAACACAACATTGTAAATCAGCTATTGTTGCTCAGCCACTCAGTCATGCCCATTTTTTTGTGACTCCATGGACTGCATCATGTCAGGCTTCCTTTTCCTTCGCTTCAAGAGTTCACGTTCTATTTTACCAATATAAAATAAATTAACTGGCTATGCTTCATTATAAAACATGTGCCCCCCAGATTTTCATTTCTTCTGAAGCATGGTGAAGCATATATTGTTTTAGTTGATCAGATATGTTCAATAATTTTAAGAGCTCCAAGATAAAATCAAAGTCCTTTATGGAACAAATAATACCCTTTTTGAGAACTTATCATTTTAGCTATTTTTCTTTGTGTTTTTCTTAAAAGGCTATTAGCTGAGGGTACAGTAGAACTTGAATACAGTACAGATGGAAATTTAAAAGTTAATTGACCTTTCTATATCTAGGTTTATAATATACTACACCCAAGGTATATTTGTTCCCCAAAATTATATTATAGCTTTATTATAGAGGCAATAAAAATACACTCCTTCTTAAATGTAACTGAAAATGTGATTATGACAACTAACAATGGTAACTTGAATAATAATTTCCATCCATTTCAGCAACTGACAGTGTCCATCAATTATAGCATTAACTGCCCAGCAATTGCAGCTGCAAAAAAAAAAACAAAAAAAAAACCAGGATTAGCATATAAGCTACTGTCACTCACCTGAAATTTTACAGTTCTAATTAGTGATCCAGTAAGGCTGTCAACAGTTAAATGCCCAGTGATTGGCCTGCAAAGGAAGCATTTACCAACCCGTCCCTAGACTCATCTAGCACTGTAATGTCATTTCTTCCTAGTTCAAAATTCTGTCTGAAAGAAAACTCTTTATTTTGGCTTTTGGCAACATTCCTTAATAAGAAGGAGAACACAGGACAGATGGATCCTCTGAGCCCACCTGAAGTCTGTGGAAAAATTGTTTTATACTTCTTTTTAACTTCATTTCTATACTACTGGCTTTGGGAAATTCTGATAATGTAGTTTTTGTTTTTGGTTTTTCCTTGCTCATTTACTATAACATATTTGAGATCTTTACATGTGCCAGACTTGGCTAGGTATTGGGGATATACAGTATAAAAAGATCCCTGTTCTAAGAGAGCAATCCACAACATTCAAAATGGGGAGATAAACAGATTAGCAGGCAATTAATAAATCAAAGAAAACTATCATAGTGATAGATTTTAGAAAATGAATTAAAATAAAGTTATGGGACTGAGAGTGAGTGCTAACTACTTTGGATTTGGTAGCTCGGAAAGACCACTCTGATGCTATTTGACCTGAATCAAGCATGATGAGATGGAGTCAACATTCAAAGGCTACAACAAAGAGCATTTTAATAAGATGGTACAAAAGCCCAAGGGCAAGAATGAATGAAAAAATTTGCAAGTTTGAGGAAAAGAAAAAGGCTATTTTGGAACACAGTGAGCTAGGGAAAAACTAGTCCAAGAAGAGGTCACAAGACATGGACAAAGGCCAAAGCATGCAGAACTTTGCAAACCATGGTAAGGAGTTTGGATTTTACTCAAAGTACAATAAGGCGTCACTGGAGGATTTTAAATTGATTTATGTTTTTAAAAGACAACTTACTCTGGTCTCTGTATAAAGAATGGATTACAATCCTTGAGAAATTCTTACACATTTGCAGCAAGAACATGAACAAGAAGGTTCATAGCAATACTATTCAGAATAGCAAAACCTGGACATGGCCTAATTTTCTTCATTAGTAGAATAATAAATCAATTTTGTGACAGTTTAACCATAGACTACAACACGCATACTAATGGAGATGACTGGATGACAGTGAGACATATCAACACAGGTGAATTAAAAATAATTATGTATGGAAAAGAAAATTGGAGAATATTATATACAGAATGATTCCATTTATATAAAATTCAAAAGCACATACAAACTAAACAATATCTATTTTAGTATACATATGCATCCTAAGTTGCTTCAGTCGTGTCTGACTCTTTGTAACCCCATGGACTGTAGCCCACCAGGCTCCTCCATCCATGGGATTCTCCAGGCAAGAATACTGGAGTGGGTAACCATTTCCTTCTCCAGGAGATCTTCCCAACCCAGGACCAAACCCAGGTCTCCTGAGTCTCCTGCATTGGCAGGTGGGTTCTTTATCACCAGCACCACCTTCAGGGAAGCGCAGTATACATATGATTAAAAAAACAGTCAATGCAAACTGCAGACATACCCGAAGGGGACTCCTAATGAGTCACACCATTGTATAACCCTCCCCTTGTAGTATGAACAAAATCTATGAGTATGGGCAAAGGTGATAAAACGTCACTCCCATGATCACACTGCATTATGTAAGACTCCATATTAACCAACTAACGTAAGATATTCTCCTACTGACCCCGAGGTAAGCTGACATGCTGCCGGAGGGCCTGTGATAAAGCTTGCATGGTAGGCAACATTCAAGAGCTGAGAGAGACTCCAGCCCCGCAGTCAGCAAGAAAACAAGAGCCTCAGTACTGTCACCATTAGAAGGGGAATTCTGCCAACAACCTGAGCCAGAGGTACACCTTTTCCCAGCTGAGCCTCTGATGAGAATGCAGTCTAACTGACACTGTAATTACAGCCTTGGGAGACTGCGCATAGGACAGAGCTAAGCCATGCCTGCACCTCCGCACCAAACAAACTGTAAGATGATAAATATGCGTTGTTTTAAGCCACTGAGTTTGATACTTTGTTATGGAGTAATATAAAACATAGAAATAATAAACCCCAAATCTGGAGTAGTGGTTACCTCTGGGGAAAGTAGGTAGGGGATATAATCAATGAAGGTCACAGGGTGGACTTCAAAGATACTGTTAATACAATATGTTCTTCCCTCTATTTATATCCACATACCCTCTGGGCTTTTCAGATAGGCTATTATTCCTTTCTTAAGTATACATTTCTTAGTCAACTATATTTTAGCTTTAAATTCTATTTGGTCAAACTTAAATTTGTTACCCAACGTTTTTCTTGGTTCATACTAACTACACATCCTTTCCCATGCTTTTATTTTCAGCATCCCTCGACATTGTTTCAAATCAACACTCTTATAGAAAACACGTTATTAAATATTTTAAATCAAATCTTAGAGCATCCATCTTTAGTCGGCCAAGTTAATCTATTTGTATTTATTGTAATTTTTATTTTAGAATACAATACTGCTATAGCTTAAAACATTTTCTATTTTCTGTACTTTCTTTGATTTTCTTTTCTCCATTTTTGCTTTCCATCAGATGGATTCAGTGTTCTTATTCTGTTTGTGTTACATTTTCTATATGTGCTGTTATGACGGATAGATTTAACATAGGACCAATTTAATTTTCTCCCTAATAAGAGCTACAGCATACTAGTACGTTCCTTTAGTCTCCTCCAGCCCATTATGCTAATTTTTTCTATAATTTTAGTTCTGAGTTCTAAAATTTCCTCAGAGCTGAGGGAGGAACGCAGCAGCCCATGATGGTTTGCCATTTTGTTAGGAAAATAAATGTTTCATTATAACGTTTAGACATGTTTCATTTCTTAAGCTATATGGCAGGCATGTGAGTTTTGTTTTATTACTAGTCTTTAAGCTTTATCTATATGTTATATAGTACTTTGTATGAATCATCTATTTCATTCTCTTTTTGATAAAAAAGAGTGCCTGGTTCAAGTAGATATTTAGTATAAGTGGAATATAAAGAACTAAGTGATTATTCTTTTGATCCTTATTTCATAAATGCTCTGGTGATACTAACCACTAAAATGTTATTCCAACAAATAAGAAGGATCTTGTCTAACTTTTCCTTTTTACCTAGAACCAGTGTACCTTCTATCACATCCCTCATTTCATGCCATTGTTAATTCATAAAATGTGTATGTTTATCCCAAGCACCCTTAGCTATTAATACTTCAAGCATGTTGCTTTTAATGAAGCACCTGGTATATGCAAATCATTGTGGTTATTAATATGAAGGATGTGAAAAATAATTTAGCAGGCTTCCCTGGTGGCTCAGATGGTAAAGAATCTGCCTGCAATGCAGGAGACCCAGGTTCCAACCCTGGGTTGGGAAGATCCTCTGGAGAAGGAAATGGCTACCGACTCCAGTATTCTTGCCTGGAGACTTCCATGGAGAGAGGAGCCTCGTAGGCTACAGCCAGGGCGGGGGCGGGTCGCAAAAAGTCAGACACAACTGATCAGCTAACACTACTACAATGAGTTTATCTGCTAACAATGGGTGATAGATATGCTTAGAAATAATTAAAATAGAAGATTGGCAGTGACCAATACAAAAAGAGGGTGCTTCTTAGTCGCTCAGTCTTGTCTGACTGTGTGACCCCATAGACTATAGCCTGCTAGGCTCCTCTGTCCATGGGGATTCTCTAGGTAAGAATACTGGAGTGGGTTGCCATGCCCTCCCTCCAGAGAATCTTCCCAATCCAGGGATTGAGCCCAGGTCTTCCACATTGCAGGAAGATTCTCTACTGTCTGAGCCACCACAAAAAGAGGGTAAAATAGATGAATAGGAAATGAGAGGAGAAAGCTTAATAAAGATTTCCAGCTGGTCCGCTGCAGAAGGGAAGAACTGGGACTTTTTAAATAAATGTGTTCCTCTCTCTCTCCTCTGGGCCTTCATAAACACTATTTTAACTGCACATTATATCCTCATGCATCCTCTTAGCCTAATTCTGACTCATCTTTCGATTCTCAGCTTTGTCGTCAAGTCTTCCAGGGAGACTTCTGGGCCCACACCCTTACTTTCCTGAACCTGAGTTCAGCACCTTTCCTATGTGTGCCCCTCAAAATCTGTAAATGAACTGTTAAAATTTACCATAGTCTATTTTATAATTAACTACTTATTTACAAAATAGAATGCTTCTGTATACACTAAATTGTTAGCTAGAGATCTGCAGGGTCTATTCATGTGAATTACTTGTACTGGGGAAACAAGACCTGTGAGAATACATTTTTTTAGCAGGAACAAGAAAGCAGGAAATGAAGAACAGAACGTGGATTTCTTTTTCAGCTTGTTCCCAGGGACTGGATCTGAGAGAACTTATTGAGCCTTGGGGTATAAGCAGCATCCGGGGTATGAGCAGCATCTGGGGTTTAGGTGACGATGTACAATGCCCAGGTAGGGCTCGGGGCATGTTTTACATTCTGTTGAAGAACGATCTGTCATACCAGCGTAATGGCAACATGGTGGTGGCTAAAGGATTTTGCAGGACTGAGAATATGAGAAATTGAACAAGGAGTGGGTGCCACTTATGTGGAGGTGCCTCTAACAGGGATTGCATAGGCACCAGCCAAAAGTACCTTTGCAGGAAAAAACAAAGGAGAACACAATGGGATTCTGAGAAACATATGAGACACCCTGGGGAATTCTCAGGTGACTCAGGAGGCTTAGAAGGAGAACTGAGGTCCCCCAGCTAAGTAGGTTTTAAACAACAAGTCTCAAGCCAAATTCAGGCACTAACATTAAAGCAACTTCATTTGCTTCTAAGAGATGGTAAGTCTGGAGATATTTGTAGGTTTCTTTCTATGTCCTCTACTATGGCGTGATTTCTTAGGAGCAGGTACTGTGCCTTCTTCACCATGGGGTTCATAGCATCTGGCACAATATCTGACATACGCCACACTTCATTACAAAATTATTGACTAAATGAATCACGAGTGGTATTAGAACTAAAAGTATCTCCTCTAACTGTTCAAGTTGTTTTTTTCTTTACCACTGTATTGAACTGAGTGTTGTATTGACTCCTTTGTAAAAGATTTTTCAAATGAGCCTTTGAAGAAATGTGGAATTTGTACTTCTTAAATACACGTTTTCCTTTTCATATACAGGCCTTCATAAATGTTATTTTAACTGCATATACACTCTTCTACGTCCTCCTAGCCTAGCTAACTCCCAGTTATACTAAAGGTTCTCTGATATCTATTTGCATGAATTATTTGTGTTGAGGAAAAGAGACCTGTTTTATGTGGGTGACTAATTTCAAATGGGCAAAGTTGCAAGGGGATATAAAAGATAGTAAATGAATCTTTCAAGCAGTCATTAAAACAATGTTATCTGGTAAGAGAGATATATAGGTTTTCAAATTAATAACTATCCAATATTATATTAAATCTCCAATGTAATCTGGTCAATTTGAAATTGTGAACAAAGAGTTTTCTCTTGTAATATCCTGTATTTGGGAATCAGTTCCTGCTCAATGAATATTAGCTCCTTACATCTAGACTACAGGATTACCTAAAAATGTCTCTACATCTCATATACTACATTAGATGTTTTATAAATAAATAACAAGATAAATTCAAAGTACAATATGGAAGTGAAGGCTGGTATGCGTTTAGCTGCATTTTCACTGAGAAGGCAGAGTCTGTGTGTTGTAGTAAGAAATCAAATCTAATGTCAAAACCCCCTTGTAAGAGAACACAATTTTTCATAGCAATGGGAGACAGCAACCAAACTTAGTTTTAAATTAATTTACTGGCCTCATGTGTCATTAAATAGTATGTGTAGTTTGTGGAATACATGAAGGTTATACTCTTGCCCCAAAGAGGTAACTCAAACAAATGGAGAGAATTACACAGTTTTCACAAGCTTATATGTCCATGCTACAGAGCTGTCCATGGAACATCAGAGCTCCTGGATGATTTAAACATATGTCTTCCCTAAGGGGTAAATTTAAAAATTTATGTAAAAAACTGTATGGCACCAATAACAAGCTAGACTCTCAAAGCTCCAAAGTCAAAAACAGCAATATACTATGAATATAACAACAGATATTTGGCAGTGTAGTGGGAAATAAATGCCCCCAAATAAATTTTTTTTTTAGAGTTTATCTTAGACTAAAATGAACTGAAACTTTTGCCATTAAAAAGTTTACATAACTGGGACTTCTCTGGTGATTCACAGGTTAAGACTCTGTGCTTCCAAGTGAGGGGCCAAAGATTTGATTTCTGGTACCCCATTTACACATGGCAAGGTCAAAAAATAAATAAAATAAAAAAGAAGTAAGAACTAATGAAAACAATTTTAATTTACATATTAGAACTAAAAATAGATGATGGGAATAATGGAATTCCTGACACTTTACGCTAGAGTTGGGTGTCTGGCTGTCATATAGAAAAGATATCATATGTGTCCTACTTGTACCTTCTCCATCCTCTCACAATCCATGAGACACGCCTCATTCTGGCAGGCTCCCAACCAGAAAGTCAAAATATTAAGATATCAGTTATAAAGGGAGGTGACTCATCTGAAAAATATTTGCATTACACTTCCCACTGAGCAAGAAGTTTAAGGAAGGATTCCAGTAACTTAGAAATATACTCTTTGGAGAAAGCCAAATGAGAGTTCAAGTAGAACTCAACTTACCTGTTTTGGCAACTGCTACACAATTTGATTCTTATAGCCTGCTTAAAAAATGTATGTCCATAATTTTACCTACAGCAAGATATAGTGCTTGGGTGAAAGAAACTTGCCACTTCTCTTTGTTTTCCAAACCTATGCTTTCCCCCTCTAAAGTCTAATTAATCAATTTCATGTTGCTGAGGTTAGAGTCATAAAAACCTTACATGTATCAGAGGAAAAGTCTCTCAGACCAACCGATTTCATGTTTTTTTCATATGGTGATTCAATGCTTGTTCAGACATTGATTTTTCCAATATCCACTCACTCTGTAGTTCTGTCTGCAATGTTCCTCACATGTTTAGCTTGTTTGCTAGGACAGCATAATCCTTATGTTGGCTGAAAGTTATTGATGGTAGCATCATTCTTTCCCCAAGTCCAGTGTTTAGTGACACACTCTTCCCTGTTATCCCATGGTCATTCCCTGGCATGGATGTCTAAGCGCTTCTGAGATGCTGTGTTCCAAGGGACTTGATCCATGTGCTTATCCAGCAAGAAACCCACAATTCTTTCTCTCATCCCTCGGGGGAGTCAACACCTAAGCTATGTAGTATGTGAACTGCATAATAGAACCTGATTAGGTGGTATGTGGGAGAGCTGGAATCCAGCCCTGCTCCCCTGGCCAAGCACCATGTCTTGTCTCTGGGTTGTATCTACCCAGAAAGTGAGTCTTTTTCTAATTTACAGAGAAACTTTCTATAGGACATTCAGTAATGGCCCAGGTCTAAAATCATCCTAGGTTTGGGACCTCTCCCAAACCTCCTCTAGGGTATATTTCACTCTTGAATAATGCCTTTAATTCCCTTAATGAGTCTGAAAGAAAAAGCTATTCAAGCCTTTCCTGCCACTACTCTTCCCCTACTTTACAAGTAAAGATCTGAATGCTGGAGATGGAACATGAAACGGAACAGAGAAGTTCCTTCAAACAAATTCAAAACAAAGCAATGAGAGAAAGAGAGACAAAAACAATAATTAACAACTTATGTTATCTAACTTAATCCTTAAAATATTCTCAATTTATAGGGAAGGAAACTGAGGCACAGAGAGATTATCCAATGTTCTGAAAGTTACGTACTTAATAAATGGCAGAATCAAGACTTGAACCCAAGCATGCTTGTTCCAAAGCCTGTGCAACTAATCATCACACTATAATAATAATGTGGGTAAACTGTTGAAAGGATTTGTTCTCTAAAAACTGTTAAGTAGATACAGTCACTTTTTAAGACATTTGGCAGCTTCTTACAAAGCTAAACAGTCTTACTACACAATCCAACAATCACTCCTAGATATTTACTCAACTGATTTCAAATTTTATGCCCACACAAAAACCTCCAGATGAATGTTTATAGCTTTAACTATAATTGCCAAAAATTAGAAATGTCCAAGACATCCTCCAATAGATGAATAAATTGTGGCATATCCTTACAAGTGATTATTACTTTGCAGTAAAAAGAAATGAGCTATCAAGTAACAAAAAGATATGAATAAATTTTAAATGTGTATAGCTAAGTAAAAGGAGTCAGTCTGAAAAGGCCATATACTATATGATTCCAATAATAATTATATGACATTCTGGAAAAGGAAAAACTAGAGAGACAATAAAGAGGTCAGTGGTTATAGGGCGTTTGAGGGAGTATAGGCTGAAGAGATAAAGTACAGGGGACTTTTTAGGGCAATGAAACTGTTGTGTATGATACTATAATGATGGATGTATTACTATATGTCAAAATCCATAGGGCAGCATAAGGAGTGAACCTTAAAGAATACAAAATTTTTAAAAATAATTTTGGAGGTCAGGGGATTCCAAAAAAGGAATGACAAGAGAATCTATGACAAATGTATGAAACAGCCTCACTAAAGGGAATGGGGGAAAAGAAACTAATCTAAATAGCTTTGGAAATTAATGGAATCTGTAAAACTAAAGACAAACAAACTGTACATAATCACTTTTCTCTAGTTGATAAAGTTGTTTCACACAAGTATGGAGTTAACAGTTTTAAAGCTACTACACATATATACTAGAATTTAATGACTAGTTAAATGAATGGCAGACAGTTTTTCACTGTTGGAATGGGAATTTACAGATATGCAAGTGGTGAAGCCTAGAATCACCCATGTAGTAATATATTACTGTTGGAAACAAAACTATGATCTTATGTTTTGCTTAATACAGATGCAGATGGTTACATATATAATTATTTATAGGTGTACATTTCTTTACTCCTTCAGCTAAGAAAGCCTAAAAGAAAAGATATTAAGTAGCAATAAGCACACCTTGCACCCAGATCTTGGCTTCTAGTACCATTTCATAATAAAAGAACTCACAACTCCTTAGAGAAAGAGATAATTCTAGGACTGGGGAAGGAAATATACAAAAGGAGATGGAGCCTCTTTTAGTTCCGAAAAGGAAGTACAGACACACACACACACAGGTTGATGGGAATATGTCAAACAGCAACATGAAATTCCAAAGGCCAAACTGTAACAATTTGAGCAACAAAACAGCTTTTTAAAGTATAACCCAAAGTATAAATCCAAAGAAGAGTATGAGTAGATGGTTTTCAAGCTACCATTAGCAGCCAGTTTTTATTGCATCTTACTAAGAACCAGGCAAAGAAGACAGGAAACCCTTAGCTTATTCAGGAGCTGGTGAATAGACCTGAAACAGTGACCTTGTATAGAAGATTGATATTACAAAAGAAACCAAGGCCAAATTACCTTGAATCTTTATCTTACAGGCAAGGAAGAGGCAGATGGATATGGTCTTCAGCATAAATCATGAGATTAGGGACACCAAAAATTCTACAAAGTCAAGAGGCTCAATTAGAAAGCTAATACAGAAGTTCAGGTGCAAGATAATAAATGCTGATCAAGGACTGTTGGCACTAGGATTGGAGAGGGTAAACTGATATTTGAAAGGAATAATTAATATATTCAGTGATAAAGGAGATTAAAAATGAATCAAAGATAATTTAAGTTTTTTTAATCTAAGTGATATGGTTTTTTTAATCTGAGAAGCAAAAGGCAAAGGAAAAAAAGGAAAGATAAACCCATTTGAATGCAGAGTTCCAAAGAATAGCAAGAAGAGAGAAGAAAGCCTTCCTCAGTGGTTAATGCAAAGAAATAGAGGAAAACAATAGAATGGGAAAAACTAGGGATCTCTTCAAGAAAATTAGAGATACCAAGGGAACATTTCATGCAAAGATGGGCTCAATAAAGGACAGAAATGGTATGGACTTAACAGAAGTAGAAGATATTAAGAAGTAGTAGCAAGAATACACAGAAGAACTGTACAAAAAAAGATCTTCATGACCCAGATAATCATGATGGTGTGATCACTCACCTAGAGCCAGACATCCTGAAATGTGAAGTCAAGTGGGCCTTAGGAAGCATCACTATGAACAAGGCTAGTGAAGGTGATGGAGTTCCAGTTGAGCTATTTCAAATCCTAAAAGATGATGCTGTGGAAGTGCTGCACTCAATATGCCAGCAAATTTGGAAAACTCAGCAGTGACCACAGGACTGGAAAAGGTCTGTTTTCATTCCAATCCCAAAGAAAGGCAATGCCAAGGAATATTCAAACTACCACACAGTTGCATTCATCACATACGCTAGCAAAATAATGCTCAAAATTCCCCAAGCCAGGCTTCAACAGTACATGAACCATGAACTTCCAGATGTTCAAGCTGGATTTAGAAAAGGCAGAGAAAAGAAAGTGAAAGTGAAGTCGCTCAGTCGTGTATGATTCTTTGCGACCCCATGGACTATAGCCTACCAGGCTCCTCCGTCCATGGGATTTTCCAGGCAAGAATACTGGAGTGGGTTGCCATTTCCTTCTCCAGGGGATCTTTCTGACCCAGGAATCGAACCTGGGTTTCCCGCATTATAGGCAGACACTTTACCATCTGAGCCATCAGGGAAGTCAGGATTTAGAAAAGGCAAGGCAGAGGAACCAGGGATCAAACTGCCAACATCTGTTGGATCATTAAAATGCGAGAGAGTTCCAGAAAAATATCTACTTCTGTTTTATTGACTATGCCAAAGCCTTTGACTGCATGGATCACAACAAACTGTGGAAAATTCTTCAAGAGATGGGAATACTATCAGACCACCTGACCTGCTTCCTGAGAAATCTGTATGTAGGTCAAGAAGCAACAGTTAGAACTGGACATGGAACAACAGACTGGTTCCAAATTGAGAAAGGAGTCTGTCAAGGCTGTATATTGTCACTCTGCTTATTTAACTTATATGCAGAGTACATCATGAGAAATGCTGATTGCCGAGAGAAATATCAAGATTGCCGGGAGAAATATCAACAACCTAAGATATGCAGATGATACCATCCCTTATAGCAGAAAGTGAAGAAGAACTAAAGAGCCTCTTGATGAAAGTGAAAGAGGAGAGGGAAAATGTTGGCTTAAAACTCAACATTCAGAAAACTAAGATCATGGCATCTGTCCCATCACTTCATGGCAAAAATGAAACAATGGAAACAGGGACAGACTTTATTTTGGGGGGCTCCAAAATCACTGCAGATGGTGACTGCAGCCATGAAATTAAAAGACACTTGCTTCTTGGAAGAAAATTTATGACCAACTTAGACAGCATATTAAAAAACAGAGACATTACTTTGCCAACAAAGGTCCATCTAGTCAAAGCTTTGGTTTTTCCAGTAGTAATATATGGATGTGAAAGTTGGACTATAAAGAGAGCTGAGTGCCAAATTGATGCTTTAGAACTGTTCTGTTGGAGAAGGCTCTTGAGAGTCAAGGAGATCCAACCAGTCCATCCTAGAGGAAAACAGTCCAGAATATTCATTGCAAGGACTGATGCTGAAGCTGAAACTCCAATACTTTGGCCACCTGATGCTACAACCGACTCATTTGAAAAGACCCTGATGCTGGGAATGATTGAAGGTGGGAGGAGAAGGGGACGACAGAGGATGAGATGGTTGGATGGCATCACTGACTCAATGGACATGAGTTTGAGTAAGCTCCAGAAGCTGATGATGGACAGGGAAGCCTGATGTACTGCAGTCTATGGGGTTGCAAACAGTGGGACACAACTGAGCAACTGAACTGAACTGAACTGAACTGAACTGATGTGGTGATGGTTTACTCTCTAAAGCCACGTCTGCTCTATGGCTGATTCATATCAATGTATGACAAAACCCACTGAAAAATAAAAAATTAAAAAAATAAAGCCACGTCTGACTCTTGTGACCCCATGGACTGTAACCCACCAGGCTCCTGTGTCCATAGGATTATCCAGGCAGGAATATTGGAATGGGTTGCCATTTCCTCCTCCAGGGGATCTTCCCAACCCAGGGACTGAACCTGGGTCTCCTGTATTGCAGATGGTCTCCTGCATGGCAGGCAGATTCTTTACCAACTGAGCCACCAGTCAAGACCTAGGTGATGTAGTAGTATCATTAACTCAAAAAAATTAATTTAGGTGAGAAATCCAATTAGAATAGAAATGTCTAACTGGACATGCAGGTTGGTACTTCAGCTGGTAGTAAAATGACCCTAGTAATCACTTACTAAACGACTGTCAACAAATGAGCAAATAAACAAAATCAGAAGATACACTTTAGAGACAAGATTATAGAATTATCTAAATATAATAAAACTTGAAGTAAGAGAATAAATGGGGCTTCTAAGAAACATCAGGTAGAAAAGGAAAAAAAATACAATGGTAGGTTACATGCCAATAATATGGATATAACATAGGTGATATTTTCTAAAAACAATGTGTACAAAATTAGATGTCAACAATAAAATCTGAGACCACTTATTTCTATATGTCTTAATTATCAAGTTGAGAACGGTGTTCACATGACTCTACTATCTGTTCTGAAAAATTGTTGACCAGGGAAATAAAGGCATAAACCAAAAAACAACTCTATGGTTAATTCAAGGAAATTCCTACAAACCAATTTATCCTGGCAAATAGTTAGCTGATCTGGGCAAATATCTTTTGTATTTATGCAATCAAACAGCTTACCCATCAAACAATAATTTATCAAGGCTCTCTTCATGACTCTCACCACACTGTATCCCCAATATTAAACCATTATATTGTGAAGTTTGCCCAACTCCAACAAATTTCCTACCTTAAACCAGTTAAAACCAGAATTAAAAGCCCTATACAAATCTTCCACTGATTTTCCCCTTCTTTATTCAGTACAAAGGTTATCACAAAGTGGTGTTCTTCTTTATTGCAGTAGGTCATATATACTTCACTTTGCTTTATCATCAAGTTTTCTGGTGGACTTCTGGGGAGTTGACAATTGACAAATATAAAACCAGAAGTCCCATTTCTGAAACTTCAGGAAAGAAGTCCTGGAAATTTCAGGAAGAAAGTTAAAAGTTTATCCAAATCATGATGCAAAGAGGAAATTCACACCTAAACTGCTGAGTATATATGAACACACAATATACGGAATACAGCTAAACCATTGAGCTGAGGAAAATACATAGCCTAAAATAGTTATGTTAAAAAGTAAAAAGAACTACAAATAATCCCCAGAAAAGCAAAGGGATTAATGGCAATTTAAGCATAAATTAATGAATTATAAAACAAAAACAGAATTAATAATATATCCCAAAGCTAATCCTTAGGGGGAAAAGTAAAATGAATACCCAGTAAGAATCACAAAAATCTACAAGGATTGTCCTAGAATAAACACCACCAAATTCAATTAAAATGAACTTCCAAACTTTTTTCTGCATAAAGCAAGCTAAGATGGATATTCAAGTTACAATCATTGGCCATTTATCATGTGAAAAAAAGAGTGACTTAGAGGGCTAAACCAATAACTACAGAAGAAAACTCAGAGGAAGCAGGACTGGGCCCTAATCAAGGAAAGGAAAAATGTGCTCACATAACTTTCATAATGGGCCGAGATTTCTATGTGCTTAATACCCACCATATTTTTTTGAACAGGAGTGTCTATTACAGTCATCTTGAAGGCAATGGCAACCCACTCCAGTGATCTTGCCTGGAGAATCCCAGGGACGGGGAGCCTGGTGGGCTGCCGTCTGTGGGGTCGCCCAGAGTCGGACACGACTGAAGCCACTTAGCAGCAGCATACCTATGTCACCACTGTACGTGAGATGTATGGATGGCAGATAACCTCACCTCTTTAGCTCACAAGTCTTTAGATCAAGAGGAACTTTGGTAAAGGAATTGTATCAAATGAACAACATCTGAAAAACCTTGTACTGTGTTCAGTTGGTCAGTCGTGTCTGACTCTGTGACCCCATGGACTGTAGCCCGCCAGGCTCCTCTGCCCCTGGGCATTCTCCAGGCAAGAATACTGGAGAGGGTTGCTATACCCTCCTCCAGGGGATCTTCCCACCCCAGGGATCAAACCCAGGTCTCCCGCATTGCAGGTGGATTCGTTACCAGCTGAGCCACCAGGGAAGCCCCTGGAAAACCTTATCCACACGTGAACTAGTTACAAAGCCTCCATAATTAAAACAATAGAACTGCATCTTAACACTACTAAAACTAAATAGTATCATGTATATAACCTTTCAAAATAGCCAAAGCAAATTGTATACACTGTTTGGGAATACATGTGTATGTAGTAAAAATATAAAATTTGGTGGCAACGATTTACACCAACATCATTCCAGTGACGTTATGTCTGAAGACGAGAGAAAGAAATGAATGAGGGAGGGATCTTAACTATCTGGAATATTTTACAGCTTTAAAACATAGAAATCTGTGGCAGTTATAGCAAAATGTTGACATCTGTTTCATCAAGGTTTTGGACTTATAGACCTCTCTTACATTATTTGGGGAGCTTTAAATATTTTAGAGTTTAAAGGTAACATTTTGAAAAGGAGAAAGAGAAGAAAAGATGGAGAAGGAAGAGCAGAACAAAAGAAATAAATAAATGCAATCATCATCAAGAACACAAACTACTAAAGTTTTGTTTTTTAACAACTTTCCCAAGAACTACAAGTTCATTAGGTACATTTTCTTGTCTTCACATCTTCATAGACAACTTTACTAAATCTTTTGCCACCACATAACATAGACTGCCAACCCTCCAGCATCTAAAAATAGTTTTCTCAAGGGAAAGCTATACCAATGTCATATATTTCAGACTTATGACAGTATCTTCCTTGGGTAATTTTTGTATCTGTATAAAGCACTAGAATACACTGCAGTAACAAACAAAATGTATATGGCTTATCACATAAAAGTCTATTTCATGTTCAAGAAGGTTCAGCAACAGTTCTGTTCATCACAGACTCTCAAGGACCCAGAATGACAGAGAATTAAGTCTGACAGAAACATTTTAGATTTCTGCCACAGGGAATAAGTAACATGGCAAACCACGCACAGGTTCTTGAGATTTTCACAAGGAAATGACACATATCGCTAGCCTAGAGCAAATTATTGGTATGCCTATTATCAAAGGGACATTATCTTTCTATGTATGGAGAAAGAAGAGAGTTAGAAATATTTGGTGACTGGCAATAATAATTTCCACATTATCTGAAGAGAAGGACAGAATTAAATAAATGTTTACTTCTTTTTATTAGTATTGCAATTTTGTGAATGTAATACTTACAAATTACGTAAATACGAAAGATGTGAAATGGTAAAAACAATACTGAATTTCTCCACTAAAAGACACTCATTATTAACTTGAATTGTCAAATCAAATCACAAGTTCAGGGCTCCCCTGGTGGTCTAATGGCTCAGAGTCTACCTTGCAATTCAGGAGAGACTGGTCTGATCCATGGTCTGGGAAGATCCCACATGTCGCAGAGCAACTAAGCCCATGTTCCCTAACTACCGAGACCCCACTCAGGAGCCCGAGAGCCACAATTATGAGCCCACACACTGTCCTACTGTGGCCTGTGCACAACCACGAGAAGCCCGCACACGTAAACCAGAGAGGAGCCCCACTTGTTGCAACTAGAGAAAGGCTGTGCCCAGCAACAAAGACCCAGCACAGCCTAAAAAGACCAAATAAATAAAAAATTCTTAAAGTGAAAGTTACAACACATTTATAAAATTTAAAAATCACAAGTTCAGAACAATTAAAAAAAAACATAATCTGAAGGGTTTTTTCTGAATTATTAATATAGCCCCACATCTCTGCCTAAAACATAATGATAGTCAACGATGTGGAAGAATAAAATATATCAAATCATTTATTGAACGAAGATGAAGGTATATTGTTTCTATATAACTCTTTCAAATACTTATTGTTTAGAATAACTTCAGATAATATATTATGATTTACAAAGCATTCATTCAATCAGTAACTTGATTATAAGTATATAGGCATATTCTTTAGTGTTTTCTATAAATAATAAACTGTAAAGATTTTTAGTAATTGTTTTATATATCTTTTACCTATTTCTGTAATGATTATAACTCACAAAATTATATGCAACTAACTAATCTCAAATTTTTGAAGGCTTCCTCACTGTGTCATTTTTAATAGATACTAGTGGCAGTAAATTCTTATTTGAATGATTGGACTTTAAAACAATAGGCATACTACAGCTGCATACAGTAAACAAATACTTATTTTAAAATCTTACATTACCATATTCTATTATTTGAAAAATATCTATTCTATTATTTGAAAAATATCTTAAAATTCTTATTTTAAAATATCTTAAAATACTTATTTTAAAATCTTACATTACCATATTCTATTATTTGAAAAATATCTATTCTATTATTTGAAAAATATCTTAAAATTCTAACAAATCGAGATTTAAAAGCAAGACATCTGTATCCTAAATTTGAAAAGATTTTATAAGAAAACATGTTTAAGCCAGGAAATATTTCAAGCAATAGTGCTTAAATTTCTTCAAAAA
This sequence comes from Muntiacus reevesi, assembly GCF_963930625.1. Taxonomy (NCBI): domain Eukaryota; kingdom Metazoa; phylum Chordata; class Mammalia; order Artiodactyla; family Cervidae; genus Muntiacus; species Muntiacus reevesi. The sequence continues at coordinate 22,306,024 of NC_089270.1, forward strand.
CAATGATAAAACATTAATATTGGTGGTAAAGAACCCACCGGTCAATGCAGGAGATATAAGAAACACAGGTTCAATCCCTGGAGGTGGGCATGGCAACCCACTCCAGTATTCTTGCCTGGAGAATCCCATGGACAGAGGAGCCTGGCGGGCTACAGTCCAGAGGGTCGCAAAGAGTCCGACATAACTAAAGAGACTGCACGCACGCACACATTATCTATCTAACCAGCTAGTTAGATATATAGAAAGAAAATATCTGTACCTTTTAAAACAGTCTCTTTATAAAATTTACATCAAATGTACTCAGGTTTAGAAATCTTAAGTGAATTGGTCTCTTTTCATCTGTCGTAATTAAGAATAAAGTTGAACTGAGCAAACCAGATCTGCACCCCAATGTTCATCGCAGCACTGTTTATAATAGCCAGGACATGGAAGCAACCTAGATGCCCATCAACAGATGAGTGGATAAGGAAGCTGTGGTACATATACACCATGGAATATTACTCAGCCGTTAAAAAGAATTCATTTGAATCAGTTCTAATGAGATGGATGAAACGGGAGCCCATTATACAGAGTGAAGTAAGCCAGAAAGATAAAGAACATTACAGCATACTAACACATATATATGGAATTTAGAAAGATGGTAACGATAACCCTGTATGCAAAACAGAAAAAGAGACACAGATGTACAGAACAGACTTTTGAACTCTGTGGGAGAAGGTGAGGGTGGGATGTTTCGAAAGAACAGCAAGTATATTATCTATGGTGAAACAGATCACCAGCCCAGGTGAGATGCATGAGACGAGTGCTCGGGCCTGGTGCACTGGGAGAACCCAGAGGAGTCGGGTGGAGAGGGAGGTGGGAGGGGGGATCGGGATGGGGAATGCATATAACTCTATGGCTGATTCATATCAATGTATGACAAAACCCACTGAAATGTTGTGAAGTAATTAGCCTCCAACTAATAAAAATAATTAAAAAAAAAAAAAAAAAAGAATAAAGTGGAGAAATATAAACATGGACCTTTTAGTCATCATCCCCAGGGCCTTGAAGTTAGTTCTCAGGACAAGCAAATTAAAGGCCCTGCCCAAAAGAACTTTATATGTAGATGAGTAAATGAGTCTTGAAAATGCAACCAAGTATAAAACTAAGAATAACATGCTGCTTAGAAATATATTTGATAAAAAATAGAAAAAAAATAATAGAAAAGTCTTTAGAAGACAATTAAAGATATTAGACTGTATGAACCTGAGAAAACAAAGTGGGGAAATTGGCAATTAATTTGAACTCTAAACTCTATTCTGAGTAACTAAATTCAAATAATCTTTTATTTCAAACTCTAGCTTTTTACTCTAACTTCTTTTTGGAAAAAAATTATAATTTAAATTTTACTGACTGCATAGAATTAACTGAGTTATAAATATGAAATTTAAAAGGACACATGATATTTAAGTAATCAGTTTTGAGAAGACTGGATGAATACATTGTATTTATATCTATCTCTACGGCATTACAAAGTTTATGAAATGGCAGGGAAAATAAGAATCAATTAAAAATTTCTGGAAAACAATAAAAGATGCCAAAACAGAAATACTGAACATTTTGAAGATGGAAAAAAGACATTCCTGAATTTACAGAGAAATAGCACCATAGAACACCATCATTTATGACGATGCTGTAGAAGGTAAGTGGTTATGGAGTGATACGGTCAGAAAACACTCTACATGTAATATTTTAAAACTGGATAAAGAACAATTATTTAAATATGCCATACAGAATTCAAAATCAGACAGAGAAGAGAGTTTAGCCTTTTAAAAATTGTAACTTAAAGGAAAATGAGTTTTACTTTATGACTTATTGGCCCCAAAGTATCGTCTACTCCAACAGCTACTGAATATGATGTAGGGAAAAACTATAGATACTCAAAGTAAAAGTACCAAACACCAGACTTCAGTGCAGGCAAAGCAGCTGAAAATGTAAAGGGAAAATCCAGACTCTAAGAGAATCAAAGAAATAGATCAAAATTAAGAGCAAAAGCTGTTCAGATGCCTGGCTGACAGTATGGTGAAAAATACAGAAAGAGACCAAAGAAAAATAACCTCTTAAAAGGTAAAACTATACAGAATCCATGTCTAATGCTTTTCCCAGCTAAGTACATTCCACAACTATGCATAGTTTGGCCACAGAAAGCTTTAAGTGTCAGAGTACAAAGCTCAAAGATGGCAAAACATCTTAAAAAGAAATCCATAAAATTAGCTAGATGGGTTCAATAGGAGACATTTACATGACTTAAAAAGAGAACCAGTGAACTTAAAATAGATCAATAAAAATTATCCAAGCCAGAGGACAAAAGAACAAGACCTCTGAAATATTCTAACATGCATATTTGAAATTTCAGAAAGAAAGGAGAGAGACAAAGAGGCAGAAAAATTTTGAAAAAAAATTAACTAGAAATTTACAAATTTTGTAGAAAATATTAATTTATAGATTCAGAAAGGTCAACAAATATCAATCAAGATAAATAAAAAGAAATATATACCTAGACATAGAGACAAACTGGTATGAGCAAAAGATAAAGAGACAATCTTGAAAAAAGAAGCCAGAGCAAAACACTTTCAGAAGGTATGGAGAAAGTGGGAGTACCACAAAATTTGATGACTGACTTCTCATGAGAAACTATGAAAATCAGAAGACACTGGGATAGCACATTCAAAGCACTAAAAGATAAATATAAGTTATTTACAGCAAAGCTATACTTCAAAAATGAAAGCAAATTAAGAACATTTTTAAGATTAAAAACTAGAGAAGCTGTCAGGAATAGATAAGTTGTATTGCTGTTGATGTTCACTGGCTAAGTCCTGTCCGACTCTTTGCGACCCCATGGAGTGCAGCGTGCCAGGCTTCCTGTCCTTCACTATCTCCTGGAGTTTGCTCAAACCAAGTCCATTGGGTCAGCGATGCCATCCACCCATCTCATTCTCTGTCACCCCCTTCTCCTCCTGCCATCAATCTTTCCCAGCATCAGGGTCTTTTCAACTGAGTCAGCTCTCTGCACAAGGTGGTCAAAGTATTGACACTTCAGCATTAGTCCTTCCAATGAATATTCAAGGTTGATTACCTTTTGGATTGACTGGTTTGATCTCCTTGATGTCCAAGGGACTCTCAAGAGTCTTCTCCAGTACCACAGTTTGAAAACATCAGTTCTTTGGCACTCAGTCCTCTATGGTCCAACTCTCACATTTATACATGACTACTGGAAAAATCATAGCTTTGACAATATGGACCTTTGTTGACAAAGTGATGCCTCTGCTTCTTCTTTTATTCACTGTCTAGGTTTGCCATAGCTTTTCTTCCAAAAGGCAAGTGGCTTTTAATTTCATGCCTGCAGTTACCATCCACAGTGATTTTGGAGCTCAAGAAAATAAAATCTGTCACTGTTTCTGTTGTTTCCCCATGTTTGCCATGAAGTGATGGGACTGGATGCCATGACCTTAGTCTTGAATGTTGAGTTATAAACCAGCTTTTTCACTCTCCTCTTTCATCTTCATCAAGAGACTCTTTAGTTCCTCCCCGCTGTCTGTCATTAAAGTGGTATCATGTGCATATCTGAGGTTGTTGATATTTTTCCCGGCAATCTTGATTCTAGCTTGTGATTCATCCAACCCGGCATTTTGCATGATGTGTTATGCATAGAAGTAAAACAAGCAGGGTGACAATATACAGCCTTGACGTACTCCTTTTCCAGTTTGGAACCAGTCTGTTGTTCCCTGTCCACTTTTAACTGTTGCTTCTTGACCTGCACACAGGTTTCAAAGGAGGCAGGTAAGGTGGTCTGGTATTTCCATCTCTTGAAGAATTTTTCAGAGTTTGTTGTGATCCACACAGTCAAAAGCTTTATCGTGGTCAATGAAGCAGAAGTAGATGTTTTTCTGGAATTCTCTTGCTTACTCTATGATCCAATGGATGCTGGCAATTAGATCTCTGGTTCTCAAGAAAGTGTTTTAGCTGGGGAAAACAGGAGATCCCCACTGTTTCCACCCTATTGCAAACGGGGGACCTTTCACGTGTTAGGTGAACGTGATAACCACTACAATATGGAAACACATACATGTAGCTTAGGAAACTCTTAAGGGTAGCTCTTCAATCTGAAACTAAATGACACTAGGTGACAACTCAGATGTACAGGGAAGAATGAAGACTATTACAAATAGTAAAATATGGGTAAATATAAAACTATTATTTTCTCTTTACTTTTTGTAAACTATATGAGTATATAAAGTGAAAAAGTACTACATGCTATTTGTTGCTTTATGGACTAAATAGACATGTGCATGATAAATCTTAAGAAGAGGGAGAAAATGGAAATACATACTGTTATAAGGCTCCTGTATTTTATAAGAAGTAATTTAAAATTATTTCTAAGCAGATTGACTAGGTATAAGTTATATTTTTAACATTTCAGCGACCACTAAAAAATGCAGGTATAAATAACAGAGGAATGAAATAGCATTTTGAAATTCATTTGATTGATTTTAAAAGGAAAAAAAATGAAAGAAACAAAATTTCAATAAGAAAAATTTTAAATAGACAGTAAAAAGCAGATATAAATGCAATTGTATCAATAATTACATGAACTATAAGAGACTTGAATCAATAGTTAAAGACTGCCACCTGGATATAAATGAACTGTCTTCTGCATGCAAATCCTTAAAAAGAAAACACAGATAGTGAAAGTGAGAGCTGTCAAAATGTTTATTTGTAAACAAAAACAACTGAATATTGATATAATAAGAAATAAACTTAAAGACAAATGGTAGTTTTAGAGATAGAGAAAGATATTTCACCATTATAAAAGTCAGTGTATCAAGAAGATAAAATAATTATAAATATACTTGACTCAATAAAAGGGTTTCAAGATATATGAAGCAAAAACTGGAAGAAAAAATAAAAAGACAAATCTACAATCTCAACTGGGGATTTTAACACACATTTCCCAGAAAACAGAATAACCAGCAAAACCATCTATAATAATGTAGATCTGAACAACACTGTCAATTATCTTAACTTACATGACATTTAAAGAAAACTATAATGCTACAACTTCAGAATACATAGTCTTCTCAAAGCACATGGAAAAATAATCAAGATGGAGCATATACTCAGCCATAAAACTAGTCTCAATACAGCTTAAAAGATGGAAATCTTTTTTCTTTGGCCAAAGTTTAAATTAAAAAATCAGCAAAAATAAGACATCTAGAAATTCTAAGTATTTTCAAGTTAAATATCTTCCTTCTAAGTAATCTTCAAGGAAGAAATTATGAGGGACATTAGAAAATATTTTGTAGTGGATAACACTGAATGCAACAAATCAGTATTTGAGAAATTCAATGAAAACAGCGCTCAGAGAGAAATGTATAGTATAACATGCTTAAGTATTAGAAAAAGGTTTAGATCAAATTTTATATCAAACCAAAGATGTTAGTCATTGCAGTAAACAGTAGTGAAAAAAGGAATTTAACCCAAAGTGATGAATTTAGGGAATAATTAAGAATAGAAGTGAATTATATATAAAACAAAATTAGAGAAATATCAATGAAGCTGATATTTGAAAAGATCAATAAATTGAATAATTCTATCCAGATTTATCAGGAAAAAAAGACAACATTCAAATGAAAAATAAAAGATGGGCCATCACTAAATACTTTATCAATATTTAAAGGATTATGAGGGAAATTTAAGGTTAACTTTATCTTAAAAAATTCAACTTAGATAAAATGGACACATAGTTTGAAAGACACTATCAATGTTCATTCAAGTAACCTGAAACACCTGGATCTATGAAAATCTGAATAAGCTTTCCACAACAAAAGCAACAGGCCCATATACCTTTATACCTTCTTGGTTGAATTTTACCTAACACTTAAGGAAAACAAACAAATGCATACAAAATCTTTTAGAAAATAGAAGGGGGGTAGGGGGAGTACATTTTCCAATTCATTAAAAGACGTTATTAACAAGAAAAATACAAATATTCTTCATGAAAACAGATGTAGGAATTCTTTCAAAAATTTAGCAAATCAAATCTGAAATCTGAAATATACAAAATTAGTAATATAATGTGACTAAGTGGGATTTATCCCAAGAAAACAGATTGCTTTAGCATTTTAAAATCTATTAACGTAATTTAATATATTACCAGGTTTAAAATAAGATGAATAAAAAGCATTTGGTAAAAGTGAACACCTATTCATGATTAAAAACTCTTATCCAACTACAAAAAGAAGGTATAACGGGCATCTACAAAAACCCACAGCCAATGCCAAAGTTATCTCTCCCAAGAATCAGGAACAAGGCAAAAATATTTGCTCTTATAAATTCTATTCAACATTGTTTTAGAGGTGCTAATGATTTCAATAAGGAAAGGCATAAAAGAAATACAAACTGGGAAAAACAAAATAAAAATTTTCCCTGTTTCATCATCAACATAGAAACATGATCATCAACATAGAGAAAATCTTAAGGAATGCACAAAAAGCTACTTACTGGTATTAAAATTAAAAATAAAATGGATATCAAACTTGAGAATGCCCTGAGCAGATAAAACCATTTAAGCCATGTAAGGAAAACTAAATCTTGCTTATTTCCATGAACACAGGTAAAATTTAATTTAGGGTTGTTTCTTGTAAATGCCTCTGATAGTCACAAAGAAACTTAAGCCATCTTCCTAAAAATGGTATAAGACAATCATTTTAACTGGTCCTTCGTTGTATGGAATCCCACATTGTAATAACCAATCATTATATAGGGAAAACAGCTTCCTCATTTTCTCTCTATAAGCCATCCTATAACTTCATGCCTTTGAGCTTCGTGTCAATTTATACTCCCATTTCTAGAACTATGATATGCATAATAAACATTTACTAAATACTATTTACTGATTTGGTGGTTTTTAATTTTGCTATTTCTGGATTTTTGTCACAAATAAGGTTCTAAGATACAAATTCATCATGTAAAAATCATTGTATTTACATACAGTAGTAATGAATTATTACAAGATAAATTTTTTTTCAACTATCCACTAAGAATTATGAAATACCTTGGGATAAATTTAACAAAATATGTGCAAGACCAAGCCCCTGAAAACTCTAAGACATTGCTAAGAGAAATTTTAAAAGGTGTAAATATTCCAGTTTTCAGTCCAGTTTCCCAGAAACTTGGAAGTCACCACTTAACAAAAAGTAACATGCTAAACAACCAATCAACAACTCTGCTTAGATCTATAAAAGAAGTGAGGTCACAGGGTGAACAACTGCCACCCACATTGTAAAGACCAACAAGCAGATATAGACAATCACAACTTACAGGGACAGAACCCCATGAGCTGAAACGTCCATAGGCGCCAAGGCTAGAATAGGAAAAGCTAAAGTATCACTGACAAATTACCGGAGGCTCAGTTTGAGAGTTAAAAACTCCAGAGGACCCAGTCATTGGGAGTGGGGCACACTTTTGTGCATTTTACCTCCAGGAGTCCTGCCAGGTCCTCAAAGAAAATACTGAGGAAAAATCCCTCTTGAGCTTCCAGCAGGGAGAGAGGAAATGGGAACCATTTTGAAGTCAGAGCTCTCTGCTCTTAACAAGGCTTGTCTCAGGAGAAACTAGTTAACCAGAGTGTAATCAGCTGGGGCTTTAACAGAGCCTAACTAATCTTAGGGAAATGAAATACTCAACCCCAGCCCACTCTAGCCTCCTGTCTCACTGAGGTTTGGGGTTTCTTCTGAAGTGAACATCAGAACCAATCTTGTATATGGCAATGGTGTTGGAATAATCAGACGGAGATTTTTAAAACAACTATGATTAATACTCTATGGGTTCTAATGGATAAAGTAAGCAGCATACAAGAAGAGATGGGCAATGTAAGCAGAGAGAAATTCAAAAAAGGAACCAAAAGAAATGCTAGAGATCAAAAACACTGCAAGAAAATGAAGAAAGTATTTGATGGGTTCTTTTAGCAAACTAAACATGTCTAAAGAAAGAATCTCTTATTGAGAATATCTCAATGAAAACTCCAAAATTGAAAAGTACAGTGAAAAAAAAAAAGGACAGAATATCCAAGAATAGAGAGACAACTGCAAAATGTATAATCCACACATAATAGGAATATAAGAAGGAAAAGAGGGAAAGGAATAGAAAAAAATATTTGAAACAATAATGACTATTTCCCCAAATTAATATCAGATGCCAAACCACAGATCCAGAACACCCCACAAACAAACAAACAAAAAAAACCTTACACATAAACATGTTGTTTTCAAATAAAAGAAAAATGAAAGAAAGCAGAGGGGGGGAAATATCTATGGAGAATCAAAAGTAAGAAGCAAGAAGAGAGCCGAAATACAAGCAAAAAGAGAGTTGAAATCATTAAAAGTGTTGAGAGAAAATAAAAGCAACAAACTACAATTCTGTACCCGGCAAAATTATCTTTTAAAAGTGGAGAAAAATTTTCTCAGACAAACAAAAATTCAGGAAATCTGTTGCCAGTAGAGTTACTTTGCAAAAAAAATGTTATTAATAGAAGTTATTTAGGAAAAAGAAAAATAAGTCAGAAACCTGGAACTACATGAAGAAAGGGCATCAAAGAAGGAATAAGTGAAGGTAAAACAAAACGTTTATTTTCTTATTCTTAATTTATCTAACAGACAACAATAGTAGCAATGTAGACTCCACCACAATTTTGCAAAGGCTGACGGGGGATGGGGGTGGGGCAAGACATCAATTTTCCGGTATTCAAAGACTTGATTCGCATATTCTCTGGGGCCGGGGCTGAGAAGAAATCACATTTGGTTGGGGCCCATGATGTCAGGGCCAAGGAGATGACTTATGTGTCTCTGCGACTGGTATTTAAGCAAACAAATAAGTATATTGTGGTTGATGAAAATCAGATTTTCTTAATATCCAAAAAGAAATTTATAAATATGAAAAAGGAAAAGCTTAGAATAATCCTGTTATGTTAGATTGGAATTGAGAGTACCAGTGTAAATTCAAGTTTCTTTTTTAAGATAGATGATAGAGATGAGAGATACAAAGATACAAAAATAGAGATAGATATTTATATAAATATATGTGTGTGTATAAACATACAGATCTATGTATATGTATATACACAAAAAAAAACATAAATATATTTCCTACATATATTTTCTGAGAGGACCTAAAAGCAAAAATGGCCTGTAGCAATGAACATACTTAGCACAGATTTTGGTTTCTAAATGCCACTCTTCACTAAAAAAAACAGAGTTCCTTAAGGAGTTGGCTGATTTTAGGATTTGGAGCGGAAAAAGGCTATGATAATCCTGGAATATCTTGTCTTGCCAGAAAGCAATGATTTTTCAAAAAAAAATAAAGAGTGCATGTCAAGAAGATATTGAATCTGCCTGAAGGAACCCCTATGGACCAAATATGGAACAGAATAATAAATAACGAACATAAAAATTATAACCCTGTGAATAAAATGTATATCCTTGAGTTCATACTGATGTAACTACATGATGATTAAATAAATGGGGAAGATCGAAAGATCTTGCTTTGAGTCAAATGTCCACTAACAATGTAGAAGGAAACCTGGAATTACAAAGTAATTGTTTGGCAACTATGAAAAAATAATTGTTTCAGATAAGCATTATCAATAGATGCTAATACTAATGAGTGAAAATTTGGTGAGGAATGGGATACTTCTATGGTCTCAAACATCTCTCCACAAATACTCATTAATTACTTATTTTTTACTAAACACAAAATGCTTTTACAAAGGAAAAGCTTGGCAGAAAATACGTTAGTCAAGTAAAGTGTGCACCACAAGTTATGGGAAATCTTATCTGAGTATACCCCTTGATATTATAAACTGAAAATAATATAACATCTTTCCTGTTGTATTCTTGCTTATTATTCATAACCTAAATTTAATCATGAAAGAAATATCACACTAACCTAAATGAGGGGTATTCTACAAAGTAAGTGACCCATAATTTTCACACATGTCAAGGTCATAAGACACCAGAGAAGACTAAAGGACTGTTTCAGATTGAAGCAGACTTAAGAAACATGAAAACAAACTGCAACACAAGATTCCCAGTAGGATCCTGGACCTCTAAAGAATATACTTGAAACAAAAGGTGAAATTTCAATCTGGTCAGTGGATTAGATGGTGGAATTATGTAATGCTAACTTCCTGATTGTTGATGGTTATACTATGACCATGTGGGGAAATGGCCTTGTTTTAAGGAAATACACACAGATATACTAAGAGGCTATATCAGCAACAATTCCAAATGATCCAGAAATAAGTAATAATAAGCATTACAGAAAATGAGAGAGATGAATTAAAATGTTAATATTTGTGGAAGTTGAGCTTGTTGTGCTTCTCTTGCAACTTTTGTATAAATTCAAAAATATTTCCAAGTATGACATTTTTAAAAGGACACAGTGTGTACTGAATACATTGAAAAATGTATTGTAAAAACATACAAGCCAAATAAATGACCAGTCACAGAAAATAGAATAGGGGGTCTCACATAAATTAACATTGTAACCAGAATGGTTGTATTCTCCAAGGTATTTTTTTGAGGGGGGGACCAGAAATGAGTATGCATGTGTGAAAAAACTAAAGAATACAAATTATTACAAAGTGCAAGTAAGGAACTCTGAGGTGTAAGTTTCTGACAATCTCTAGCCTAGTGCCTCAGGAGAGGTCATTTACTTTCCTGAGCCTCAGGCTTAGTTACAAAGCAAAGGATTGAGCCATAAAGTCCTTATATTTCTAAAATTCTATGATTCAACTGCCCCAGTTAATCATTAAATCAAATTACTGTGACCTAAATATCAACTACATATTTGACTAAGCAAAAATCGATCCAAAAGCTTGTTGGACTACTATTTTCAGATGATCTTGAGTTTGCTAAGAGGGAAAAAAATTTAAAAACACTTTCATCTGTAAGTATATATGTTTGGCTGTTTTAGATTTAAAAGTTCTTCATCATTTTTTAATGTATCATTGAAGAATCATGTCCTGTCTTGAAGTCTAATAATTGCCTGAATCAAGTGTCTGGAAAAGTGATTATCAAATTGGTCACACTTAAGTTCTTAACCCTTAGTGTACACTCGGTGTTCAATTAGGATAGCCAATTAGGAAATTACGCTAGTAAACTCATGAGTTCATCATTCAGTAAACCTCTTACTCTTGCTGGTCATCTTACCTGTGACTGTCCTCGGTCACAAAATCAACTGAGAGATCATGTATGGATTTATCACTGCAAATTCATCACCAATAGAAAAATATTCACAAAGCATGCTCCATGCTCAGTGGACTAGTGATATCATTTTTCTGTATGAACACAGAACATCAAATTAAGTTTCTGGTACTTTTACATATGCTGTTAATCTCAAATTGCTCTTCTTTGACTTTGTAATCAGTTCAAATTTTAAATCTCTGCCCATACTGTTTTCCCTTTTCATGATAAATACCTCCTTAGCTTTGTTACTATTTTGAGCAGAATTGAGAGGCAGAAGATATTCTGCCTGGGTTTCTAGTTCTCCAAATTTGTAACCTAGGAGAAGGCACTCACCTTTTCAATCATCCATGTGTTGTTGTGTCAGCAATCCAGGATACAAAGACTGTTGTGAGATCAATACCTTGGACTCATCAGGAGAGTAATACGTTCATCATATTTTCAGAAGGGCAGTAACTTCCATAAAGCTGTATTTTTAAGTAGGATGTTCATGTGTTCAAAAGTATATTTTGAAAGCTGACTAGACAAAGAAATGAAACAAACACATGGTTTGAAATTCACTCTAAATCTTCAGAAAGTGATCTTTTTTGAAATGCTCCCTCCTGAATGCAGCTACTAATGTGAATAAATATTGGGAATCAGAAGGCCACATGTTTACAAGAAGCAGCTCCGTAATATTCCAAAGCAGCTTTGGAAGATCTGAAGCACAAATCTTTACATTGAAGGAATGCACCTCTAAAAGAATCCAGGCTCCGGAAACTTGTAGAGCCCTAAAATGAACCGGGGATGACATGGTGATTGGTTATACGGCGTACAGTTCAGATCGTGTGGGTCTCATTCCCACTCTGTCAGAAGAACGCTGAGAGACAAGCATATACGAAAGGAAAGACCTCATTCTGCTTGAATATTACATTAACCTGTGAGCACCAGGGCTCCCTTGGTCAGCTTTTTCAGGGCTTGCTGGCGCCTCAGCACTGCTGACCTGGTAGGTCTGATTATGAATGATCAATGTGCCTATTTGCAATAAAACTCTTTGCACAGATCTGGACCCTCAGCCCTCATTCAGTCATGCAGATAATAACGGCAGTTCAAGGCACTTGCCCATAACTCCAAGCTTCATTAAACAAAGGGAATGTCACCAAAAGTCCCTTTAACTGTCTTTTTGCTGCTAGGCAGGGAAAAATTGGCCATTCTGAGAAAATGGAATTTACAGTGTTAATGAAATAAAGCTTTGTATATCCCTGTGCTCTATTTTGCACATCTTTCTTGAGCTTCTGGTGTTAAAATCCACCATTTCAGTGGGGAGCAGAGTGAGAAATATGAACAAAGGATGCTGTGTGCCTGAGGTCAGATTCTGCTTCAGAGGAAATATTTCAACGGAATGTTCAGGTCTGTGACAGGGAGTGGGGTGTTGCCACTCCTCCTCATTCATTACAGACACAACTAGTGTTAGGCTGTTGTCTTGAAGGTTTGGAGGTGGGGAAGGTCCCGGAGAAGGGCAGCGTGGCGTTTTGAAAAGAGGGTCCCACTGTGGTGCACTGAGGCATGATGAAGTTTGTCCACTTGCTCGACTCTGGAAGGGTGTGAAGTTTGGGTTATCCATTTTCTCAGCAAAATATATTAACAAGTCACTGTCGTCTGTGTGAAGTGTCAGCAACAGAAGTTCTAATAAGAGACAGTCATCTGAGATACAGACCCCTGTCACCTCCTTACTCATGCCCCTCCCATGAATTCAGATTCCACTATACACCCTTGCCATCATTCCATGCTCCCAATACATACATTAGTTTCCCTAAGTGTTTAGAAAGCTCACTCACCTTTTTACATAGTCCTCTCCTTAACTTAAAACTAGGCTTTCAGGATATCTTTAAATATTTTTTTTTCCTGAATTACTTGCTATGATTTGAAACTCAGAGGAAAATGCAGTTTTCAATGTCAAAATAATCATAGTTGAAGTTTGGGTTTCTTCAAAATCAACTAAATGTCTGCTTCTGGATAACTGATATCTGCACTTCAACTCTTAGGCAATACCAGTTCAGGAAAAGTGCAAACAAGGGAATCCTCATGCACTGTTGATTGGAATGTAAATTGGTACAGCCACTATGGAAGAGAATATGGAGGTTCCTTTAAAAACTGAAGGAAAAAAAAAAGAGAACTACTATATGATACAGCAATTCTACATCTGGGTATTTTTCCAAAGAAAACAAAATAACTCAAAAAGTTATATGCACCCCCATGTTCACTGCAACATTATTTACAATAGCAAGATATGGAAACAACTGAAGTGTCCACCAATGGATAAATGAATAAGAAAAGGTAGCGTGTGTGTGTGTGTGTGTGTGTGTGTGTGTGTGTGTGTGTGTATTATTCAGCCATTAAAAAAATGAAACCTTGCCATATATGACGACATAGATGAACCTTGAAGACATTATGCTAAATGAAATAAGTCAGACAGAGAAAGACAAATATCTAATGATCTCACTTATATGTAAAATCTTGCATACACACACAAATACACACAGAACACAATGGTGGTTGCCAGAGGTGGAGGTTAGGGAGTGAGCAGAATACGTATAGGTAGTCAAAAGGTATAAGTTCAGTTCAGTTTAGTCGCTCAGTTGTGTCTGACTCTTTGCGACCCCATGAACCACACTATAAAATAAATAAGTCATGCGGATATATGTACAGCATGGTAACTGTAGTTAATAATATTGTATTGCATATTTGAAAGTTGCTAAGAGAGTAGATTCTAAGAGTACTCAAAATTTTGTAACCAGGAATAGTGACAAAACGTTAACTAGACTTATCGTGGTGATTATTTTGCAGTATACACATATATTGAAACATTATGTGGCGCATCTGAAACTAATATGATGCCAATTGCATCACAATTTAAAAAAAGAGAAAAACACTGGAAAAATGAGAAATTATTCTGTGCAATGAATAAACACAGTCACAAAACTTAGAGAAATTAGGCTCCAAATAAAACACCTTTCCACAGAAAGATTTTTGTCCTCAATCATTTGGAAATATTTTTTAGTGCTTTGACCTATAATAAGTAGACTTAAAGTCGGAGGTATATGTCCTTGACCATGTAGAGTATAATATGACCAGTTGTTTTCTGTTAATTCACTACTAAATGCTAAGAAAATAGACTATCAAGTTTTCATGCTGATTAAAAATTGAGTGGTGAGCACCTTGCACACAGCAGTGGTGTGCAGAGCAGCCCTCTTTGCAAGCAAACAGCATTCCCTTTGAATCCCTCTCAAACTATGAGAACTGTGTCTGCTCATGCAAGCACAGCGCTTATTTATGCCTCCATGTCATCTTGCAACAATTGGGAAGGGAAACGTGGAAAAGGTCTAAAAAGAGTAGAGAGGGAGAGAGTGTGGTAATTTCAGTGCCTATGAAATTAATTTAGAATTGTGATGCTGGAGAAGACTCATGAGAGTCTCTTGGACAGTTGCTGCTGCTGCTGCTAAGTCGCTTCAGTGTCCAACTCTGTGCGACCCCATAGACGGCAGCCCACCAGGCTCCCCATCCCTGGGATTCTCCAGGCAAGATCACTGGAGTGGATTGCCATTTCCATCTCCAATGCATGAAAGTGAAAAGTGAAAGTGAAGTCACTCAGTCGTGTCCAACTCCTAGCAACCCCATGGATTGCAGTCTACCAGGCTCCTCCATCCATGGGATTTTCCAGGCAAGAGTACTAGAGTGGGGTGCCATTCAAATCAGTCACTTCTAAAGGAAAAAGTCCTGAATATTTATTGGAAGGGCTGTTGCTAAAGCTGAAGCTCCAATACTTTGGAAACCTGATGTGAAGAGCTAACTCATTGGGAAAGACCCTGATGCTGGGAAAGATTGAGGGCAGGAGGGAAAGGGGGCAGCAGAGGATGAAATGGTTAGATAGCATCACAGACTCAATGGACATGAATTTGAGCAAATTCCGGGAGAGAGTGGATGACAGAGGAGCCTGACATGCTGTAGTCCATGGGGTTCCAAAGAGTCAGACATGACTTAGCAACTGAACAAAAACAATGAAACTCAGAGTACAGAGAAATATTATTCCCAAGATACTCTCCTGAAAAAGATGCCACACAAAGAATAACTGAAGGAACTGAATACGATTGGCTCAAAGGAAAAATTAAGGAAAGACATTACAGTTATAGTCAAACATTTGGAGGTCATCTTCAGATGGGGCATATAGATTTTTTTCTATGTTTATCTGAAGGTCAAAAATGGGTTTAATGGGTGAAGGTTTTCAAGTAAGAGATTTTCATTCAACTGAAAATAAAAAGGCTTTTGAATCACTAAAACTACCAAACTATGGCTTGCTCAGGAGGTATGGACTTGCCATAGCCATCTATGAGAGACATTTGAAGAGACATTGAAGTGGGTGAGAAGTTATTCTTAGATGACTTTTAAAAATACTTCAAACTTTAAGAATTCTATACTTCTATGATGAGGTGGAAACTAAAAAAGTTTGTGAAGTAAGCAAACAAATAAAAACCTTAACAAAAAATTATTTACTCTTTTAGTGTCATGACCAACCTAGACAGCATATTAAAAAGCAGAGACATTACTTTGCCAACAAAGGTCTGTCTAGTTAAGGCTATGGTTTTTCCAGTAGTCATGTATGGATGTGAGAGTTGGACTATAAAGAAAGCTGAGCACCAAAGAATTGATGCTTTTGACCTGTGGTGTTGGAGAAGACTCTTGAGAGTCCCTTGGACTGCAAGGAGATCAAACCAGTCCATCCTAAAGGAAATAAGTCCTGAATATTCATTGGAAGGACTGATGTTGAAGCTAAACTCCAATACTTTGGCAACCTGATGCAAAGAGCTGACTCACTTGAAAAGACCCTGAAGATGGGAAAGATTGAAGGCAGGAGGAGAAGGGGACAACAGAAGATGAGATGGTTGGATGGCATCACCAACTCAATGGACAGGAGTTTGGGTAAACTCTGGAAGTTGGTGATGGATGGGGAGGCCTGGCGTGCTGCTGTTCATGAGGTCACAAAGAGTCGGACACGACTGAGCGACTTAACTGAACTGAACTTAGTGTCATCTTTAAGGCAGACTTGAGTCCCATTTGTTCTTTTCAGTAGGGCATTCATCTCTCATAATCAGTAAGATGATGTGAACCTTAATTTATGAACATTAACTAATTTTGCTTAAAGAAACTTGAAGAAATGTCAAGATATGAGAGTACTCTTCTGTAAAGTGATTTTATCCATGGAAACTCCTCATGCCATTAAGCTGTCTGGGTTTAAATTACAGTTTCTTGGCTGTTCGGAATAGTTTGATCATCTCATTTTGGATGAGACAAGTCCACTGTTCTCATCTTAAAGCTCAGGGGTAAGATATTCATATTATATCCTCCTCTTTCCTCAACACTCTTCCAAGGCCTGAGAAGCTTCTGCCCAAACCATCTATTCAAATGAAAGATTCACCTAGCTATTCAAAGCTCCCTCCCAGGCACATAGAGCTTTGTGCTATT
Source organism: Muntiacus reevesi (assembly GCF_963930625.1). Taxonomy (NCBI): domain Eukaryota; kingdom Metazoa; phylum Chordata; class Mammalia; order Artiodactyla; family Cervidae; genus Muntiacus; species Muntiacus reevesi. The sequence goes on from NC_089270.1 coordinate 22,322,802, forward strand.
GTCCAACTGTATGAATACAATACTCTTTTGGATTCTGTGGTCCAGTCTGCTCTAATATACCCCTCACTAAAATACATGTCTTTAGTATTACAGTCTCTTTTTCATTATTTTTAATCCAGGCAGCTCTGGGTTTGTTCTGTTTTACTTCAGACCATATTATTATGTCCTTGGCCTGTACTATTGGGATTTTTTCAGTATATTTCTGCTAGGATATAAATGCTTGTAGGTGAAATTGCTTTTATAGATAGATGGGAATCATATTTTATCATTTCGTATGTTTTGTTTTTGTATTTTCCATAACATTTGGCACTATGGCTTGCATACAATAGATGGTCAACAAAGGTAAGTGAAATTCAATTAGACTTTTTTTCCCATGCCCAAGAAAGTGTTGCCTGAAAAAGTAAAACAGTGAAATAATGAAATTTATAAAATAAAATGCACTGAAATAGTCTTTTGACAGTTTTCATTCAACATTAATTGACTGATTTGCTATTGACTTCTATTAAAAGATTTGAAGTATCTGATCATCTACCATTTAAAATCAACAACCTAAGTTCTTCAGAATGAAAGAAGAAGAAAGCCTGACTTAAAAGTGTAAAACCAGTTTTTGAGCAATTTCATGATTTCCCTGAATGAATGTTGTATCATTTAGTCTCTAAATATTTTCAACAAAAAGAAGCCTTAGCAACTAACAAGTCCAACTTTCTGAAGTGAAAGATAGACCATTTTATGTTAGGGAAAATTTTTTCTTTTGTTTTTAAACAAGAGGACTAAACTCTTAGCTAGACTTTTAAAAAGTGAAGGTATGGCAGGGACTTAGGATGTGGGAAGAGATGCAAAAGAGCAAGGGTCTTCCCAGATGGCTCAGTGGTAAAGAATCCTCCTGCCAATGCAGGAGGCTTGGGTCCGATTCCTGGGTCAGGAAGATCCCCTGGAGAAGGAAAGGGCAACCCACTCCAGTATTCTTGCCTGGGAAATTCCATAGACAGAGGAGCCTTGTGGGCTACACCATGAGGTCTGAAAAGAGTCAGACACACGTAGTGACTGAACAACAGCAACAACAGAAGCACAAGGCCTTTATTTTTATTTTTTATTTTTTATGGCCTTTATTTTTCTCAGAGCCCAGGAGATGTTGACAGTCCCCCTTGGCATAGCCTGAGTTCTGCTATGAGGGTCGAGTTTGCTCAGAGGGTAACAGACAATAATGATTTATGGAGGACACTTACTACTATTTCTCTTGTTTCCATCTAAAAGAAGAAATTTTCACTCTATTCCCCAGGGCAAACCATGGAAGGGAGACTCAGGCTCTCCCTCAACTCACTCCTCTAATGGAAGAATAACTGATCTAATTGATAAATTGGAGAGAAGTAATGAAGTCTATTCGACTCAGCATCTTCTGGGTCCCTCTTTCAGATCCTGCTTGATTACAGGGTGCAAGCTTTTGAACCTCTTCTCCCACATGAGAGTTTAGCAGTTCAAGACCTACCTCTGCAAGAAGGAGCCTACAGTTCTGAGGAGAGAAGAAAGGTTATAATCAAATGATATATTAGCAAGTCCTCTCCAGCCATAAATCTAAAGTAATATCACTAATTCAGCTGTTAGAAGTAATAAGTATTTCTATTTGTCTGGCTCCTATGTGCTATTTTACAGTTGCTTCAATATTTGCAAGAAGAAAGAGACAGCAGAAGAGGAAAAATCTCCATTTTTAAGCTTGTGTATTTAAAGCTCATGCATTTTTTAAATTTATATATAAATTATACAACTATAATTATAAGCTATCCTTTGAAATTATAATGATTTTAAAGGCAATATGGAAAATTATTACATAACTCACCTTCTAAGTTTTCAAAGTTAAAATAATGTGTATTCAGTTTTTATATTATTCCTTTTAGTGTAAAAGAAAAACTTGAACTCTTATAGCTAAACTTAGTATCCATTTCTTCTGAAGGAAATTTGTATTGGCCAGTATATTAAATCTGTATATATAAATTTATAATTTGGGGGTTTGGACAGTAGAATAATTTTATCAGTTTATTTATGCTAGCCTCATAGTGAAAACTATTTCTCTTGCTATGGGAGATATTATTCCCAGGCATGCCACATCTAAAACATAATCATATACTTTATCATCATATTAATTAGTATTTTTTGATAGCTTTAAAATATTTTCACTTATATTCTATTCAGCCCTTTCAGCAGCACTGTAAGTTGAGTAGGGCAAACAGTTTTATCTATATTTTAAAAATGAAAAAATTCACAGAGAGATTATGTGACTTCTTGAAGTTACTCAACCAGTAGTAAAAAAGCTAATACTAGTATCCAAGTGTCCTGCCTCATACTGCTACACAATTTTTGTATATTTATTATATCCTTATCTACAAGGGCAGTATTAATTGCAGGTGACTAAAACACTATGATTTGATCTTTGTTTAGCTTCTGAGAACATACTCATTCAAAGTAATTAAAAATATTTATTGAGTATCTAGCACATGGTTTAGCAAAGACCACCACCAACAATTAGTAGTAATGGAAGGCTCTGAATGTGTTAGGATAGATGAATGAATGGATAGATGGATGGGTGGGTTAAAGGATGGATAGATATGCAATTAGCACAAAAATAAAAGAACAAGTTGTAACTCCTAAGGAGGACAGATGTAGTAATACATAAATAGCTAGAATTCATGTTGATACGTGCTTTAGCAGAGACAAGTACATTGTGCTAGGAGAACAGACGACAGAACAGATCATTGTGCCACATTTTGAGATTATTCTACAACTGTTGTATCATGGACCCACTGAAATGTTCTCTATGTTGTAAAGAAAAGAATTGGAAGTAATGAAGCATGAAAAGCCCATTGTCAGAGAAAGATACCTTAGAATCCATAAAAATCAACAAAGAATCTAGGAATTTGAAATCCCAAAGAACTTAAATGAAAAACCCAGCCCTATGTGTTTTTTATTAATGGGGTGGAGGGCAGAAGGGAGATGTGTAAAGTCATGTACATGTATTTTTAGCAGTAAAAGAAAGCATTGAATCAAGGCATTAACCAGACACATTGCTAACCTTGACATGAGTTGCTGATGAAATGGCCCTTAGGATAAACAGCACAATTGGCCTTATTTTGACCTGAGTCAGCAGGAGCTTTTAGCAGCAGTTCTGTCATGTAAATGCCCTCTTGAACAAGAACAGAACACATTGTTCAAGTTGCTCAAACAGAGCTGGCAGGTCACTAACTGACACAAGAGAACTTGAGTAGGGGCAGAATGGGGAGAGGATCTCTTTCAGGAGTGCTGATTGTTAAGGGGATTTAACAGAGTGAAAGGAAACTGTTCTGGGAAAGACAATGTTTGAATCCAAAATACTTTGGCACTTTAATGGAATATGCTGCTTAGGAAGAAGCAGTCTGCACCCCAACACCTGCTGGACCTAATGGACTCTGAAATGTTGTTTCAGAATTAATCAAGTCATTTACAATCATAGCTGCAGTCTCCATTCACTAGTCTAGTGCATAAATGTGCTGATCCCGATACTAATCCATGTCGGGTGACTTCAGCAATATATCACCATAATTGCCATTTTAGGGCTGCAAATTGGAGCTAAAATAACCAGATGCAAAAGAGATGGCCGTATCATACTCTCAAGATGGATCTTCAAAGTTCAAGGAGAGTTCAAGCGTGGGCGAGGCGATAGAAAGGGGTCAAGTGTAAGGGGATTGTTCATGTTCGAGAAGAATTAACTTTACAAATATATTGTTTCTGAGGTGGTAATTGTCCCATCTTACAGTTATTCATACCTCATTTACTCGTTGCATTCTTCTCAAGCATTTAATGAAATGAATTTGATTTTGACAAAATATTCGATTTCAAAATTGCCATTAATTTTCAAGATTTTTTTATTCTCCTGTAAATTATCTGTTTTAAAGGGATAGAGACTAGATTTTGGAAATCTAATATTTCCCTAGCTAATCTTCTGGCAAAGATCCATGTCAGTTTCAGATATTTCCTTTCTAGCTTAGTCAGTTAAACCACTGAACTAAAAGAGTCACCAACATTGCAAACATCCCAAACTCAAAAGATCAGGAAAGGATTCTGTCTCATGTGAGTGAAAGGAAGGCAGTTTTCTAGCTTATCTGTCACAGTTTCTAACAGGGGACAGTAAAAGTAATGCGAATAAAAGCCTACTATATAGTTGTTTGTAGAATACTCAGACAGATTTGGAAAACTAGGAGCAAAAAAGAACTCCTGTGACTACTTCAGTAGCAAAGTTGCTTAAAAGAAGGTCATTCTTTTTGCTTTGGTTAAATCACCACACCCTTGATATCATTATAAAATAAATCACCATAAAAAGGGAGCACAATATATTACCTTTATTTCAAAACCCAAGCTTGCTAATATAGCACTCAAGAATCAACCTATTTGTTTAATACCTCTTTTCTCACAAACTCTTGTGTTTCTGCTTCTGTCATAACAAATGGCTCATCACGATTCAAAGAACAAGGTTTGTTTAAATCTCTGAGCCTTTTCAAGTATTCTTTACTCAATAGAACATATTTCTCTTTCATTTTTCTCCAGCTAGTACACTTACAGTCACTCTTTAATACCTAGCTGAAATGTCACCATTTCTGTCTCCTAGCGAACCCAACGCAGGGTAGCTAGATTTTTTTTTTTTTTTTTTGCTTTCCCATAATGAAGGATGCAAGCCTCCACTACAATCACTTATTACAACATATTATATATATGTTCTTTATATTTTCTTTGTTTCCATCACTTTCAATAACACAATGAGGTAATAGAGTAAGTAGACTAATTTTCATAATGGTTGAATGATACATTAAATGTAGATAAAAGGAATTTGCAAAATTATAAAGCATATTAAAATTGGAGTTGTTTTGCTATTTATCATTTCTCAAAGTGAATAATATATCACAATATATCATTAATATTCCTTTGGATCTAATCTAGCAACCATCAGGATAGGGTGGATAAAATATTTGAAGAAATAATGTCAGAATTTTTAAAAATTTGATGAAAATTATAAACCTTTCACTCTGAGAGTCAATTAAACAAAGCATAATAAACACAAATTAAATAATATCAAGGCATATCATAATTAAAATGCTGAAAACTAATATTAAAGAGAAAATTGTAAATGCAGCCCCCCCCAAAAAAAGACATGGTACAAAAAACAGGGGAACAAAGATAAGAATAACTTCAAATATAAAGAACAATGCAGTCCAAAAGACAATACAATGACATTTTTAAAGTGCTAAAAGAAAAAATAATGGTAAAGCTAGAATTCTATATCTGGAAACATCATTAAAAAAGAGTAAAAAATTCAGCTACAAGGACACATTGTACAATAGAGGGAATACAGCCAATATTGTATAATAGCTATAAATGTATAGCTATTATTTATAGCTTTAAAAATTATGAGTTTTTATATGGTACACTTGTAACATATAATATTGTACATCAACCATATCTCAATAAAAATAAATAAATAAAACAAAAAAGAAGGAAAAAATAAATATATTTTGGGAAAAGCCAAACCTCAGAGAATTTTATTGCATCAGGTTTCCATTAAAGAAATGTTAAAGTAATTCTTCGGCTAGAGGAAAATAAAACCACATAGACAATTCAACATACACAAACATATTTATGCATGCCAATGTGGAAAATACATGTTAAGTCTAAAAAAAATTTTATCCATTTTTAAAGCTTCTTTAAGAAATAAGTAAATATTTTCATAATAATAGTACTTTAGATTTGCAGTATGGACAAAAATAGCACAATAATATAAAAAGGAGGAGGAAAATGGAAGTATATAGCTCTAAGATTATTATAATGTGCATAAAATGGTATACGATTATTTGAAGGTAGATTATAATAAGGTTAACAATGGATACCTAAGTGGAATAAAATAAAGATTGCTAATAATACAAAAATATATATAAGAACAAACATTACAAAACAGTCAAACTAATTCAAATGGAAACAGGAAAATAGCAAAGAGGAAAAGAAAATATATAGGACAAAAAGAAAACAAATAGATAATGGAAAACTAGCCTCCAATGATGTTAATAATTACACTACACACAAACTGCCTAAAATTTCCAAAATTTTTTTTCAAACTGAACAAAAAATCATGACTAAACCATACACTATTCGTCAATAAATGAACTTACAAAGACATGGATTAAAAATACAAGGACAGAAAAACAAAAAACATGCACACATTAATCAATAGAAAACTGAAGCAGCTATATCAACATCAGAAAAAGTACATTCCAGGAAAAGGATATGACAGGATAGACATTTCAAAATGACAGAAATGTCAATTAGCCAAGAAGAAAGAGCAATACTAAATGTGAATACTCTAAACAATAGTTCTTCAAAATATTTAAAACAAAAGCTAAAAGAACTTAAAAGAAACAAACCCACAAGAACAATTTTCAAGATTTCAACAAGATTTCAACACTTCAGTAAATTGATGGAAAACATAGACACATAAAATGAGAGTAGATAAGACTTGAATAACACAATCAACCAACTTGACGTATCTGATATTATAGAATACTCATCCCAACAAAATAATCAACTGAGTAAGCAAAAGGACTGAAGTCATACAGAGTTTGTAGTCTTATCATAGTGGCATTTTTTAAATTGAAGTATAGTTGACTTACTAAACTCTGAGTTTCAGGTGTGCAACAAAGTAATTCAGTTGTACATATACATATATCTATTCTTTTTCAGGTATTTTTCCCTTATAGGTTATTATAAAATATTGAGTATAGTCCCTTTTACTATATAGTTCCCTGGTCCATGTTGGTTATTTTTTATATAGTAATGTGTAATCCCAAATTCACAATTCATCCCTATGCCTCTTGTTCCTTTTGCTAGCCATAAGTCTGTTCTGTGTGTCTGTGGGTCAATCTCTGTTTTGTATGTAAGTTCATTTTACCACTCTTTTTAGATTCCACATAAAAGCAATATCATATGATTTTGTCTTTATCACTCTGGCTTACTTCACTTAGCAAGTGATGTTCTCTAGGGCCCTGAATGTTGCTGCAAATGGCATTATTTCATTCTTGTTTATGTCTAAATAATATTCCATTGTATATATATTCTACTTCTTTATCCATTCATCTGTCAATGAGCATTTAGGTTACTTCCAAGTCTTGGCCACTGGTACATAGTGCTGCAGTGAACACTGGGGTGCATGGATCTTTTTGAATTATGTTTTTCCCCAGATATATGCCCAGGAATGGGATTTCAGATCATATGGTAGCTATAATTTTAGTTTTTTAAGGAAACTCTATACTATTTTTCATAGTGGCTGTACCAATTTATGTTCCCACCAACAATGTAGGGGGAGGTTCTTTTTTCTCCACACCCTTTCCAACTTATTTGGAAACACAAAAGACCCCAAATAGCCAAAGCAATCTTGAGAGAGAAAAATAAGGCTGGAGGAAACAGGTTCCTTGACTTTAGCCTATATCACAAAGCTACAGTAATCAAAACACTATGGTACTGGCACAAAAACAGACATATAGACCAGTGAAAAGGATAGAGGGCCAGAAATAAACCCACAGAGTTATGGTCTATTAATCTATGACAAAAGAGGCAAGAATATACAATGGGATAAAGACAGTCTTTTCAATAAGTGGTAATGGGAAACCTGAACGGCCACATGTAAAAAATGAAATTATAACATTCCCTGACACAACACACAAAAATAAATTCAAAATTGATCAAAAACCTAATTGTAAGACTGGGGACACTACAAAATTCCTAGGGGAAAACATAGGCAGTACACTCTTTGACATAAATCACAGCAATATCTTTTCAGATCCATCTCCTAGAGTAATGTAAATAAAAACAAAAATAAACAAATGGGGCCTAATAAAGCTTTTGCACTGCAAAGTAAGTCATAAACAAAATGAAAAGATAACCTACAGAATGTGAGAAAATATTTGCAAATGATGCAAACAACAAGGGATTAATCTCCAAAGTATATAAACAGCTCATACAGCTCAATATATTTTTTAAAAAGTCATGATATTAAATTAGAAGTTAATTAAAACTATCAGGAAATGCCCAGATATTTGGAAATTTAAAAGTACTTTCCTGAAAACCCCATGGATCAAATAAGAGAGCAAAAGGTAAAATTAAAAACTATTTGACCTGATAAACTATAAGACATCAAAATTTGTGAACTGCAACTAAAACTGTGGTTAAAGGAAATTTATTGGCTTGACTTAAATGCTTATGTTGAAAACAAAGAACCTAAAATAAACTATCTGAAGCTACATCTTAAGAAGAAAAAACTCAAACAGAATATTAACTATAAAAATTTAGGGAAAAAAGGAAATAATACTGCTATTGTAAATCAATCAACATATAAGTGAAAAACAATAGACAAAAACTAGAAAACAAAAGCTGGTTCTCAAAAAAACTGAAAAACCTCTAACCAGATTAAACAAGGAGAGGGAACAAACAAGTGAATTCAACCATTTATGTGGAAAGAACATATTACTTGAAAGAGAGAAATTACATCACTGACACAGAACAGCCCTATATCTAGTATGGAAATTAAATTTGTACAAAAATTTTCTCACAGAGAAAACTACAAGTCCAAAAAGTTTTAAATTGAAACCTGGAAAACAATTAAGGAAGAAATATTCTACTGATACAGAAAATATTTTAGAAAATAAAGAAGGGGACACTTCCAAACTCATTCTAAATGGCCAGCATTACCTTAATGCCTAACCAGATAGAGATATTACAAAAACAGGACACTCAGGGTAGCAACTCTTATGAAAATAGATGCAAAAAAAAAAAAAACCACCAAAATCTTAATATAAAATTAACAAATGAAACCCAGCAACATTGAAAAAGTTAATTTAAAATGGCCAAGTAGAGTTTATCCAAAGAATGTACAGTTGGTTTAACATATGAAAATTAACCAATTTACTTAACAAAACTAGGGCAATAGGAGCACAGGCTTTTAGGCAAGAGGGCTCAGTAGCTCTGGCTTAGTTGCTCTGAGGCATAAGGAACCTTCCCAAATCAAGTATCAAACCCATGCCTTCTGCATTAGCAGGAAGATGCTTAAATGGGCTTCCCTGGTAAAGAATTTGCCTTTTGTACAATGCAGGAGACCCCCGTTTGATCCTAGTTTGGGAAGACCCCTTGGGAGAAGTAAATGGCAACCCACTCAAGTATTCTTGCCTGGAGAATTCCATGGACAGAGGAGCCTAGCAGGCTAAAGCCCATGGGGTTGCAAAGAGTCGGACACGACGAGGCAACTAACACACACACATAGGGCATCAAAGAAAAAACACTACAGTCATCTTAATAGAGAAGAAAATCCATCTAGCAAAATTCTACACACAATCATGATAAAAACCACCAACATACTGGAAATAGAAGAAGCTTCCTCTGACAATGGAAACCCATTAAAAAAAAAACTGTAAGTAACATTATAATAGAGAAAGATTGAGCACTTTCTCCCTAAAATAGGAAACAAGGTAAGGATATTCTCTCTCACTAGTACTGTTTAATACTTTCCCTACCCTACTCACTGCAAAGATGTAAGAAAACAAAGTAAAATAATACAAAAAGGATGCAGAACGGAAAGGAAGAAGTAAAATTATCTCTACCTGTGGCTGTGAACCTAGACAACTCTACAGAATCTGAAAAAAAAAAAATTAGTAGAACTAAAAAGTGATTTTAACAATCGCAAAATAGAAGGGCTGCATACAAAAATCATGTGTATATCTAAATACTTGCAGCAATTAGAAAATATTATTTAATTTTTTATTTATAATAGCATTAAGATATTAATCAATGGTACATTTAACAAATTACAAGAACTATTTTTATACAAGGACAACAGCAAAAAACACTGCTGAGAGAAATTAATGAAAATGTAAAGAAAAATTTTAAACTGGAAAATATACTATGATTATGGATTCAAGATTCAATATTTTAAGATGCAAATCTTCCCCAAATTGATCCATACATTTGACAGAATCCCAGAAAAAAACCCATCAGGCCTATTTTGTGGAAATTTACAAATGCATTGTAAAAATTATAAAAATACAAAGAAACAAAACACAAACACAGTTTTGAAAAAGAATAAAGGTGAAAGACATATACCATCTCATTTCAAGATTAACTGATAAAGCTATCAAGAGTCAATACAGTGATATTGACATAATATACAATAAACAGACTATTTAGCCTAGAAAAAGAACCATAACTAAACTGATTTTTAACCCCAGTGTCTAAGTAATTTGACAGAAAGGAACAGTCCTTTCAACAAATACTACTGGAACAACCTAATATCAAAAGGTAGAAAAGTGAATCTTATCTACTATGTCATACAAATTTTAACCTAAAATGTATTTTAAACTTAAAAGTAAAACTTAAAGTTATAAAACTTCTAACAGAAAATATAGAGGAAAATCTTCATGACCTTTTCAGTCAGGTTTTCTCAGGTAGGACAGAAAGTATTATTAAAGAAAAACTTGATAAACTAGACTTCATTAATATTAGAACTTTTGGCATTAAAAGTTTTCCATAAATAAAAAGAATTAGTACAGCACAATTACCTAAAAAAAATTAAAAAATGGATAACCCTATTTTTTTAAATGGACAAAAAATGATGACATTTTGTAAAGAAGGTATGAAGTGAGAGTGTTAGTAGCTCAGTTATGTCCAATTCTTTGTGACCCCATGGACTGTAAGCCCTCCAGGCTCCTCTGTCCATGGAATTCTCCCAGCAAGAATACTGGAGTGGGTTTCCATTCCCTTCTCCATGGGAACGGCTAATAAGAACATGAAAATAGCTCAACAGAATTTATACTTCAGGTCAGAAAGGAGTTTCAGAGAAAAGATTTTTCTTCATGCGTGAAAACTATAAAGCTAGGCATATAAGTAAAACAATGGTTCTCAAGACACTGGAAATGAAGCAATAAGAGATTAGCTAAGCTAACAAGAGGACTTCCTAGGAGGCACTTGTGGTAAAGAACCCGCCTACCAATGCAGGAGACATAAGAGACAAGGGTTTGATCCCTGGGTCAGGAAGATCCCCTGCAGAAGAGCATGGCAACCCACTCCAGTATTCTTCACCTGGAGAATCCCATGGACAGAGGAGCCTGGTGGGCTACAGTCCATGGGGTTGCACAGACTTGGACACGACTGAAGCGACTTACCACACACTCTAACAAGATTAGCCCTAGGACGGCTCCAACATAGCTCTTGGTGAAAATGTCCAGACCATGGTGCAAGCAGGAGAAATCAGTTGGAACACAAAAGTCTCCTTGAGTTGAAGAAAAAAAAGTTGTAAGTCTGCTGAGGTCAAGAGAGCCAGATATTGTAGGGAAGAGTACCAGAGAGAAGAGAATTATGAAGACAGAGAAATTCAGAGATCTGAAGGATGCTCCCCCAAGTGCTCAGGATTTATAAGAAATCACTAAACACTAGAGAGAAAACATTGAGAAACATTAGAAAGAACATCCCTGGATACACACAGAGCCAGAATTAATGTTTGCTCTCATCTGACACAGTGTAAAGCTTCATATTTCATGGGTATTTGGTAGAATATTCAGAAGTGTTTTCCCTCAGTAGTGGAGCAAATTAGCTACTGTCTAAATTGCATTAGTCAGAATCAGACACGACCGATCAAATTGTATTATGATCATGTTTAACAAAGCTTAAGAGCAAAACCTGAAAGAGTCAAGTTGTTTCCAAGTACCATAACATGAATGCACAAATATTTGGAAATATTTATAGGATTACAAAATGTCCAGGATCCGACAAGTTAAAAGTCATAACTCTGGCCTCAAAATAGAAATGAAAAGTCATGCAAAGAAATGATCATAATGAGAAAAGTCAATAAACTGAATCCAAAACAAATACAACACAGATGATAGCTTATACAAGATATTAAAGTTATTGTAACTATATTTAGTATAGTCAAGAAGCTAGAGAAAAAAATGACATGTTAAGTAGAGATATGAAAGATATATTCTTTAAAAGGGACAAACTGCACTTCTAAAGGTGAAAACAAGGTCTGAAATGAAAATACAATTGTTAGGATTAACAGAGTAGATATTGGCAAAGAAGAAATTAATGAGGTTGAAGACATAGCCAAGAAAAAAAAGCTATCCAAAAGTACTAGTACTAGAACTAAACATTACTTGCACTAAACATGAAGTATATCATACCACTTGAAAATAGATTGGGATAAACACAAATGCAACTACTAAAATAATACAAAAAGAGTTATAAATAACAATAAAACGAAGGCAATAAAATTGGACAATTAAATAATTTTTATTAATGCAGAAGCAGAGGAGAAGAACAAAGGGAAAAAATAACAGAGAAAGAAACAATCAACATAGCAGAATCAACCCTAATATAAATAACCTAGAACCTAAATGTTGCAAACGCAAATTAGCAGATTGGATAGAAAAAGATCTAACTACATACTTCCCATAAGAAATGCCTTTTATATATCAAGATGTACTAGATTTAAAAGATGAGAAAACATATACCAGGATAACACCAATCAGAGGCATGCTGAAGTGGTTGTATTAATATCAAAGCAAATTTCAGAGCAAACGATATCACCAGAGATATAAAGGATCATTCTACAATGATGAGAAAGTCAGTGCACTCAAAGGACAAACCAATCCTAAACATTTATTAACCTAATAACAGTTTCAAACACAAAAACTAATAGAAATGCTAGGAAAAATAGGTAAATGTACAATTACAGGAGATTTCAACTACCCTCTCTCAATAATTGATAGGATGAACTAAGGATATAGAAGACAAGCAACATTATTAACAAGATTGGTATACTTGGCATTAATAGAGTGTTCCACCCAACAACAGCAGAATATGCATTCTTTTCAAGTGTACATGGATGATTTACCAAGACAGAACTGTACTCTGGGTCATAAAACAAATCCAATAAATTTAGAAGATTTCAACTCATATAAGATATACTGTCTAACCACAAACAGATTAAATTAGAAATGTATCAAAGTATCTGAAGAACTCACATATAACAAACTTCATGGGTCAAAGAGGAAACCAAAAGAGAAATTAGAAAGTATTTTGAATTGAGTGAAAATGAAAAATACAGTATCAAAACCTGTGGGATGTTTCTAAGGCAATACTTGGAGGGAAATATATAGTATTAAATGTCAATTAAAACAGAAGATCTCAAATCAATGATCTCAAGTTCCTCAGAAGAGGAAGAGCAAGTAAAAACCAAAGTAATTTAAAATTTAAAATAAATAAAATAATAAAAATCAGAGGAGAAATCAGTTGAAAATAGAAAAACAATAGAAAAAATCATTACTTTTCAAGTGCTTCTTTAGGAAAACCAATAAAATTAACAAATAAATAAAATTAACTTCTAACAAGACTAATGGGAAACAAAAAAAGATACCACAAATTGCTAATATCAGGAATGACAGAGGCAATTTTGCTGTAGATTCTGTACATATTAAAAGGATAATAGGAGGAAAACAAAACAAAAAAGGATAACAGGAAATATGATAATAACTTTAGTGGATTTTACATCTTAGATTAAATGGATAACCTACTAAAACTCCCTCAAAGAAAAACAGATAATCTTAGTATTACAATATCAGCTAAGAATTAAATTTTTAGTTAAAATCCTTGACACTAAAATATTCCCATTCAGATAGCTTCACTGAGGAATTTTAACAAATATTTAAAGAGGAAATAAAACCAGTTCTATACAAACTCTTCCAGAAAACTGAAGAATACATATTTCTCAGCTTACTGTATAAGGCCAGCATTTCTTTAATACCAAAACCAAAATAAATGTACTTCAAGTAAAGAATAATACAGACAAATATTCTTTATAAAGGATTTCATAAAGATTGCGTTGCCTAGGACATGTAGCAGATATACTTTTTGGTTAATATCTATCACAGACATAGCACCAGAATCAGTGAGTTCTTTGTCAGACATGTGTATAGTTGACTAATCTGTATTGAGAAAGTATCCATAATCATTCACTGAAAAAAATCTTTAAGAAATTAATTAACCCAAGTAGATTTCCAAGGCTTTCAGTTTTCACATAAGCATTAAAACATCAACCTCATTCTTGCTGAAACTTGCTTTAAACAGTAAATCTGAACAACATAGAAAACTATAAAAGAGATGTTATTCCAATGAAAAGCTTTTATAGTTAACATCTAATCATTCCTCATCAAGGTACAACTTCATCAAATTAGAACTTTTCTGTTCTTTTTAGTTTCATAGTTCCAACAAATGATAGTTTAAGACGGTAGACATAAACAGTTAAGGGCTTTTTCCTAGTTCCTTCCTTTTATCATATATTTACAAACTTATTTTAAAATTAATTCAACTACAAAGATCAAAGAGTGGGTAACATATTTTTATGTCTGATGCTTGCACTTGCTCTCACTCTTGCTGTGGGTTTCTGTGTGTGTGTGTGTATGTGTGTGTGTGTGTGTGTGTGTGTGTGTGTGTGTGTGTGTGTGTGTGTGTGTGACAGAGAGAGAGAGAGAGAGAAAGACCATTGACTCCTGTATGTCAACAGAGAAATAATGCTTAGAGGAAAAGGTGGTGTGGAAACTGAGTCAGAGGCATAAAATGACATGTTTATAACAAGGCACAAACTGTGAACTACAGTAGAACTTACCTCATCTGCAAGATTTTGTCTTTTTCAGCCCCAGTGTAGTCTACACAGTAAGTCCCCTACGAATGAACCTTCAAGCTGTAAAACTTCAAAGATGCAAACATGCGTTTGTATGTTCAGTCACGTAAGTAGTTCATGTCTCTGGTGTACATTGTCACAGACATGCATCCTCTACAAGCGGTTGTGCTTTTGTGTATTTCACTGTGTTATTGCTGTGCAACATGAGGAGCTTACTAATGAAGACCTGATGGAATTGGAGGCCCAGAGAAAGGATGAAGAGAGACAAGAGGAAGAAGACACTAAAGAACCAAAGAGCTTCACGATGCAGGAAATGGCAATGGGATTTTATTTATTTGAGGAGGCACTGTTTCTGAGACAAGCACACGTGCATGCTCTTGCTTCAGTAGTGTCCAACTCTTCGTGACCCTACAGACTATAGCCCGCCAGGTTCTTCTGTCCATGGGATTCTCCAAGCAAGAATACTGGAGGGGGGTGCCATGCCCTCCTCCAGGGGATCTTCCTGACTCAGGGATCAAACCTGCATCTCTTATGCCTACCTGCACTGGCAGGCAGGCTTTTCACCACTGGTGCCAACAGGACCCCAATGCAGAACAGTACGTGACGGTTGCAGCAGTCGTTCAGAATGTAATCCAGTGCTACCAAGTCATCTATGAGGAGAAAGAAAGAGTTACTACCCAGACACCACTGAATCACTTTTTCAAGAGGGTAGATAGAATTGAATCCAGCAAGAAACTAAAACCTATGTCATCAACGGCAGGCTTGCGTGAGATTGCAGCTTGCCCTCTATTTCCTATTGTTAATTGTTCAGTGGTAAAGAATCTGCCTGCAGTGCAGGAGACCCAGATTCAATCCCTGGGTTGGGAAGATACCTTGGAGAGGGAAATGGCAACCCATTCCAGTATTCTTGCCTGGAGAATTCCATGGACAGAGGAGCCTGGCAGGCTACAGTCCAGGGGGTCGCAAAGAGTCGGACACGACTGAGTGGCTAACACACAATGATCCTTCAGTTCTACTATCTCCCACCCACTCCCTCTTCCAGTCAGTAACTCTTACTGCCTTTCCACTCGATGCCAGCCCTTTTATGCCAGCCATTGTACTGTATTACTGTACTGTTCAAGGTACTGCACTAGAAGATTAAAAATGTTTTGTTTATATTTGTGCTTGTTTGTCTTTTATGTATTATTTGTATGAAAAGTATTATAAACCTATTACAGTACACCACTATATAGCCAGTTGTGTTAGTTGGGTACCTAAGCTATGTCAGACTTACAAACAAATTGGACATATGAACCCACTTCTGGAATGGAACTGGCTCATATGTAAGGGACTTACTGTATTCAATATTAAATGTCAAACGAGCCCCCTATGACATTGTGGAAAACTCATCCTACCTTAATAATGGCTCAGAGAAGTTCAAATGAGCCAGGAGAATGCATGACAGTTGCAGCTGTGAAAGTCAGAGAAAAAGAGAATGCAAAGATCATTCCTCTAAGTGCAAAGGTCAACGATGGCTCCTAAACACAACCAGCCCTTTTGGCAGCAATTCTCTATGTCAGGTGTGCAAAAAAGTTGCCTGTAGTCTCTTTAAAAGAAAACTGAAAGAAAAAATAAGTGAGCCTCTGAGTAAAAGGGAAAAAAAGACATTTAATTAAGTCATGAATGTGTTAGTTACTAGTCACGTCTGACTCTGTGACCCCATGCACTGTAGCCCACCAGGTTCCTCTATCCATGGGATTCTCCAGGCAAGAATACTGGATTGGGTAGCCATTCCCTTTTCCAGGGGATCTTCCCAACCTAGGAATCGAACAGGGTCTCCTGAGTTGCAGGCAGATTCTTTACTGTCTGGACCACAAGACTTAAAGCCCAGTTAAGTCACAGAGCCAAGGAAGAAGAGGTTTCCAGTTCCATCTCTAATAGTGATTTCTCTGAAATTTCCTAGTTACAACTGAGACCATCTTATTGTGTTGTGTGTGTCAGTCACTCAGTCGTGTCTGACTCTTTGCAACCCCAAGGACTGTAGCCCACCGGACTCCTCAGTCCATGGAGTCCTCCAGGCAAGAATACTGGAGTGGGTTGCCATTTACTTCTCCAGACCATGTTATTAAAAGAGTGTTAAATAACTGCAATATTTTTGTAATCCCTGAGAAGAAATTAAGTCAACATAATTGATACAAGTATTCATATCCACATGCGCCTATTCTTTGCTTTTTTAAGACATGGTGAATTTAGGCAGAATTTCCCTGAAATTAACCATGCCACTTTCAGGTACATTTGGTCTCCTAGAGAGGAATCTATATTTTACCTCATGAGGTATGTCTGTGGGGGTGGAAGAGAGGGCAAGAGGGTGACTTGAGAAAATCATTACTAAAATGTTTTATTTGCACATGATAATTTCTCCTTTCATAAATATCAGCAAATATGCTTCTCTCCCCTCTCCCTCTCCCTCTCTCTCAGGATATCAGGCAGATAAGAGTTATCAGTAAAGGTCATCCTCAATTTCTGTACAGAAATGATCTGTCTCCGGTATGTAATAAACATTTATCCATGCCTTTATTAGCTATATTGAAGCTGACAGTTCTGTTAAACCATTTTCTTTCATTTTGCTAGGTCATGACGGTTAATGCTGCTAAAAAATCTCATCACTGCTTTTGATCACTGTATTGTCTTCCCTGTATTATCAGAATTTTGTGAAGCTAAGCACTGGCTGGAATGACCTATTAAAGTTACAGCCCGTTGAGTTGCTGGGTTTCTTTTTTTTTTTCCTTCTTCTTTTCATCACAATAAAAAAGCAAAGGAGTACAAAGAATAAATTTTCCTCAGGATGTTATATTTAGTTGGGTAGTTAGCATATTCAGTCAGCTCTCAATTATCCATAGCAAAAGGGAACTAAAGTATCAAATATAAATGAAAATCACATATCATCCAAATTTTTCCTTTTAGCTGAATCTTTTACTAGGGTATTCCTAGGAGTTAAAAGGACAGCTTCACATTTTACTCAAATCCTTTTCTCATCTCCAGGTGTCAGTTCTCAGGAAGTAAACAGATGAGGAAAAAGGAAAAGCCAGAAGAACTCACCCATTGAAAAAAACATCTCCAGACAGTTGAGGTGTGCAATGGAAAACATGATGGGGGGGGGGCGCAGTTTGCATCTGTGCCTTTCCATCTTCTATCCCACATAACCTCTTCTCTTATTCAAAGCAATTTTTAAGAAATCTTTGTTTTTGAGAACTGAAAAACAACAAAATAGCCATAAATACCTGCCTTTGTTAATGGA
The DNA here is from genome assembly GCF_963930625.1 of Muntiacus reevesi. Classification (NCBI taxonomy): domain Eukaryota; kingdom Metazoa; phylum Chordata; class Mammalia; order Artiodactyla; family Cervidae; genus Muntiacus; species Muntiacus reevesi. Next base: position 22,340,810 of record NC_089270.1, read on the forward strand.
TTAAAGACCTTACAGAACCCCTCAAAGGTTTGTTGTCAGTTTCAAGGAATATAGTTCAGACAAAAATGTAGTTGAAACAAGTTAAAAATTCAAACATGCTTCCTTTCAGTTAAATAAATATTTACTGAGTTCTTACCGAATGCCAGGCAGTATGGAAAACTCTAGGAATACAAAAATATGAATGACTCATTTGAGCTCTTATGTAGCTAGAAAGGAAGAAGTCACGAAAACAGATATATGAAATTGAAAGAGTGATATCAGAGCACAGAGAATAAGCATCTTCCCCAGCTCAGGAGATCACGGAGGATGGTGAGTTCCATACTGGATCCTGAAGGGCTAGCACAGTTATCCAGGTGAAGAAGAAAGAGACAGGAGAAGGGTACTGTGGACTAAGGGAATATTGTGAGCAAAGGCACAGATGTCTGACACAGTTCTGTGTATTCATGGAATAGCTGGGATCTCCAAGTTGTCACAGCACAGCAATCATAATCATAGCGGATGAGAAAGCGAAGGAAAAGGCAGCTGATAAAACTGGAAAGTGAAAAAAAAAAAAACTGGAAAGTGGAGGAAAAGTCCAAATCTTTGGCAGCTATGTAAGAAACTTTAATAGTCCTTCCAAAATAAAATAACAACCAACATGACCCTAAGTTCCATTATCTGTTTGTTCTTTCTTCTAGTCAACAACTAACAACTTTCAGTGTTTACTATATGCCAGGCACTGTCCTAGGTGCTGGTGATACAGTGGGGAACAAAACCAAGAACTGGATTGGTGCTGTGTTCATTCTGATGGGGAAAGAAAGACAAAAGATGACCACAAAACAACAAATTATGTCAGGCAGCGGTAACATGTCAAAGCCTATTTAAACTCTCATCTCTAAAAAGAAAGGCTGAACAAAGAGGACAGGGATGTGAGCTGAGGAGCATGGGGAGCTGTTTCATATAGAATGGTCAAGGCAAGGATTCCCTGAGAAGGGGGTAGTTGATCAAATACATAAGGGAAATGTATTTGAGGGAAATACTTTTAAAGCAGAGCTGATCACACAAGCAAAGATCCTGCAAAGAGCATATATGGCAAGCTGAAAGGAAAGTGAAGGGGACAGTTTGGAGCAGAGGAGGTCAGGGAACGGGTACAATGCAGAGAGATGCAGACTATGACTACATGTGGAGCTGTTCAAACTTTCATAAAATATGTATATAATTTATTTATTTGGCTGCTCTGGGTTTTAGTTGCAGCATGTGAACTCTTAGTTGCAGCATGTGGGATCTAGTTCCCTGACTAGGGATCGAACCCCAGGTCCACACCATTGGGAGCATGAAATCTTAGTTACCTGACCACCGGGGAAGTCCCTGTTCAAACTTTTTGAATCATGATCTAAAATATTACACTTTACAATTGTCACAAATCTATGTGTTTTAAAGACAGATTGAAAATGAGATATTTTTTAAGTTTCAAGAAACATTATATATAGTACACTCTGTTCTTGTCAATTCATCTTTTAAGAAATTCTGGTTACAATCCATTAAATTTATTTTACAACCTATTAATAGATCATAACCCACAGCAGGGCAAACACTGAAGCAGGGTCACATAGATTTTTTAAATGTGCTCTTTATAAGATAACCAACACCTAACCTAAGGCCCCGGTGGCTTCTACAGTGGAGAATCTGCCTGCAGTGCAGGAGACCCAGGTTTGATCCCTGGGTTGGGAAGATCTCCTGCAGAAGGGAATGGCAACCCACTCCAGTATTCTTGCCGGGAGAACTCAGTGGACAGAGGAGGCTGGCGGATTACAGCTCATAGGATGGCAAAGAGAAGTGACGTAGAGCAAGGCACAGCAGTGTGTATTGTTTCTAGAAGAACTGAATTGGAGTTCAGAAAATCTAATCTTTATTCTGTAGAATAATGATAATTGCTAAAATTAACACAGTTCTGGGCTCTGTTCTAAGCATTTTGCAAACACAACATTAATTCATTAAATCCTAACAACATTTCAAAAAAAAAAAAAAAATCCTAACAACAGCCCTACGGGAGAAGTACAGTTACTACCCCTAAAACCAGAAACTGAGGCACAGAGAGAAAACAACTCACCATAAGCCCTGCACTGCAAAACCCTGCATATGTTAACTGACTTAATCTTTACTACAGACTTATTTTAAAAATAACAGAGGCACAGGGAGGTATAAGTTACTTTCTGCCACAACCAGTAATTGGTGGGGCTGGGAATGAGCCCAGAGCAGTCAGCATCAAAGTCCATGGTCCTGGAGACCATGCCATTCTGCCTCCTTTAGCTGCAATACCTGAGCCACTGTGAAATACGAAGATGCCAAGTGAGGCTTTAAGGAAAACGTGATCTCAGGAGAAAACAGCGGCCCTGCTATACACGTTCAGCATCAATCATTAGATGACAGTTTTAATATCCTTACCACCAAGGACTTAGCAAAGATAACTTATGGAAATTTTCTCTTACACTTTCCCCAATCGAACTCTCTACTAGTATTTTTAAATTATCTTGAGCCTGACTTATTTCAGTTATTAATGTCTCTTTGAATCTGTTTTTCTACTTCCCTGAGACCCAAGTTTGGAACACTGTGCCTTTAAAAACTAAAAATGCAAATATCACATGGGATAATCTATGTGTCTATTTCACATCTCATTTTTAAAACTGATAATGATATCTTTTGGTGCTCACAGAGAAAGACACACATCTAGACACATGCATATCTCAGCATTCATACCTCTTATTAAACAGGAAGAAATTCCCTTAAGCTCACCTTCAGCTGTTGTTTGCTCGCCCAGCACTTTACATAAATATGCATATACACATACAAGGAAAGAGTAGGGTGTTACCTTTGCTGGTCTGCTCCTTAACCTAAGCTATTCTTTGTCATCATGATAACAGATCATTGGCCAGAACCCATTTCCTAAAGTCTTCGTTCTCCATGGGGACTCAGCATAAATATACCAATAATAATAATTCATGTCCAAACACTCTATCAAATCAACTTGGAAATGAAAGTTGGTCATGATAATTCTTCACCATCCTGAGTACAAATGCAAATAACAGAAGTACACAGATACCACAATGCCCTCTGACCTTCATGTGTGAAGTCACAGGACTCCAAAACAAGAGATGAAGCCCTTGTGGTCATGGGAATCTTAAAGAGACATTTCAAACCACAACCTGGCATTTCTTAATGAGCTCATATTGGTTAAAATTTACTCTAGAGTATGGCCAACAGAAAACCACCCCTTTATCAATAGGTAAAACCTTCAAACCAATCCTAAAGGAAATCAACCCTAAATATTCACTGGAAGGACTGATGCTGAAGCTGAAGCTCCAATTTGGCCACCTGATGCGAACAGTCAACTCATTGAAAAAGACGCTGATGCTGGGCCAGAATGAAGGCAGGAGAAGGGGGCATCAGAGGATGAGATGGTTAGATAGCATCACTGACTCAATGGACGTGAATTTGAGCAAACTCTGGGCGACAGTGGAAGACAGAGGAGCTTGGCATGCTATACAGTCCGAGGGGTCTCTGAGAGTGGGACATAACTTAGTGACTGAACAACAACAACAAAGCCTTTAAGTTTCTAAAATAAATTCAGCAGTTGAAAAAAAAAAAGGAACTAAAGTATCCACTTTCCCATGGTGATGTGGTATTTTAAGCCAGGCGTTTTTCTGTGAGAGCTTCCCACTGTTTGGAGCTTAATGAATAAAAACAAAGGACCAAATGCTTAACAGCTCTACTAATATTTCTTGTTCTTTTCAAAAGTAGGTCTTGGAGACAACCCATGATAATCAAAAACCACATGGTACTCAGGTCGTCCTAATTTAACACCACACTCTGCTACATCCATAACCTTGGATAAGCCCCATTTCACAGTCTAAATCAGTTCCACAAAGAAGAAAGCATATTAATCTCTTTTTTTTTCCTTTTCTATCTCAGAAACACCCTGGAGCTCACCATAACAACTATCCTCCAAATGTTTGTTATAGTACAGTGTTACAGTAAAAAAAATATAACTAACCCCTTCATGTGATACAGACTAAGACAAATCCTCCTTACAGTATATTTTGTACCACACTATGGCAAGACAGAGCTGAGCTCAGGAGTCTATTTTCAAATGATAATGTCTTAAGGACTTCAGGAAGGTTATCCCCGGCACTGATACCAGAACAAAAACAAGAGTAGAAATTACATGAAAGGTAATCAGTCTCTTCTACTTAGAATCTTTAACCCGACAGCTTCAAATCCTACCTGATACTGAGCAGAAATGTGGGAAAAAGTTAAATCCACTGCAAAAAAGAAAAGGATCCAGTCACAAAGTGCAAGACAAACAGAATGGGTTATCAGCATGTGGCAACTCCAATATATCTCGTCATTATCACTTAGTGGATGTGTCTTCCCTATTTTTCAGCAAGAGACACCTAGTCAATAAGAAGAAAAACTATTGATCTACCAACAAGTTTAGTGCAATCTTGAAATAAATTCTGTTCAAACCCAGAAGCCTCCCTCCGTGTAATAGTTAAATTACTGACTCCCATGCAAAACACAAATCCTACCCTTAGGCTATGATCAGCATGATCTTTTATTTGAAGTCTTACAGGCTGTTCAAGGGACAACCCTGATGGTTGGGCCAAAGAGAAACAACACATCGAGTAGCTCAATGCAGGCCAAGCAAAATGGAGCCTCCCAGTGTGAGGATATTAAATTATGATGGCTGCCACAGGGGGCACAATTGTTAGCGGCCCCCTCCCACTTATGGCCTTGCTCCTCTCTTCCCTGCAGCGAGTGTTCATTGTCATACCTAATATTCAAATGCTTTGATAATGATAAGATTGTCAAGATAATAGCGGGAAACTTTCAGTAGAAACTCAATTTTCCAAAGCCAGCTGTGTTCTCTGGATGGTACTTCCTTAAGAAGATGCCTTCAAAGAGCAAATCTTTTCCCATATAAAAATCAGAACAAAGCTTCTATTATATGGAAATACACATGCACAGGGTCTAAGTATAGGAGTACAAACATACCTCAGCAAGTCAATACTACAAATGATCAAGAGACAGAATGCTACAGGAGAGAGACAGCCCAAGAAAACAGGCAGGATAAGAAATAGGGCAGCAGAATGGGACGAATCTTTCTTAATCTCACATTCTGTTAGGAGCAGGAGCATGTTTTCCCCTATCTGGAGAGTTTTAAGTGGGTGCACGAAGGCGACAAGCTCTTAAATCAAGGACGGATCGCCCATGTGGACATTATTGATGGCACCTTGTTAGAAGAAGCACTTTGGGTTTCTTTAGTTCCTTTCATTTGCACGACATTCCAATCAATAGACCCAGTGAGGTGGGGTGTAATGTGGTTTTTTTGGAAGAACACTGGTATTGTTAACATGTTCAATATCTGTATTTCTTAAGGTTGATTCAGGAAACCTTGCCCTTTTGTCCCAATCAAATAATGGTTTTAAGGAAGCGCTACCCTTTGGCTTTCTTTTCTCAGTCAATGCTATTTGGTCTACAGCCATTTTAAATAAAAAGTTTCAATGGATTAAATAAAAAAAACAAGCAGCAGCTGGAGACTAAAGCTCTGCAGGTGGCCGCTGATAAATACAGTATTGTAACTTGCTGGCGTGAGCCCTCTCAAAGTGTTTTGAATACAGGTCAAAAGGCTTGACAAATTCAGGAGTCAATTTTAAATTATAATCTACATGCAAGTAAATTGTTACCCATGCCACCCAAAAGGATTTCTCTTTTCTTTGCTTGTTCCATAGGAACAGACAGAATTTCATTCACCTTTTACACATAGACTTAGATCATTTATGTCCCAGAAATGCATGGTTATTCCAGTCACTTTATATCTTAAAACAATAGTGCCCAATTCTTTAAGGAGGGATAACCTATATTTTAACTATATATACATATATATGGAAAATATCCTTTAAGTACACTTTTTCTCTTTGGGGCAGTTTTTAAACCATGAGAAGAAAGGCACTATTGAAAGATACAGAATTGTTTATTTCCATTTTGACACCATTTGGGACCAACAGGAACTCTACCTGGATTCATCTAATTTGGCCACCTTTTCCCTATGATTCTTTGTCCTCTAGCACTTATGCTTCTCATTTTCACAGAATTAATTAGCATATTTCTTCAGAAGTATTGTCTTTTTATATTTGCCCTCTCTCCATATTTAAGGTTTAGATTTCCCAACATCAAGGATCAGGTCTATCATTGACTTTTGGCATATCCCAAAGCAAGCCTTTCTCTGTTCAATGTGAACGTTTAATAAAAATAATAAACAATAAAGAAGAAATAAGAAGGCGACAAAACAACTTTCTAACAGTGGTCTCATTTTTCAGATATGTAATCAGAGAAGGAGAGCTATGTTATATAATTTGGAAGTGTTTGATTTTCCAATGATGATTATGTGGGTGATCAGTCACTTCAGTCATGTCAGACGACAGTCTGACTCTTTGTGACCCTGACAGGCTCCTCTCTCCATGGAATTATCCAGGCAAGAATACTGGAGTGGGTTGCCATTTTCTTCTGTAAGGGATCTTCCTGACCCATGGATTGAACCTGGGTCTCCTGCATTGCAGGAAGATTCTTTACCATCTGAGCCACCAAGGAAGTGATGATTATGTATTCTTTTATAGTAAAATCACAATAAAATAAAAATAATTCTTAAAAGAAGGAAGATCTGAAGAGGCATATTAGTCCTCACCTTAACTGACCCAATTCAAACATACAATCACTTAATTAATCAATAGCACAATTGAGGAGCAGAGATGGAGATGAAAAATTGTTATAGATCTTGCTGCATGTGGGAAGTGAGGAGTGTATATCTTCTAATCTGGATCTTGGCTGAACCTATGCAAATGGAGAAAAGAAATGGTATTTTCTAAAAACGAAGTGGAATACCATCTCACCATCCTCCATCTACTAATAATAGCATTCACTCACTCAACAGAATTTTTTTAAACATCTACTCTATGCCAGGCATTTTTCTGGGCACTGAATACCACAGGCGAATACCACTATCATCACTGAATCACATTCTAATTGGGGTAAACAGACACTAAACAAGAAAATTTTAAGTAGGTCACAGGGTGATAAGCATCTTTGGAAAAAATAGAGAAGGGTACGTCGGTGGGGGGTTAGGATGGTTGGGGCTTCATAGACAAGGCAGACAGTGAGGGATATGACATGAGGGAGGTAGGAAAGACTGGAGCACATAGGGACCAGTTCGCCCTATGTGTCAATAAGCCTGGGTTCTTTTTTAAATAATAAAAGAATTCATTAGGGCCCTTAGTCAGCAAATGATGTGATCTTATATCCACTTGAGGAATCGTCCTTCTGCATGAGACAAATGGTACAAGGCTACAAGAAATGGTAGGAGACAGGAAGAAACATAAATTTGAGAGACAAAACACTTAAAAATGTATGTAAAGTCATGGGACTCCCTGAGACTACCTCAAGAAAAAAGATACACTGAGTGGAAAGGAGGTCTGAGGACAGACTCTGTGACTGTTTAGTCTGGAAGAGGAAGCAGCTGGGGTCTGTCTGATGCTGTGGCTCTCAAGTCATTAGTCCTAATGCCTCAGGTAGCAGAAGATTCCATACCTGGACACTGTCTATGAAGTAGACAACCCCCCACTCTCCTGCCTGGAGCTGAAGAATGAATGAAATAGGTAATGATTTTCCAATGCTAATATTTGCACTGAAGAGACACCATGGACAGGGAATACATGCTTGAGTTTCTTGACCTAAGAGAGTCTGGTGATTCTTAGGTGAAAGGCTACATTTGATATTCCATTTGAAGAACACAGATTTAAAGACCTCTCAGAGAATCTAAGAAGAGGTAGGAGTCTGAGTGAGTGAGTGAGTGTTGCATGCTAAGCTGTGTCTGACTCTTTTGTGTCTCCATGGACTGTAGCCCACCAGGTTTCCTCTGTGCATTGGAATTTCCAAGGCCAGAATAATGGAGTGGGTTGCCATTTCCTTCTCCAAGGGATCTTCATGACTTAGGGATCAAACCTGCATCTCCTACATTGCAGGTAGATGTTTTACTGATGAGTCACTTGGACACCCAAGAGTAGGAAGAGAAGTATAATGAAGAAGGGAAGAAAAGAGGCCAGATAGAAGGAAGAACAGAAAAGAAAACTAGCATTAAATTAAGAAAAGAGTATGGTTTAAGGGCAATGTTATTGTCACAAGATGTACAGTAGGTGATTTTGGGTAGTATGTAGATTCTGAAAAATATTTATGTATTGTGTATTTATCATACAGTTATCTTTTGGTAATTAAATTGCTTACATTTGCACTTTCAGGGGTGAGAAAACATTTCCTATTTTAAAATTTTTCCTATTTTGTTCAATAAAAAAATAGAGTCAGTTTAAAGGAAAAAGTGTACTAAATTCTTAATCTCGATAATTCTCAGATTTCTTATCAATACAATGGGATACAATCTGTATTTCAGGGTTGCTATGATAACTAGCAATAAGGGTACATCTAGTAAAATGCCTAGCAGGCTCTCAATAATAATGAAAAAATATTTTTACTATTAATATTTTTAAGTGCCTAGCATGTGCCAAGAGTAATAAAGATTATGACATTAGTGGAAACATAGGTTAAAATCTAAAGGCAAAACAAATCTGGAGAAACAATTCCATTACAAGATCAGCAGAAAGAAAAGAGTGAGATGGTCACGACAGTAAATTAAAGCAAAAACTGAAGTTAGAAAATAAAGTTTTTGACTTCCCTGATGTTCCAGTGGTGAAGAATCCACCTGGGTTCGATCTTTGATCTGGGAAGATCCCACATGCTGCAGAGCAACTAAGCCCATGTGCCACAACTACTGAGCCCACGTGCCCTAGAGCCCGTGCTCCGCAACAAGAGAAGACATCACAGTGAGAAATCCGTGCACCACAACTCAAAAGTGGCCCCTGCTCACTGCATCTAGAGAAAGCCTGCACAGCAACAAAGACCAAGCACAGCCACAAATAAATAATGTTTTTAATTAGTGAGAAAGGAATAAAATTGGGAATTGGGGGCTGGAGCGAACAAGACAGTGGCATGATTTTGAAATGGAGCTAAAGAATCCAGGATGAGACTTGACTCATCAAGTTGCTAAGCAAAGAAGAGAAGCAGAGACTCTTGACCTGGAGACCATGGCGAGTTCTAAGAGATGTCTGAAACCTCTAAAACCAGGTGGTGAAATGTTACACATGCAAATATCAGAGCAAACACTTTTCTAAATAGATGGTCCATGTCTCCCATCAGAGTTTCAGAGACTGGTGGCCTCAAATTTTTCAGTGTTTCTGACTGAGCCAGATCAATTAGTCAACTGAAAACATCTGGAAGCTATTTCTCTACATTAATATATGTGCTATTCCAAGTTTGCCAAGCATTGGAATGGTGTTGTACTTAAAAAGTCTGGGGGAGAGGGGTCCTGTGCCATCAGCATTGTTTTCCAGGGTGGGTTTGTGTTAAGCTATGGCCAGACCTACTATAGGCCTGATGGACAGACACACAATTAGTGTGTGAGAGCATGTAACTGAAGCATGGTAAGATTGTCCTTAGATAAGTGACACTGATCCTTGAACGGTGGCATTCTAAGCATTAGAGATGGCAGTGAGCATGCCGTTTTCTGCGTTCCTGCCTCCACCAGGTGACCTTGACCACCACACTCTGGGCATATCTGGGAAGACCATGGGGAGCCATATTCAGACACTCTTCCATCTAATCTCATGGTTTCCCTTGCACTGCCTCTTCCTGGTTCAATAACTGGTGAGTTTACCAACAACCTTGGGCTTTCCAGGAAGCACTAGTGATAAAGAACTCGCCTACAATTGCAGGAGACATAAGAGGCGCAGTTTCGATCCCTGGGTCGGGAAAATCCCATGAAGGAGGGCAAGGCAATCCACTCCAGTATTCTTGCCTGGAGAATCTCAGGGACAAAGGAGTCTGGTGGACTACTGTCCATAAGGTTGCAAAGAGTTGGACACGACTGAAGCAACTTAGCACACTCACACCAACAACCTTAAATCAAAGCTAAGTCATCTTTACACCAGCCCCTCCTTAGACAGCAAAGTCAGCCAGCCTCAAACGGCTAGCTGGAGATTACACTCCACCTATTTTATCACAACTCAATACTCTCATTAACATTTCATGAATATCTGTAGTTCCATAAGCAAACTCAGAGTTTAGCACTTCAGCTACAAAATGGATAGCATTTATTTCACTAGCTGTAGCTCATTCTGAAGAAGATCTTTGTTAATTTCTCTAAACAGATAAAAGGAAAAGAAAATGAGCCTCCCATAAAAAGAAGCCAAATTTAAGGGGGAAATGTAAATTCCAGAATATATTTTCATATATCTGACTTTCTTGACTATTCCTAAACATTTGTAAGTCCGCCTACTATAGTCCACCAGGCTCCTTTGTCCATGGGATTTTCCAGGCAAGCATACTGGAGTGGGTAGCCATTCCCTACTCCAGGGGATCTTCCCAACCCAGGTATCGAACCCAGGTCTCCCCCAATGCAGGCAGTATTTTTTACCATCTGAGCCACCAGGGAAGCCCCACTATATCTACTACATGTTTTAAAGGTGAGAAAAAATGGTAAGAATGTGTTTCCCATGGTTGAAAGGATGCCACAATGCAAGTTCTAATAGGAACTTACCAGAAACTGCTCAGTAACAAAGATTTGGAACACCAAAAGAAATGAGAAAATAAAACAAGTAAAAAGTAGCCATAAAATAAATTGATAAATAAATAATTAAACCAAGAATGACTTCAACTGTTAATTTCTTTCAAACGGAGGCTCAGTTTCCATCTCTAGTGAAAAATAAAGCTTTCTTAGTTAAGGCAAGCAACTGTTATCAACACCCCTAAAATCCGTATTTGATTAAGGTCAGGATGACTAGCTCTTGCAATTCTGATCTGTTGAAAATGAAGATCGTTATCTTAACTAAGAGAAAGAATCCCAACATACATTAGCATATTTTTAAAGAACAACTTTAGCTTTGCATAGTGACTTTCTCATCTTGGAACATCAATTTTTCTCTCAATTTGTTCAGTTTACAGCTAAGAACAAAACAGGAGGTCAAGTACAGTAATGGGTAAGAAAAGCATAAAGGAATATATTTTGCAGTGACAATTCCAACAGACATTTAGAGTCACATATGGATCAAGTCATCTTAGAAAAAAAAAGAAAAAGTGCTAGTCGCTCAGTCGTGTCTGACTCTTTGTGACCCCCTGGACTGTAACCTGCCAGCCTCCTCTGTCCATGGAATTCTCCAGGCAAGAAATACTAGAGTGGGTTGTCATTCCCTACCCCATGAGATCTTCCCGACCCAGAGATCAAACTCGAATCTCCTAAATTGCAGGCAGATTCTTCACTGTCCAAGCCACCGGGGAGTCTTGGGGGAATACAGAACAGTGACATTTTCTGTGAGAATTTCTTTCCTCCCAGTGGAGCCTTTAGGAACCACCAGCGCTTGGTAACCTACAGTGAAATCCACATTGGAGGTGCGTCCTGCCCTGAAATGCATCTCCTTTCTTCCTCTCAAGTTCCTTTTGCACAGAGCTGAAGGGAGGTTCGGAGAGGTGCAGTGTGGGACAGAGAAAGGGAAAAAACCCTTTCTTCACACTCGTGCCGCTATGAATGCGGACCATCTGTGCCCCAGCTGGAGTGCCGGCAATGGTCTGGCACTTGAACCACACCATATTTACAGATCTAAACACAAATGGCTACTGCCTGATTGTTTCATGATTCATTAGTCAGACAAGCTCTCCTCTCCCGCCAGCACAGCTGTTACAGGGTAAACCTTTGTCACTTAATAGGCCTGATTATTACTTTCCATCAAAGGTATTGATCTGTGTCACCTCTACTTAAGGGAATGGGGGAGAAGAAAATGGGGGAATAAAATGTACCGGGAAAACAGGAACACGGAGAAGAAGAAAATGGGGACAAGAGAGGGACGTCAGGCGGGGTCGGGGACAATGGCTTCCTCCCTTGCTCTCGCTTGCGTGACCTGAATATCTGGACCCCGTGTCTTTGGCCGCAGTGACTGACTTTCTCAGAAAGAGGAGCCATGCCTCAGACGGGGGGCAGCCCTGAGCCCCCAGACCACGGCGGTCACAGACCCTGACCACACGGATCTCCGTGCTCCACGAGAGGCACACGGTGAACTGAACCAGAAATCTGTATCAATTAATAAACCACGGCAGTGTGCAGATCAAATACAGGTCTGGGGGGAATTTTTATAGCTCCTTTAATTATCTCCTTTTGTTTCACAAATAAAGTGCAGCCATAACCCTGGGCTGTCCCCTGCGAGGCACAGCGTTGGCCCAGGTCGGGGGTGGGGTGGGTCATGTCCCGTCTGGCTGCCCGGCAGGCACCTGGGCACAGCCCTGGCTGCAGAAGGGATGCGCCCGCTCAGCACCCTGCCCAGGGCTCCGCTTCGCTCGTGCCTCTTCTGACCACTCTCCTCACTTTTTCCTTTTTTCCAAGAACTCAGAGGAACAAGACATGAGAGGACTCCCCGGGAGGGGATAGACAAAGCCTATCAGAAATTACACCAACTCAGTAAAAAAAATAAAGGCAGAGTCCCACCAACACTACCACCACAACTATGATTTGGGAAGCAAGACTTTTAGAAAAGGAGATCAGAGGTCATCTATCTAATCTGATTTGCCTATAAGCAAAGGATGTCCAGAGAGGTTTAGAAGCTTCCTCCTGCTACACAGTGTTTTGTGTGGGACAGCTGAGTCTAAAAGAAAAGTCCTCTGCTAACCCATCCATTTTAACAGCCAGCCCTCCAAATAACCAAAATCTCAACTCAGACAGGGACTATTTTAACTAATATTGTACCTCCTAGAGCCTGACAGAAAGTGAAAAGTGAAAGTGTTAGTCGCTCAGTCGTGTCTGACTCTGCGACCTCATGAACTGTAGCCCGCCAGGCTCCTCTGTCCATGACAATTCTCCAGGCAAGAATAACTGGAGTGCGTAGCCATTCCGTTCTCCAGGGGATCTTCACAACACAGGGATCGAACCCTGGCCTCCAGCATTGCAGGCGGATTCTTTACCATCTGAGCCATCAAGGAAGCCCCTGTTTTAACTGATATTGTACCTTCCGCAGTCTGAAAGAAGATAAGATCATAAAAGAATGAGACCTTTGATCAGAGCTGGTGGAATCACCCTTAGTATAGTCATGCTTGTAACCATAGAAGAATAGCATTTTATTTTATACACTGTACATACACGTATGCATTGGGAAGCCTCTAAAGCAGTTATATAGTATACATACATGTGTGCATAATCATCACACACAAGTAACCCCCTACATGAACCACTTAACAGCTCAGTCTTCTGAGACCCCAACACTGGCTGATTTCCTTGTCCTTATCTCCGTAACACTCACTGCAATTGTTACCCAAATCTAGCATATTAAAAAGACCTTTATTACTCCTTTTCCCCAGACCTCACTCTTCAATTGCATGCATTGTCATTCCAGTTCACAAGAGGTCAACAGCCTTGCTAAGCCCCTACTGTTTGTTTTATGGTGCTCACCACAGTTGATGGATTGACAAGACTAGACACTGGGACTCTCCGCTGAGTGACCATCAATAGAATCAAGAGACAAGGTTCACCACCCCTCAACTCAGTCTGTTCAGAATTAAAGGAGATGGTCAGAACTTGATTTGCTTAAGTTCCTATCTCCAAAAACATTGCTAACGAGTCTAACATTGAGAAATATCTGACGGGGTTGTGGCCCTAGGGAGCTGAACAAGCCCATTTCATACTTATTTTATTCTCAGTAGGCCCTTGGCCAAGGGTAGGATGCTAATGGCTTGAGATCACTTCTGACTCAGCCCAGATTTTAATCAGCAAACTGGCAATGAAAGACCCCTTGTCCCATTTCCATGTGTATAGTTCTCCAGGTGGTCTAATTGTTCCACTTGATATCCATGTCCAGGGCCATCTAGTCATCTCCCTTTCCATTCACAGTTACCAAATGGCATTGGAAATTTTACTCTTTGAAAGCATGCAGTGTGTGTTTTGGTACCCATAAAACATTTTTTAACAGAAATCATAACCCTAATTCTTCTATATAAAACAGAAATCAGACTTGGATGCAAATGAAATCTTAATGATAGCCAACTTTCAGCTTTCCAAACCAGAGTTTCTTTTTGTAATTTACATCTATCAATTGACAGAACCAATATGATTTTATGTGGGCACAGTTTGGCAACTGGGAACTTCACATAATATACTATACTTGAAATTCATATAAAAAGAAAGCTGTCATCAAGTAGAATCTGATTAAAGGGCATTTGTTCTTAACGGGGTGGTAGGGAGCTGCTGGGGTGGGGGAAAGGTACCAGCTTATAGTCATAAAAAAAGAAACTGGCAAGAACTCATGTGAAAATGCCAAAGTATTAAAAATACACTTCAATGTTTTCTCTGTTTATATTCCACTTGATAATTTGATTTTGAATCTCAACATGCATTTCTCCCAACAAATTAACAAAAATAGACCTTACCTAGAAATCTAGGTAGGATGACAAATAGCATTTGAAAGTATCTTCTAAAAAACAATCCTGAAAATTGTTTCCAATCTATGATAGATGGTTTGATATGCCTTAACAAATTTTAGTGAGGCAGGAAGGATAGGTATACTACTTTAACTTTATAGGCAGGACGATGATAGGTTAAGAGATCGAGAATAGAGAAACATCACCAAGCAATGTTTATAAAGCTCCTACATGTCTGAAATGCAAAAGAGCTGCTGGTTATTTCCCCAGGAAGACCTATGTATAAGGCTTCCCCCGTGGCTCAGCAGTAAAGAACCTGCCTGAGATGCAGGAGCTGCAGGAAACATGGGTTCGATGCCTGGGTTGGGAAGATCCCCTGGAGGAGGGCATGGCAACCCACACCAGTATTCTTGTCTGGAGAATTCCATGGACAGAGGAGCCTGATGGGCTACAGTCCATGGGGTCACAAAGAGTTAGACATGATTGAAGCATTAGAAAAGCTCCCCTGTTGGCTCAGCTGGTAAAGAATCTGCCTGCAATGCAGGAGACCGGCATTCAATCCCTGGGTGGGGAAGATCCCCTGGAGAAGGAAACAGCTACCTACTCCAGTATTCTTGCCTGGAGAATTCCATGGAAGCATTAGAAAAATGACCCGCATTCAATGTCTTATCAACAGTTTTGTTTTGGGGGAAAGCATAAGAGAAAATCCACTCTCTGGCATCTGGTGGTGCTCACGTGTTTTGGAGGCAGCCATGTGCAGAAAGCCCTGAGTCTGAGTACTTTCTACCCAGAATAAAACAAGACATATACGTGCAGCTAATTAAAAAACAATGTACCTTTAAAAATAGCATAACACTTGTTCTTATAGAGCTACACTATTTAACTAAATATACATGGAACAGCTGGGACTAAAACCCCTAAAATACATACAGCAGATTGCAAAGAAAACCTACGGTTGTATTTAGTTACCTACATACACACGCAACCAAAGCTAACAGTACCCAAGGTTGGATAATTGTGCTTCTTGCTCCTAAAAATGGCAGCACCAAAGTATGTTCTAGAAAATGCTTTTTTTGTTAAATGTTTTCTTTTTTTCTCTATATTTTTCCTTTAAGGGTGAATGCTCACAGAAATTTTAGAACTGCATTGTATTTATATCTGTCTCTTCTAAGTTTAAAACTCCTCATAGCACATCCTAAAATGTCTCTAGTCAATGTGCTACAAATCTGGGTTGTAAAATAATAAATAAATAAATGAATAATAGCCAACACTTATGACTCCCTATGTGATGGTCATGCATATATTAACTCCATCATCAGCATACCCTATAAACTAAGTTCTATTAGTATCCAGATTTTACAGATGAGTACTGAGTCACAGAGAGGTTAAAAAACCTGCCCTACCACAAACAGCTGATAAGTGTCAGAGCTGGAATTCAAAACCAGGCTGTCTAGCTCCAGAGTTCTTGATCTTAAAATTTACAAATAAAGATAATTCTATAGAGCAGGGGGAGAAAGTAAGAAAGAAAGAGGGAAGGGGAAGGTAGGAAGGAAAAGAGAGAGAAGGGAAGCAAGCAGTGAAGGAGGGGCAGGAGAATAAGAAATCTTGTTTTTAATTGAGTCAAAAAAGGGGGGGAGGATTAATTTGCCTTTATAATGCAATGGGAAAATCTGAAAAATTCTCTTGAGGAATTACAGGAAGTCTCTGACAACTGGAACAGGTTTTTTGGAAGGAAGGAGGGAAGGGGGGTGGCTGATGCCAACTGAACCCCGCTATGACCTTGGTGGAGGAGAAATGACCATAGATTCAGTCCTCCTGCACCAGCTCTCAGGGCCTCCCTTCCAGAAATGCGTCCATCTGCCCCAGCCTCCTGAACACTGCAAACACTGCTCCTCCCCGCCTGGACTTAAGAAGATGTCAAGGGATAAGACATCCGGAAACCTAAAATACAAGCGTAGTGATGCATGGTCACTTGGCAACAGTGGGGTGTGCTTCACTTCATGCCAACGAATGGAGCCTGCCGTCCTGCCAGCAGCCCAGACTTTCAGCAAACAGACGCCATGGCAGAAGCAGGGGCACAGAAGCAGAAGGGATCTGTCCAGCAGAGGAGAAATCTTCCACACATTCATGGGGAAAAAAATGCAGGAGAAAAGAATAGATTATCACTGACAGTAACAGCAGGATGTTTGTGATAAAAGAAAGTACTTGTAACTCAGCGATACTGTGAACCATATTAACTGGGAACAGAAATATTATGTAATGATATGTCACTGAGCGAATGCTTGGAAGACTGGTCCACAAATATAAGTGGAGATACGAGTCTGTATTTTGGACTTAGAGCTGGAAATGAAGGTCATCAAGAACCTTAGCAGAAATACCTTAGAGTTTTGGTTTGAACGAGATGAGAGTTTGTTCTATTTTTTTTTTCCTTTGGTACATTAGCCCTCTTTGGGTGCCTTCTCTGGCGTTTAAAGAATAGAAACAAAGATTTGATAGGCCATGTCAGGAAGGTCCCCTGGAGGAGGGCATGGCAACCCACTCCAGTATTCTTCCCTGGAGAATCCCATGGACAGAGGAGCCAGGCATGCTATGGTCCATAGGGCTGCAGAGTCAGACACAACTGCAATGACTTAGCATGCAAGCACGTGGCCCTATTTGGAAATGTGGAACATTTTACATATATCTTGGGGCTTCCCTGGTGGTTCAGATGGTAAAGAATCTGCCTGCAATGCAGGAGACCTGGGTTCGATCCCTGGGTCAGGAAGATCCTCTGGAAAAGGGATTGGTTACCCACTTCAGTATTCTTGCCTGGAGATTTCATTTGCAAGCAGAGCTTGTCAAATAAATTATGACCTTGAACTTCTAGACAGCCATTGTTTTCTAATAAATCAATTAGAATGTTGAGTATATTATTAATAATTAATATAGTTACTGTTTAATGAATGCTTACTGTGTGCCTTTCAGGCATGGACTACATGCTTTATGTAATTAATCTTCACAACAATCTTGAGGGAACTGCTGCTGCCCCTATTTCACAGAAGACAAAACTGAGACTTACAGTGGTTACAGAACCAGTAAAAAAGCAGAGTCAGAATTCCACCCCAGGTTTGTGTTTCTCTGAAGCCCTTGGTCATAGAACGTGTTGCCTTAAGAAATGTCACCAGGAATATCAAGATAACTACACTCCAACCAGCTAAGACCTGAGTTTTACCTTCAGCACACCATCGGCTCACTGGAACATGTGACTGCTTGAACCCTCAACCCTTGAAACAGGCAGGAAATGATGACAAGGTGACAATAGAAGTAGTGAGAAGTTCAGTTGCTCAGTCGTGTCCGACTCGTTGCTACCCCATGGACTGCAGCACGCCAGGCTCCTTGTCCATCACCAACTCCAGGAGCTTGCTCAAACTCATGTCCATCGAGTCGGTAATGCCATCCAACCATCTCATCCTCTGTCATCTCCTTCTTCTCCTGCCTTCAAACTTTCCCAGCATCAGGGTCTTTTCCAATGAGTCAGTTCTTCACATTAGGTGGCCAAAGTATTGCAGTTTCAGCTACAGCATCAGTCCTTCCAATGCATTTTCAGGACTGATTTTCTTTAGGATTGACTGGTTGTATCCCCTTGCAGTCCAAGGGACTCTCAAGAGTCTTCTCCAACAGTTCAAAAGCATCAATTCTTTAGCCCAGTAGTGAGAAGAGCATTAGACAAATTTGAGAAGTTAGGTTTTGCACCTGACTCGTCTTCATATTCTCAGCTTCCTTGGGCATGTTCTTCAGCTATCTGAATCCCTACAAAATAACGGGAGAGAGAACTGCCCTGTCAGTCTCACCATTGGCTAAATTAAAACATGAAGCAGGGAAGCACTTTTAAAACCTCTATACATGTAACACTCAGGTTTATGTAGCCTCAACCACGGGAATGGAGGTCAGTGTTTTCCCTTTATCATTACTTGCCCTCAAATAGCAGCCTCAGAGATTAGATGCTGCCGTGAGAAACATTCTCCAAATGCTAGAAATGGGCAGGATGAGCCTAAGCAATATGACCATAAATTGGGGGTAAGCCCAGCCCCGGGGCAAAGACAGAAAAGAATTCGGTGATTCTTCAAGTGCTCTGTGCCACTAACAAAGGACAGAAAGGGATGAATAATTCTCTATTTTCTAAATGACTGTTACTGACATTGGTATGGGATGAACGCAGGAAAATCAAATCCTATTGCCTTCTGACTGCATCATTATACACAATGTGAATATTCCATACACCTACAAGGTATTTAAAAATATGTAGACCTATCAAAACTCTATTTTTGTTCTAGTTGCAAAATTATTCGGTCTTTCTTCCTGCGTGCCTGCATGCTATGTCACTTAAGTCATGTCTGACTCTTTGCAACCCTATGGACTGTAGCCCACCAGACCCCTTTGTCCAAGGGATTTTCCAAGCAAGATTACTGGAGTGGGTTGCCATTTCCTTCTCCATCTTTCTTCCTAGAAAGATGCAAAATCAAGACTCTTACTAGATCTTGTGGCTCCACATGCTTTGAAATTGCATTTAAAAGTAGTTCCAAAATCCTCAGATTTCTACCAATGTAGTTAGAATTTTGAAGGATTTAACTTTTTGATTAGGAACTCTTAAAAATCTGATAAAAGCCACGAGTCTGCCCCTTAGATAAAGTACATACATACACACACACACACACACATGTGACTACATGGTAAGAAGCTATCCATAGGCCTCTCAAGGTTTATGGAGCCCCAAGGTGAGAGCTCCCAGAGCTCATACCTGGTTGTGCAGATTAACACACTGCATAGACTGCACTGCTATGCTCAGCCAAGGGGTGAACTGGGGACCTAACTCCAATCCCCATACCACTGACTAAGCCATGTTGTACCTGCCCAGAGTGGGTGCTGTGGTCTAATCGGTGCAATGATACCAAGTAGTCACAGCACTGTCCTGGGACCAGCTCACACCAGCTATTAAGCTGAGTCCTTTGTGTGTATCTCATCCCAACTCCCTGTTCAGTAACAGACATGTTGATAGAGTGAAATCAGCCATAATGTGAATATTTATGCCAAGGAAATTAGCAAACTCTACAAGGAAGGGCTGTCCTTAACAAGAAAGCCAGTTGTTAAAGAGTTACTGGCATATCACTGAATATGGTCTAATAGAGACCCCAAGAACCTCTGTTCTGTATTATGATATATTTGAAATGAAAAGCAGAAAACACTATTTAGTTGGAAAGTAAATAGGTACAGAATTTTGGAGAACAGTATGGAGGTTCTTTAGAAAACTAAAAATAGAGCTACCATATAATCCTGCAGTCTCACTCCTGGACATATACCAGGAGAAAAACCTGGTACAAAAGGATACATGCACCCAGTGTTCATTCATTGCAGCACTGTTTACAAAAGCCAAGGCGCAAAAGCAACCTAAATATGCATCAACAGCCGAATGGATAGAGAAGAGGTGGTACATATATACAATGGAATATTACTCAGCCATTAAAAAGAATGAAATCATGCCATCTGCAGCTACATGGACGGACCTAGAGAGTGTCATACCGAGGGAAGTCAGGCAGAAACAGAAAATAGTATGATACCACTTACATGCAAAATATTAAAAAATGATGCAAATGAACTTATTTGCAGAACAGGAAGAGACTCACAGACTTAGAGAAAGAACTTGTGGTTACCAGAGGGGAAGGGTTGGGGAGAGGGCTAGATTGAGAGTTTGGGATTGACATGTACACACAACTATATTTAAAATGCATAACCAACAAAGACCTACTGTATAGCACAGGGAACTCTGCTCAATATTATATAATAACAGGAAAAACTTGAAAAAGAATAGATATATGTATATACATAACTGACCACGCTGCTATACCCCTGAAAGTAACACAACATTGTTAATCAACTCTGTGCATGTGTGTGTACTAGTCGCTCAGTCGTGTCTGACTCTTTGTGACCCTATGGACTGTAGCCCACCAGGCTCCTCTGTCCATGGGATTTTTCCAGGCAAGAATCCTGGAATGGGTTGCCATGCCCTCCTCCAGGGAATCTTCCCAACCCAGGGATTGAACCCGGGTCTCTTGCATTGTAGGTAGATTCTTTACTGTCTGAGCCACCAAGAAAGCCCCATTAATCAACTATATTCCAATATAAAATGAAAAGTTTTAAGAAAAGCAGAAAACACAATGTAAAACCTACATCCTAATTTCCTTTCGGCCTGTCCTGATTGCTTTGAGGATGAGGGTATGTGGGCTCTGCTTTGTTTTGAGCACAGACATAACAGTTCACAGATGCTGGAGAAGGTATTTATTCTGGAAAAAATTGGTTCCCTTTGGGTCCCAGGTGGATCTAAAGGCAGCACCCTGAGCTATAAACCTGTGTCTTAAATGTAGGCAGCACTGAGAGCAGTAACTGCCATAGAACCATTAAGAAAACAAAACAAATGATGGCTGCATATAATTTTCAAGATAGGGATCAGAGGGAAGAACTGATGGGGGAAGTAAATCTAAAGTCTCAATCCTCTTTGCAATGCCGGAGAAGAAAAGCCTTGCCCATAACAGGCATAAATTGCTGCAGACGGCTATCAAGTTTCTTCTGTAGGCTTTTTGAAGAACTGCTCCTTACAACTGAACTCTGTCTTGAGCTGATTCTCCTACGAAGGAAAAAAAAAGTCAGGTCAAACGATTGATTCCAGTTTTGAATTACAGAGGGCTATTGATTTTTCATTAAGGTTCCTGTGCTGCTCTCAAGAGGAGGGAGAGAGAGAGGAAAGTAATTCATTGATCAGAGCAAGGGCCATGTTCATTTATTGGCTTCCTGCCACGTCCCATTATTCCCGATTCTAAATGTATATTGAAGTCCGTTTATTTTCATCATTGCCTCCTGTCACCAGAAATGTCTCCCAGTAACTATTAGTTTAATCATCCTTCTCTCACAATGGTAATGAGTGATAATATCCAACATGATCCTGTATTCGTGGATGTTACCCATTGGATTACAGCGTTGCTCCTCCCAAGGCTCTAGTTAAGAGTCTGTCAACACTTTAATAGTCTAAAAAAAAAAAGAACATGAACAGTTTGAAGAGTTTTTTAAATGTTTTTGAATTTTTAAAAAATCCTGCAGCATTTTTACAGTTGTTATTTACATTTAAAAAAAAGCTTTCTTTCTTTCCTGGAAGATTCATAGATTCATGGATTTCAATCTATCAATGATGATGATGATAATATGAAACCCACTCAAATCAGGTATCATATATCTACCCAAGTCACTGGAACCCAATCTAGAGAACCATCATGCACATGCAGAATAAACCAAGCATTCCACTTAGTACCTTCACTCCATTTGCAGAAAGAATCTTCAATTCATCTGTACTGTCTTGACTCATACCTGATCCTCTGCTTTCCATATTAGCAAACTGAGGTCCTAAAAGACTGAACCACTCAGATCACCCAACAAAGTGGCACAGTGGGGAGTAGGACCCACATGCCCTGGCTTCTGCATCACTATTAGTGTCACGACACCATGCCATTTTAATAATCTATCCCCTCAACTCATGCGATGTTTATAATGCATAAAAATCAGAAGCTAACTTTAATATCAAGTCCTATAAATGCCATTAATGATATTTTTCTTTTCCTCATCTTGAGATAGGATATTTCTCATTAAGTGATGCCTCACATCTAGGTAGCACTTAACACATATCAGGTGCCCACAGAATATAATTTGAATGCCTATTCGCCCTCTAAGGGTTCCCAATCTCAATCCCTTCAGATCATCTGCCAAGGGGCTTATGGACTTTAATGTTTCTCAGTGAGTTTTCCCAACACCCTGTGAGAGGTGGGAGGGATTTTCCCATTTCATAGACGATTTGGTCAAGGCTACAGGGGAAATAATTTACAGGGCCAAGACTCAGGCCTTATCACTGACAAAGTCTCTTTCCACTACACCACAGCTCCCTCTGGTGCCAAAATTGATGGTGTAAACTACTAAAAGCAACTATGGAAAACTATTTA
This sequence comes from Muntiacus reevesi, assembly GCF_963930625.1. Classification (NCBI taxonomy): domain Eukaryota; kingdom Metazoa; phylum Chordata; class Mammalia; order Artiodactyla; family Cervidae; genus Muntiacus; species Muntiacus reevesi. Next base: position 22,363,363 of record NC_089270.1, read on the forward strand.
AAAGATCTACACCCGTAAATCGAGCTGGAAAGTACCATACCATTCAGAGTAGCGATCAAGAAAACAAAATGATGACAAATGACTATGACAAAAAATGTGTAACTTGTATGACTAAAACTAGACAACTATTGGAAATGTAAAATAAGATCTAACTAAATGAAGAGACACAAAATAGTTTAAATGCATGAGTTCTTTTCACTGGGAAAAACATGATAAAATTATTCTAAATCTCCTCTGGATGAGCAGACTATACAAACACAAAGGTTTTTTGAAAAATAAAAACAGTGAAGGGGCACTCCCTCCATCAAATATCAAGATGTAATTTAAAACTTATTTCAAATAAATCAAAAGTGAAAGTCACTCAGTCATGTCCGACTCTTTGTGACCCCGTGGACTATATAGTTCATGGAATTCTCCAGGCCAGAATACTGGCATGGGTAGCCTTTCCCTTCTCCAGGGGATCTTCCCAACCCAGGGATCGAACCCAGGTCTCCCACATTGTAGGTGTATTCTTTATCAGCTGAGTCACAAGGGAAGCCCAAGAAAACTGAAGTGGGTAGCCTATTCCTTCTCTAGGGGATCTTCCCAACCCAGGAATCGAACTGAGGTCTCCTGCATTGCAGGCAGATTCTTTACCAACTGAGCTATCAGGAAAGCCCAAACAAATTGAGAACCTGTGCAAAAATCAACAGATCAATGGAACTGTTAACAATTAACTGGGCATGAAACAGATTATAACATATACAATAAAGAAAACATTAAATAATCAGAGGAAAAATTATTATATATTTGAAAAAATTGAAATTTATATTCATTCTACAAAGTACACCAAAATATATTTCAGATTAATTAAACAGTTAAATGATTTTTAAAATTCTGTAAAGCAAGAACATCCCCATTGTCTGAGCAGGTAAAAAGAATCGGCTTGAAATGCAGCAGATACAGGAGACATGGGTTCAATCTCTGGGTCAGGAAGATCCTCTGGAGGAGGAAATGCAACTCACTCCAGTATTCTTGCTTGAAAAATTCCATGGACAGAGAAGCCTGGCAGGCTACAGTCCAAAGAGTTGCAAGGAGTTGGACATGACTGAATGACCAAGCATCCACAAAGCAAGAATAAAATAAAGATAAATATTTAACTTATGAAAGTATTTTATCAGTATAAAACCAACAAAAATTATGATGGAAAAATAGATTTTACTATATTAAAATGTAAAATGTCTATTCAAACATCACAAGCCACAAAAATTAGAGATTCAAATCACACACACAAAATAAAAATATTCTACCTCACTAGTGTACAAAATCACCAATTATATCATGATAACGTTTTTATCTATTAAACTGACAAAACTGTTGTAGATAAGAATGATCAAGATTCTAGTGAGACAGATCCTATCATAGTACTGATGGGAGAGTAAACTGGTAACCTTTCTGAAAAGAAGCATACTGTTATGTTTCTAGAGTCTTTAGAATATTTTGAGAACTTGTAGCCCAGAAATTGTATTTCTAGAAATCTTGCCCAAGGAAATGACCAGATAGGTTTCTAAATAAGAATTTGTATAAAAAGTCATGGATAATAACTAAAAATAGGAAATAATCTAAACAAAGATAAAGGAAAATTTTACTTGGGTAAAATCATATAATAAAGTAGCACAGAGACACAAACATCATGTTTTGAAAGATATTTAATAATATAAATAAATGTTAATTCACAAAAAGAGAAAAACCATGTGGTTCCAAATGTGTAAAAATTCAAATAGCAATGGGAGTGAGGAAAAAGGAATTAACAGGAGAATGATTCAAGACTTAGAGTAAAAGCATAGGAAAGTGAAAGTGTTAGTCAATCGAGTTCGACTCTTTGTGACCCCATGGACTGTGGCCCACCAGGCTCCTCTGTCCATGGGATTCTCCAGGGAAGAGTTCTGGAGTGGGTTGCCACTTTCTTCTCCAGGGGATCTTCCTAAAAGGGTGCGTGGAAATACAGATATCTTCCTAAAAGGGTGTGTGGAAATACAGATGATCATGGATCATCTCAGGACACTGGTTCAGATGTTGGGGTGAGTGAGAGACTGTGGCCAAACTAAGCAATACACATAAGGTCAAAAGTTGACCTGACTCTTTTAGACATAAACACAAGCGTCTGCCGTATACCCAATTCTTTTCATCTCATTGAGTTTTAGCCCCTATTACCACTACAGGGGCATAGTAGGTGAAAAATTAATAATTTCAGAAAAACATTAAGAAAATAACTAACCCCCTACAACACACATTGCACTCAATCAGATGGCAGGAGGGTTACAAATCTACAAGGAATGGTGTTTACATGTCATTGGCTTCTCCCACCAAGGATCTTCAGAGTATGAGGAATAGCTTGCAAAAGACAGAAATTTAGTGAAATAAGTCAGACAGAGAAAGACAAACACCTTACGTTATCACTTACATGTACAATGCAAAAAATAAAATAAACTAGTGAATATAGCAACAGCAACAAAAACCCAGGTTCACAGATACAGAGAACAAACTAGTGGTTACCAATGGGGAGAGGGCAAAGGAAAGGGGCAAGATATAGGTGGAGGATTACAAGGTGCCAACTACCATGGACAAAGTAAAGAAACTACAGGGATATATTGTACAGTACAGGGAATATAGCCCATATTTTGTAGTAACTTTAAATGGAATAAATCTACAAAAATTTTGAATCACTAATAGTGTACACTTGAAACTAATATAATATTGTAAATCAACTATACTTCAATTTACAAAAAGACAATGTAGCAGCTTAGAAAATGTTTTTCATACATCATAAAAAATAGGAGACAAAATTGTGCCCATTATAATTTTAACTGCATTAAAATAGATCTGCATAAGAAAAATGATAAAAATAAGTAAAAGACAATCACATTTAATACAATTGTATTTAATATCTGTTATGGTCACTGGCCTATAACTGATTTTTTCCTCTGTCTTCCAAATATTCTATAATATTACTATAAGGTAAATTTTTATAATAATATTTTTAACAATAGTTAAAACAATAGTTTTAAAAAGAACCTTTTTCATACTCTCCATGAATTTTTTATTTAATTTTTTTAAATTGAAGTGTAGTTGATTTACAATATTGTGTTAATTTCTGCTCTACAGCAAAGTGATTCAGTTAAACATATATACGTATGTCTGCATGCACGCTCAGTCATGTCCAACTCTTTGCGACCCTATGGACTGTGACCCACCATGCGCCTCTGTCCATGGGATTTCCCAGGCAAGAATACTGGAGTGGGTTGCCATTTCCTCCTCCAGGGGATTTTCCTGACTGAGGGATAGAACCTGATCTCCTGCATTGTAGGCAGATTCTTTACTACTTGAGCCATTGGGGAAAGGCCCATACATGTGTGTGTGTGTGTGTGTGTGTGTGTGAAGTTTGAAGTGAAATTCGCTCAGTCGTGTCTGACTCCTTGCAATCCCATGGACTATAGAGTACAGAATGCTTTATATTATATTAATTGATGTGTTAATAATGCCTGCTTGTTATATTTTACTTATGCATCTGATATTTTACCGCATTTTATGCAGTTTTGAAGTGAAGTGAAAGCTGCTCAGTTGGGTTGGACTCTTTGCGACCCCATGGATAGTCCATGGAATTCTCCAGGCCAGAATACTGGAGCGGGTAACCTTTCCCTCCTCCAGCGGATCTTCCCAGCCCACTGATTGAACCCAGGTCTCCTGCAATGCAGGTGGATTCTTTCCCAGATGAGCCACCAGGTAAGCCCGTGTGTGTGTGTGTGTGTGTGCGTGTGTGTGTGTGTGTGTGTTCTCCTTTATATTAAAAAGCAGAGACATTACTTTGCCAGCAAAGGTCTGTCTAGTCAAGGCTATGGTTTTTCCAGTAGTCATGTATGGATGTGAGAGTTGGACTATAAAGAAAGCTGAACGCTGAAAAATTGATGCTTTTTAACTGTGGTGTTGGAGAAGACTTTTGGGAGTCCCTTGGACTGCAAGGAGATCCAACCAGTCCATCTTAAAGGTCAGTCCTGAGTGTTCATTGGAAGGACTGATGTTGAAGCAAAAGTTCCAATACTTGGGCCACCTGATGCAAAGAGCTGACTCATTGAAAAAGACCCTGACACTGGGAAAGATTGAAGGCAGGAAGAGAAGGGGATGACAGAGGATAAAATAGCTGGATGGCATCACCGACTCAATGGATGTGAGTTTGGGTAAACTCCAGGAGTTGGTGATGGACAGGGAGGCCTGGCATGCTGCAGTCCATGGGGTCGCAAAGAGTTGGACATGACTGAGCAACTGAACTGAACTTCTTTTCCATCATGGTTTATCTCAGGATAATGAATATATTGAATATATTTCCCTGTGTTATACAAAAGAAACTTGCTGTTTATCCATCCATAAATTAGTTAATTAACCAAACTTGGTATTTACATTTATAAGAACTTAAAGTAAGATTTACCAAGATAATACATTGGATAATCAATGTGCATGTAACTAAAACTGGCTATAGAGAGTGTGTGTTTGTGTGCAGCATTCATGATCAAATAATGCCTCCAAATTTCTCTAAATTATAAATTCCAACTTACCCCTCTGCATAAATTGTATACTTATGACTCAGTAATAATATTAATCCTCCCTCCCCTGAAACACTTATTTGTAGCCTGGATAATGGGTTCTTTCTGCATACTATATGATATTTAGTTCCATTAGAATTAAAAAATATTCCATGACAAATTGGGACTTAGATATTTCTATAGTGTTCCCTTTTTAAACTTTCTGCTAAAAACAGGAAGAATAATAGCTTGAATCCTGAGGCAACAAAATTTATTGAAATTAATTAGAGAATGGAAATCATACACTTAATGTTTCAATTCCCAATCTGTGCTCATGGCAAATCATTTAACTTCTCTGAGTCTCAGTTCTGCATCTATAATTTGGAGTAATTTGGAGGAGAAATTACCTTGTCAGAGTTGTTGTAAGGACTAGAGATTTTGTAAAGCATCATCATTGAAGTAATAGTTTACTATTCAATGTATTTCTGTATTTTAGCCCATGTAATCCTTAAAAGTTCTGCAGTCAATATGTCAGAAAGTCAGTATGTCTATGATAAACCTAGACAGTGTATTAAAAAAGTTGAGACATCCCTTTGCCGACAAATGTCCATATAGTCAAAGCTATACTTTTTCCAGTAGTCATGTATGAATGTGAGAATTGGACAATAAAGAAGGCTGGGTGCCAAAGAATTGATGCTTTTGAACTGTGGTGCTGGAGAAGACTCTTGAGAGTCCCTTGGACTGTAAGGAGATCAAACCAGTCAATCCTAAAGGAAATCAGTCCTGAATATACATAGGAAGGACTGACGCTGAAACTGAAACTCCAATACTTTGGCCACCTGATGCAAAGAACTGACTCGTTGGAAAAGACCCTGATGCTGGGAATGATTGAAGGAGGGAAAAGAAGGGGATGACAGAGGATGATATGGTTGGATGGCATCACCGACTCAATGGACGTCGAGTCTGAGCAAGCTCTGGGAGTTGGTGATGGACAGGGCAGCCTGGCATGCTGCAGTCCACGGGGTCGCAAAGAGTCAGACACGACTTAGTGACTGAACAATAGCAAAAACCGTATTCTTTTTTCCATTAAAAAAAAAATAGAAAACCAAGATAGAAAGAGATTAAACAACTTAGCCAAGGTCACATGCCAAGCAGAGGATTTGAGATCCAAACCTGACTCCAGAGGCTCAGTGCTAAATCATTATACCAACCTATTTCAAAAGGGCACCCTACATGTAGAAGCTGTTAAAAATAATCATTGTTTTTGTTACATCTTGCATCAACAATGCTGCTCGTCAAAGAGCTCCTTACCCCATTCACTGTTCTCACAAGCAATGCCATTGTATATTTATTTTCTACTCAGACAGAACTAGAATATCATACATATGTGTGAATTGGTTAAAAAATAACTCCTTAAATGGTTAAAAGTCTTGCAAATATAAATCCAGAAGTGATTGCACCTTACAGTTCAAGGTAAGAAAGAATGGCTGATGTAAATTGTGCCAGTACACCATCAACATAAACCATCAGGGCACTATATATTACTGAGCAACCTCCAGTCTGTACATATATCTTGATACAAGCAATGCTTTTGACACCAATCACTTCTCGAGATAAAATACAGTTTGTAGGGGAGTAATTTCCACACCACATAAAACAGCACCCTCCCACAAAGGAAATATTTATTTTCACACCAAAAAATACGCTCACAGTGTTGAGTTACACAGTCACCCAACACAAAATAAATGCAGTTCTGTACTTCCCCCCAAATTGCTATATTTAGTCTCATTTTCCAACCTAAATATTAATTTCTTACCCACAACAGAAAGTGAATATTAAGAATTGGTTCTCAAAACTTGAAATAACTGTATATTTTCTCTGTGCTCTTTTTCTCCTTGAGATTCATTGGAAATTTCTTGGCCAAAATAGACTATGATTCTAGACAATAGATTTGAGGAGGCTTACTAGCAACAAACAAATTATTTCAATATGTGGTATCTCTTTCCCACTTCCCTAACAAGCCCTAGATGGATAATAGGTCCTAATGTTTATTGCATAATCTAAAAGAGCTTTTCATAATCAGTGCATTTAACACATCCTGACTAACATCAAGATTAATGTATTTTCATCTAGTATAATACTCAGCATGTGGCATATTTCAGACTTCTAAGAACTCCACAAATGATAAAGGCATATATTATTCCCATCCAGCCACTACCAACAGGAAACATGGTCAGGAAATTATTTTCAAAAATAGAAAATGATTTTTGCATATTTAAAATTTTTAATTTAGTTCCATTAAGGTTAAAAAATTCCATGAGAAATTAGGACTCTTAGGTATTCTTATGTTGTTCCCTCTTTGAGTTTCTCTGAAAAAGGGAACAATGATAACTCTAATTCTGAGTGAAAAAAGATCAGGAATTTAGTGAAATGAATCAGATCATGGAAGCCAATCAGACCTAATTCAGTAGTCAATCAAATTTGTCAGTAAGCTTTTTTAAATGTTATTCCATACCATAGGCTGTATTGGTGGAGCTGAGCTCAAACTACAAATTACCACTGGATTTTATTGGAGTGTTCCTCTGATGTACTTTAAAAATGAAAGTGATAGATCCATCATTCCCATACCTCTCTCATCCTAAGAACATGCACATAGGTAAAGCCAAATCAGATCAACTGTGGCCACTGACCATGTGCTATGATTTATAGTAGCAACTGCGACAGCCATGCGTTTGAAGAAGAGATATGTAAAATCAGAAGGCATGCTCAGTTTCAATCCCTGTAGATATTACCTAGAAATAAGAATCCATATTGATTCATACAGTTTTGCCATAAAAGAAAAGACCAGCATGAGAACATTATTTCATACCCTATCAGACCAGGAAAGGAAAAGAACAGAATAGAAGAGAGCAGGGTTAAAAACAGTCAGGGCTGACTTTATGACTAGTTTATAGTATATATATATATACATACAGAGTGTGTATATGTATATATATATATATAGCTGAAAAAGCTACAAACTTTTTAAAGGTAGGGCTCTGGAGCATACCACATGTATAACCAAGAATCTAACTAGCCTTTGTCCTTATTCCTAGGAGGGTGACTCCAAATCCTCGGTATTTCCTGAGAAAAAGGAGTATCTTTGTTATTATGCAACCATTGACTCATACTTGTTGTGTGACTCTTTGCGGCCCCATGGACTGTAACCTGCCAGGCTCCTCTGTGCATGGAATTTTCCAGGCAAGAATACTGGAGAGGGTTGCCATTCCTTCCTCCAGGGGATCTTCCCGACCCAGGGATCTAACTCAATGTCTCTTGTTTCCTACATTGGCAGGCAGATTCTTTAACATTCGCGCTTACCTGGGAAGCCCTTGATTCTGAGTTTATGCTAATTAAATGGTAGGGCTCTAGATAGTTGGAGGATGAAGGCTGATTATCTTTTTAGAGGACTGAGACTTCAATCTGTGATATCTGCCTGACCTCCCAACCTCTGGGGTCTGGAGATTCAGTCCAGTTATGTCGGCAATCATTCAATCAGCCATACTTACATAATGAAACCTCAATGAAAACTGTCAGCACCAAAGCTTGCAGCACCGTCCTGGTTGGTAAATGCATTGATGTGGCAGGAGTTTGATGTGCCCTGTACCCACGGGGAGACAGCATGGAAACTCTGCATTCAGGACCCTCCCAGAGCCAGCCCTAAATATCTCTACATTTGGCAGTTCCTGATGTACGTCCTTGATAATAATCTTAATCATAAGTATAGCTCTTTCCTGAGTTCTTGAAGTTGTTCTAGCAAATTATTGAATCTCAGGGAGAGTTGTGAGAATGCCTTAGATTTGTAGCCAGTTGTTCAGACATGCAGGTGGCCTGGGACCCCTAAATTTACAGCTGGCATCTGAAGGGAGGGCAGTCTTACAGGGAGTACCATGCCCTTAAACCTATGGTCTCTGATGTTAACTTTGTGTGGTTAGCATCATGACCTAGATGGGAGGGATGGTGGGTGGGTGGGAGAAAGGTCCAAGAAGGAAGGGATCTATGGATACATACGACTGATTCACTTTGTGGTACAACAGAAACGAACACAATGTTGTAAAGCAATTATACTCCGGTAAAAAGCAATAATAAATCATTTTTTAAAAACTGTATTGCAGTATATCACTGAATGTCCCCAGCAGGTATCTAAATGCCTACGTGTCTTTTGCTTTAAACTGGTTAAGGAAAAATTAAGGTCAGTGCACCATCCTAGTTTTACAACTGGAGCATGACAGAAAGGAGAATAAAACCCAACTCTCCAAGGCTATTCTTCTACCCATAAAGATAATGTCTTGCCACACATCATGCAATCACTCATGTTGCTATCACCCTGCTTTTAATACCCCCAAAATACACTGGCAATGTTCTATTACAACCCTGAAAGATATCAAGTTTGATACTTGCCTCCAAAGAAGATTGTTAGAGTAAATAATACAGTTCCCATCTTCACATTTCAGTAAAATGTCTGCTTGCTAGATAAAACATATCTATCTTTTTCATTACCTGGAATTCCTTGGACATATCTACTTGACCTTAGATTCGTAGAAATTTTCTTTCTCTTGATTTCACTTTCTAACACTAATAATATAAAACAGACTGAAACTTTATATTCATATCACAGATGAATTCTAAATATAAGTCGAATTTATAATCTACAGTCCCTTAGAATGTAATGGCTTTGCAAAGAGAGGCACAATATAAACAATACAGGCAGAATGAATTACAACATAATGATATTTCTTCTGTATGGTTTGGATTTACCTCTTGAAACTTTTTTCTCCTTTTCTTTTCAGAGGTTAAGTATGTTAAAAGCTATGCTTATAGTTTAATGGTTCTGAGTGTTACACTGGATCATAATATAAAACAATCTATTCCATACAAAAATAGAGTCAATACTAAACTCTTCTTCCTATTAAAAACTACTCATTTATTTTTCCCATGTGATTCCTTTAAGGTAAAAATTTTCTGAATTTTGCATTCTTTGTTACTTATAAAATAATTTCTTTCTAAAAGAAAATCCATGTTTAAGTGTTCTTTATTTGGTAAGAAAATAATAGTATTACAAAAAAATCTCAGAAATGAACAAAAGGAAATTAAATGATTTACTAAAAATTATGCTAATAATGAGGCTAGTTAAGTGCCAGAATCTGAGGTTTTTGCAAGATTTGGGGCTATTTCTATTACATTACTTCTGTTTCCATCATTGGTATTGTAATCAGTGATTTCGAGGACTATTTAGAAGGAAACAATTATAGAATAAAATCATTAAAAGTAGTGCAAAGAAATAGAGGAAAACAAAAAATGGGAAAGACTAGAGATCTCTTCAAGAAAATTAGAGATACCAAGGGAACATTTCATGCAAAAATGGGCTCAATAAAGGGCAGAAATGGTATGGACCTAACAGAAGCAGAAGATATTAAGAAGAGGTGGCAAGAATACACAGAAGAACTGTAAAAAAAAGATCTTCACAACCCAGATAATCACAATGGCATGATCACTCACCTAGAGCCAGACATCCTGGAATCTGAAGTCAAGTGATGCTTAGGAAGCATCACTACAAACAAAGCTAGTGGAGGTGATGGAATTCCAGTTGAGCTATTACAAATCCTAAAAGATGATGCCATGAAAGTGCTGCACTCAATATGCCAGCAAATTTTAAAAACTCAGCAGTGGCTAACAGGACTGGAAAAGCTGCAGTTTTCATTCCAATCCCTAAGAAAGGCAATGCCAAAGAATGTTCAAACTACCACACAATTGCACTCATCTCACACGCTAGTAAAGTGATGCTCAAAATTCTCCAAGCCAGGCTTCAATAGTACGTGAACCATGAACTTCCAGATGTTCAAGCTGGTTTTAGAAAAGGTAGAGGAACCAGAGATCGAATTGCCAACATCCGCTGGATCATCAAAAAAGCAAGACAGTTCCAGAAAAACATCTATTTCTGCTTTAATGACTATGCCAAAGCCTTTGACTGTGTGGATCACAATAAACTGTGGAAAATTCTTAAAGAGATGGAAATACCACACCATCTGACCTGCCTCTTGAGATCTGTAGGCAGGTCAGAAAGCAACAGTTAGAACTGGACATGGAACAACAGACTGGTTCCAAATAGGAAAAGGAGTATGCCAAGGTTGTATATTGTCACCCTGCTTATTTAACTTATATGCAGAGTACATCATGAGAAATGCTGAGCTGGAGGAAGCACAAGCTGGAATCAAGATTGCCGGGAGAAATATCAATAACCTCAGATATGCAGATGACACCACCCTTATGGCAGAAAGTGAAGAGTCTCTTGATGAAAGTGAAAGAAGAGAGTGAAAAAGGCTTAAAACAAAACATTCAGAAAACTAAGATCATAGCATCTGGTCCTATCACTTCATGGCAAATAGATGGGGCAACAGTGGAAACAGTGTCAGACTTAATTTTTGGGGGCTCCAAAATCACTGCAGATGGTGACTGCAGCCATGAAAATAAAAGACGCTTACTCCTTGGAAGGAAAGTTATGACCAACCTAGATAGCATATTTAAAAGCAGAGACATTGCTTTACCAACATCAGCCTGTCTAGTCAAGGCTATGGTTTTTCCAGTGGTCATGTATGGATGTGAGAGTTGGACGGTGAAGAAAGCTGAGCACTGAAGAATTGATGCTTTTGAACTGTGATGTTGGAGAAAACTCTTGAGAGTCCCTTGGACTGCAAGGAGATCCAACCAGTCCATCCTAAAGGAGATCAGTCCTGGATGTTCACTCAAGGGACTGATGTTGAAGCTGAAAGTCCAATACTGACTCAAAGAGCTGACTCATTTGAAAAGAACCTGATGCTGGGAAAGATTGAAGGCAGGAGAAGGGGACGACAGAGGATGAGATGGTTGGATGGCATCACTGACTCAATGGACATGAGTTTGGGTAAACTCCGGGAGTTGGTGATGGACAGGGAGGCCTTGTATGCTGCAGTCCATGGGGTCACAAAGTGTCGGACACAATTGAGCAATTGAACTGAACTGAACTGAAAGTAATGAAATCTTGCCTTACACAACGTGCCATTTTGACCATTTTCAAATAAGTATAACTGAAAGGCAAATCCTGTCAAGTTTTCATATGACATAGAAAAAATGTGGCAAGATATCCACCAAGTTATCAATGATGAAAAGTCATATTGGGGAATGGAAAACAACTTGAATATTTACCTTGCATATTTTTGTAATACCTGTCTTACTTTTGTAATTATGTCAACTTTGAAATTCAAACATCAGACCTCTGAGATTTTTTTCTCTTTTTAAACTTTTTAAATTTTCTTGATAATTTCCCAAACCAGGTTGATTTACTTTCACACAATGAAAAAGGATAATTAACAAAAGACACTCTCCTCTGCAGTCATGGTGTGCTAATTTCTGGGGCAATGTTTGTGGCTACAGATCAAAAAATGTCAAAGTAAACCTAATGACATTTTTAAAGTTTTAGGAATGGATACCTCAAGGGCCAGAGGCACTGGCATATTCCATTCTGTAACTAAGAAGCACAGAGGATATATCATTTAAATCTATAAAATCACAAGAGGTATAAATAAGTAGGTGACCTCTGATTCATTTCCATATCCTGAAAAACCAGGACTGAATCTCACCAGAGGCAAAAGGAAGACACCTTTTTTATAAATAAGATACGTTTCATCATAGCTAGTAGCACTGTAACCTGTGTTATTCAGAATATGTTTGGCAGAACATATGAGAATTCAATCTAAACACAAAAAACAGTTCAGATCAACTTACATCATAAATCTCCAAAAAAGAGGGGATATATGGATATATGCATACATTTAGCTGATTCATTTTGTTGTACAGCAGAACTAACATGAACATTGTAAAGCAACCACAAATGTGTGTTAGCTGCTCCGTGTCCAATTCTTTGAGACCCCATGGACTGTAACTAGCCAGGCTCCTTTGTCCATGGAATTCTCCAGGCCTGAATACTGAAATGGATAGCCATTCCCTTCTCTAGGGGATCTTCCAACCCAGGGATCAAACCCAGGTCTCTTGTATTGTGGGCGGATTCTTTTCTGTCTGAGCCACCAGGGAAGCCCAACTATACTCCAGTAAAAGTTTTGAAAAATAAAATAAAATTTGTAACATGACATCAGTCAGTTCAGTTCAGCCGCTCAGTCATATCCGACTCTTTGCGACCCCATGAATCGCAGCATGCCAGGCCTCCCTGTCCATCACCAGCTCCCCGAGTCCACCCAAATCCATATCCATCGAGTCAGTGATGCCATCTAGCCATCTCATCCTCTGTCGACCCCTTCTCCTCCTGCTTTCAATCTTTACCAGCATCAGGGTCTTTTCAAATGAGTCAGCTCTTCAAATCAGGTGGCCAAAGTATTGGAGTTTCAGCTTCAACATCAGTCCCTCCGATGAACACCCAGGACTGATCTTTAGGATGGACTGGTTGGATCTCCTTGCAGTCCAAGGGACTCTTAAGAGTCTTCTCCAACACCACAGTTCAAAAGCATCAATTCTTTGGTGCTCAGCTTTCTTTATAGTCCAACTCTCACATCCATACATGACCACTGGAAAAATCATAGCCTTGACTAGACGGACCTTTGTTCACAAAGTAATGTCTCTGCTTTTAAATATGCTATCTAGGTTGGTCATAAATTTCCTTCCAAGGAGTAAGCGTCTTTTATTTTCATGGCTGCAGTCACCATCTGCAGTGATTTTGGAGCCCAGAAAAATTAAGTCTGACACTGTTTCCACTGTTTCCCCATCTATTTGCCATGAAGTGATGGTACTGGATGCCATGGTCTTCATTTTCTGAACGTTGAGCTTTAAGCCAACTTTTTCACTCTCCTCCTTCACTTTCATCAAGAGGCTTTTTAGTTCCTCTTCACTTTCTGCCATAAGGGTGGTGTCATCTGCATATCTGAGGGTATTGATATTTCTCCTGGCAATCTTGACTCCAGCTTGTGCTTCCTCCAGCCCAGCGTTTCTCATGATGTACTCTGCATACAAGTTAAATAAGCAGGGTGACAATATACAACCTTGACGTACTCCTTTTCCTATTTGGAACCAGTCTGTTGTTCCATGTCCAGTTTTAACTGTTGCCCTGACCTGCATACATACAGGTTTCTCAAGAGACAGGTCAGATGGTCTGGTATCCCCATCTCTTTCAGAATTTTCCACAGTTTATTGTGATCCACACAGTCAATGGCTTTGGCATAGTCAATAAAGCAGAAATAGATGTTTTTCTCGAACGCTCTTGCTTTTTCTATGATCCAGCAGATCATAGAAATTGGTAATTTGATCTCTGGTTCCTCTGCCTTTTCTAACATGATGTAAGAGAGGCTAAATACAAAATAAATGGATTCTGAAAGTTTAAAACAATCTCTGCCACATCTCACTGAGGATCTAAGAGCTTTTAAAAATCATTTTTAAAAGTCAAAACAGTTAGGATTGGTATATACATATGCAATGCACACATTTGACAAATTAACACATTTAGCAGAAAAGCATACAGTGTAGACTAGGCTGGCCACAAGAGCATCAAATGATTTAATGGGGTGGGGAGAGAGGGGGGAGAGGGTTTCAGGACGGGGGGACACATGTACACCTGTGGATGATTCATGTCGTTGTATGGCAAAAATCACCACAATATTGTAAAGTAATTAGCCTCCAATTAAAATCAATCAACTAAAATTTTTTTAAGTACATAGGGCTTTATAGGTATTGAGGTCAGGTCAAGGGACAAAAGGCTATGGTTTGTGATGAACAGCCTTAAATCTTGTCGGCACATCTCTGAGACTCTATACAACTAATCTTGAAAACTAAATTGGGGCCTTTCACGCATGTGAGATCTGAGCCCAGAGTGCCCTCTTCTCACCCCTGAGATAGAGTCTGGTCTACATTTACCTTTAAAAGCTTACTGTGAGACTCTACTGGTATCTTTGACAGCGAACACCACATTAGAGTAACCATGGATCAGAAATACTTCCACGTCTACACTCTTAGGTTAGACGTTGTTAATACACTCTTTAAGCAACAAACCTTGTTGGGGAACTCAGTGACATGTTACCAATTCTACCTCTATTTCATAAGCCTACTTCCTCACTTAGTAGAAAGAGTTACTTTCTAGCTCTAGAAATGGACTCATTTTAATATTCAAATATCCAGGGACAGGCATTTGGTACCACGTCTGATACCATGGTATCAGGATCCAATCATTTCGGCCCCCATGTACACTGGCAAGCACAGGTGAAACAGATCTAATAAACTGTCTGATGCAGATGAATGACTGCATGTCTGAATAAATAGAAGAGAGAAATAGACAGGGCACAGGATAGAGGCAGCAAGCAGGGAACAGTGCATTTGGGTGGACCAGAGAGTCAAACTGGATAATTCACCCCTGAACCAATCAGTCTTCTGGAGCACAAGGCTCAAAAAACCCATAATGGACATGAGCGGTGTGATTTGGTAGAAAATGTGATTGATTTAATGTCAGAAGATTTGGTTCTAACTAGCAGTGTGACCTAAGATGAGTCACTTAACCTTGACCTGAGCTTCATTTTTAAAATAAAAGCATTAGATTAGATTATCTTTATACTTCCTTCAAGATCTAATATACTGGGATTCCATCTCTCTTTTTGCTGTGTAGCAATTGTAATCAAATCAATGGACAGAAAAGAATCTCAGCAGCTTATCAAATTAATGAGGATAAAATGAAATCTGAGATTTAAAAGCTCCTCAAAAAGTATTACATGCTTTATGAGAGGTAGATATTATCATCTCCATTATTGATACAAAGTATCTGATGTAAGAATTCTAAAATAGAAAGCAGTCTAAAATTTCCAAATATTTAACAGAGAGGCCATGTATTTCTATTTAAGCAAGTGTCAAATTCAATACATCCTTATACTTTATTATCTTTTTCAAATGTCTACTCAGAGTTATTTTGAAGCTCCATAATGGAGTAGTAAGTCCTTTATGATCCTGTTTACCATTTCAATTTGATTGGAAGCATCTCCAGAGTAGGAATCATGTCATTCATCTATGCATGCATGCTGCATGCTAAGTCACTTCAGTCATGTCCGACTCTTTATGACCCTGTGGACTGTCATCCGTGAGGCTCCTCTGTCAATGGGGATTCTCCAGAATACTCCAAAATACTGGAGTGGGTTGCCATGCCCTTCTCCAGGGACTTTTCCTGACCCAGGGATCGAATCTGTGTCTCTTACATCTCCTGTACTGGCAAGCGGGTTCTTTACCACTAGCACCACCTGTATACAAAGCCAATTTCATGGGAGAAAATATGGACCAAAATTCCTTGGAAACTATAAAAAGTTATACAAACTCCATATGCTGGTAAACTATAAAGGGCTCTGTATACTGCCTTGTAAACTAAAGAACAGAAAGAGAAGGAGTAAGTGCTCAATGGACGTTAGTTTAAATTCAACTTATTTGAACCAAAGGATTTGGGTTCAAAAGTTATGCAGAACAAGGGTATTATATAACAGTGAGTCTATGATGGACCCCTCTCAGGTTTACTGCCAAGAGTTTGCTGAACGAATTTTAAACCGAAAAACAAAAGGAATTTTCTACAGTTGGGATCCAAGGAATATTAACTTGCCAAAGATGTCTGGGGTAGATAATAATCTGGTATCCCTGATCCTAATAAGAACTGTAAAGAGAACTCAAGAAAAAAAAATTGTTAATGAAATATTTTTGAAGTAAGAGAAAAACTATATGCATAATAGATGGCTAAGCAATAGCCATTCTCTAGTTTATCAACTGCTTCATCTGTGTCTCTGAAAATGTCTTGAAACAAAACAGCCAGAATATAGTTCATTTATGAGCTCCACATTCTGTAATCTCACATTTTGCCATTATAGCAGTATTACAATGATATAAATCTGAATCGTTTGGCTTACCATCAATGTAAAATTTCAAAGGAAAAAAAAACTGCAACAGAAGGGAGAGCTTGAAGAAGTAAAATAAAACTTTTTTTCTTATTTACACAGACTTGGTCTCCAATCCACTCTATGACAATCTCTGATTATAACATTTGGCTAAATTTATGTGAGTTTTTTTTTATATTATCAGTCTCCTCCCACAATATTTTAAACACTGCAAACTTGAATTCCCTCCTATGATATTCTTGCAAATTCTTCTAAGTCCTTTAATTGACAACAGTCTTTTTTTCCCTTCCTATCATTTTTAATTCATAGGCTTGCTATTAATGTTCAAATTACAACATCCTCTAAAAAGAAGAGCAAAATAAAAAAGTACATGACCCTAAAATATCACTATAGACTATTCAGCAGTAAAATTCAACACATTGAACACTTTCACTAGTAACTGTAATATTTTCCTATTTGCTTTATTGGGCATACTTGGGTGTTCAAAGCATTTTGCTAACAAAATGTCTGTTACAGTTAGACACAGTAAGTTAGCCTGTAATTAGGAGGTATAGGACCTCACCAGGCTTAATTGGGAATGCCTGCCTTTGATCTGTTTCTTAGATGAGAGAAAGCAACCTGCATTAGGGAAGAAGTTCAAAATGTCAACTGGTAGAATGCACACAATACCTGTGTGATGGCAATCAATTCATCACCAACCCCTTCATCATGATGACTTTGTCAACTGTTCATTAGTTTCTCATGCACAAACACTGCAGACAGATATCGAGTCATAATAAATGCCAGTTATTACAGAATAGGAGGGACAATGTAAATAAGACTTCCAAATCAAAAAAGGAATGTAAAAAATAGAAAATTTTAAATTTTTTAATCTTTTCCTTTTGACAAAGCCTTTTGGATTCTACAACCCCAAAATCTCATCTCATTTCAAAAAACTATAACAAAACCTCTTCAGTAATTTATTATTACTAATATTATCCTGCTGATGAACCTTGTATTAATACTGTTAATCTTTATCCTCTTCTTTACTGTCACAACTACAACTACCACCACCACCACCAAAACCATTATCATCAATATCATCATCTTTACAGGATGCTCCACTGAAACAAAATCTAAATAAATGGAAATGGTACTTCTAAAACAAATAGATTTAGAGATTATAGCCTTTAAAATTATGATATTTACATACTGGTTTGTGGGAGGGGGGACCTGCTTTAAATAGAAAAATCACCCCAATGGATTTAGTATAAGGTTTAATTTAAAACACTTTTAAAATATCACTTTTTAGGAAACATTTATTATTGAAACCTACAATACTAAAATTTCCAATTTAGTCCAATTATCTACAGGTTTACTTAGCTCTGACCTAGGTCCTATCTACCACCTCATTACTTCATCATAGCAATCTTGCCTACTTGATCAAGGAAAGATAGACAAGTTCTGGAAATTTAAAGACCTCAGTCTTACAAAGTGAGTCTGAAGGACAAATGGCTGTTGTTATTGGGTGTGTGTGTGCACACTTACATATGCTTACAAGTGTTGACTGACAAACATCTAGTGCTTATTTTCAAGCTTACAAAATATTCTCAACTATGCTTACAGAGAAGAGAAAAAAACATGGAATATTTTCATACACAATTTACTTCTAAATTTCATTTTAACCATGGAATGTGACTTTTGTCATCTGCTATTAATTCCTTATAACTAGCAAAGCCAAATGTTATTCCTTATTCTGCGCTGACTAATCAGAAACAGAAGCACACACCCTAAATGCTGGAGCAGGAGTGAAAAGAAGCCCAAAGAGCATGGATAATCCAAAGTTTCTAAATAACCTAGTGGTGGCCACAGGTGAGTAGACTCTCTAGAACACAGCTCTATTGAATTCTCAGCCTTCAATTAGGGGCTTTAGAAAAAGAGTTTGCATTTCCTCAAAAAGAAGGAGAACAGAAGTCCCTTATTACCTAAGACTAAAGGAAAAAGTCCTTACCTCTATCATGATGGTGTCCATTCATTCGGTTTGAAATCATGACAGTCACCATTTGCACTGACTTTTCTGCCATTTGCACTAACTTTTCTGCCAAATTCTCAAAACACAATGCACTCTACTTTTTCTGAAAAACCAAAACCAAAAAACACCTGTCTCTCCTTCCAATGATGAGGCCTAAAACAGGTATTTCCCAAAGCCATTCTGACACACCTATTCCATCCACGCTCTGCATCACTGGCCACACACACCACATAGCTTAAAACAAAATCTGCATCTCTGTGCATTCAGTTCAACCGAACAAGCACTTCCTAAATGTAGTGGTTAGAAGCAGGGATTTTAAATCAGAGAGACTCAGATTCCAACTGTGACATGACCTTTTATTATAGTGTGAGCTTGGAAAACTTATTTAACTTCTTTGAGCCTCACTTTTCTCATTTATAATATGTGAATAATAAATAATCATTGCTAAGATTAGATGGAATGATGTTCATAAAGTGCTCACCCTTCAGCTCCTTGACTTCTAGCACAGACTAATCCAATTCTCTATAGAGAACCCTTTGCACCAGTTGGTTTGTTGTTGGTTTTTTTTTAATTTATTGTATATTTATGCTTAATTACACTTTTTCTTCTTTCACTAGTCTGCCTTTTTCTTTCTTTTCTTCTTTTCCTTATGTTTTTCACCCACTCCCAAAGCTTGCTCTCCCAGGTGAAAGTGGGAGGAATATGGCAACAATGAGGAAGGTTGGTGGAAATGTTCAAAACTTGAAGAAACAGTCAATTAACTTTCCATTCCTCTTCTCTCCATCCACCACACACATACACACAAACACACACACTCTCATGCACACTCGATACTTCAATTCATTCAAATAAGTGACCAGCATAAGACCGTTTTAGCTACAACCCTGGCCTAGACACCAAAGCAATCAAATCTGAGTCACAAATTTTGCAGGTACACCCGTCAGCAGCCTTAAACCTTTGGCTCTACTGCCTTTCACCTTTAGCAACAAAACCTCAAAATAAGAAAACCACGTGGGAAAAATCACCTTTCAGCTGCCAAGTGAGGCTAAACCATGTTGTGGTTTTACAGAGTATTAAAAGCCAAACATATATATTCAAGAAATTAAATCCCTGGACCTTTACAAATTTCATTTCAGGGCACAGTAATACACAGTAATACAAAAAGACAGCAATATTTTTAATGTAGTTTCTTAGAATGAGAGAGAACCAGAGAAAGCAATCTGCTAGTCACAAAAACAGCAGCATCTGATTCTAAAACAATTTCTACTTTGATATATAAAATATATGAATCAATGCAAATACATCTGAAATATTAGCACAAGATAAGATAAATATTTGTAAGACAAATATTGCTAGTGAGAATTTTCATTATGGAAATATTCTGTCCAATAACAAGGAAATAATCTAATTTCTAAAATTAGTATATTTTTTAACTTAATTGAACTATTGAATTGTACATTTTAAAAACACCAACTCTAAAAATTGTTTAGTCTACAAAAGAATGAAAAGTATAGAATCAGAGTTATCTAATTTCCCTCAAAAGTAAAAATGAAAGTGACCTGATCAATTTAATCTGTTTATACCAAAGATTCTGCACAGAAGAAATTTTCTTTGATTTCAGATCACTGAAATAGGAATCATGGGAGCAGTTGTTTAAATTATCTCTTTGCTTAGCTTGCCATGAGCATACCTAATATATTAAAATAACCTGACTCAGAAAACTATTCCCTGTGGTTCCAAGAAGTATTGGACTATTAGTAGTTGTTTTTCTTACAGAAGCATACAAAAGTATCTATAACAAAACCCATAAAGAATTATTTATAAATGAATATTTTTGCATTTCTGTCCATGAGGGTCTTTTACTGGGGATGATGATAATATTGTACTGTGTGGATAAATTAAAGACTTTAACACTTAGGCTGCCCTCCTTATCCCCTTACTTGTTTAGTGATAAAGACTTGGGATCAATTTTGGCTTTATCTGAGATATTGTGCAAGTCTCTTTATCCCTCTGCTTCTCTCATCTGTACAATCAATAAAATACCTTCTCAACATATATCACAAAGTTGGGAATCTCACAACTCACTTTGAAAAATGTCTACCAGCTAAAGGGGCAGGACAGCTTTAATAGTCTTGCATGTTCAACAAGAATATATCCTGGGGGTATTTGCCTAGCAAGAACCAACATAAAATCACTGTGCTTGAATGTCTATAGATCAAGGAGTACATTTTCTTTCCTATAGGAATTCTTCAACAGCCTTCATTGTACCATGGTATTTCCTTCTATAATTCATTCCACATTTTGGTAAAAACAGATGCAACATCAGATTATCTCATAGAAGACATTTGTGTATGGCACATGCTTCTTTTTTCAGCTTCTCATATATAGATCTTTTTTCTGCAATGAAATAACAAACTCCATCTTATATATACCATACATTTTAGTCCCTCATGTAGTTCCTGACATAAGAAGTGCTCAAAAAAATTTTATTCACCTGTCAAATATTTACTGAGCACCTACTGCATGAAATACCTTGAGCTCTGCTCAGGAATACAGTGGCCTAAGACAGCCCATGGGCTTTGCTCCGATGGACTTTACAGTCTATAAGGGGCATGTATCACTGCTCAGTTGCTCAGTTGTGTTCAACTCTTGTGACCCCATGGATTATAGCCCACCAGGCTCCTCTGTCCATGGGATTCTCTAGGCAGGAACACTGGAGTGGGTTGCTATTTCCCCCTCCAGGGGAATATTCTCCACATAGGGTCTGAATCCGTGTCTCCTATAAGGGGAGACAAAGCATGTATTTGTTCAACCTTCATTCATCACTGAGCACTCATTGTAGGTCAAGAACAAATAAATACCCAAATATCTTTACATTTACAATTGTGATCATTCCTCTGAATACGAGAGGCACCAGCAGTTCCTCTAAGAGATGCATTTAGCTATCTCAGCAGGTATTTATGAATTCAGTCAAGAAGAATTTATTGAGCTCTTATAAGAGTGAGAGCTTTCACAGAAATCTCTGATCCTACATCCCCTGCGTCTGTCCAGTATCTCCCTTCCACTATCCATGCATCCATGCTTCAACATCCTCCATGTCTCCATGACTGTTGCCTCCCATTTGTCTGCAATGCAATTGTTTCCAGAGCTATAAAAACAAAATTCACATATCCGAGTCATGGAACAAAACCTTGCTTTTAAAAAAATGCTATGGGATTTTTGGTTAATTGTGAGGTATGCGTAACTTAGAAATTGGTTTAGTGGCTTATATATATGGCTATTGAAAGCCCCTCCCAGGTCTGTTATCAAAAGAAAGTGAAAGTGTTAGCCACTCAGTCGTGTCTGACTGTACCCATGGACAGTAGCCCTCCAGGCTCCTCTGTTCATGGGATTGACCAGGTAAGAATACTGAAGTGTGTAGCTATTTCCTTCTCCAGGGGATCTTCCCAACCCAGAGATCAAACCCAGGTCTCCTGCACTGCAGGCAGATTCTTTACCATCTGAGCCATAAGGGAACCCTCTGTTATCAAAGCGGGCAGCAAAAGAAATAACATCCTATCCAGTTTCTAATGTAAGAGACTGCTTAGGAACCTGATCCACCCAGCTTTCAGATACATGTAGTTCAATGAGGGAGAGGGTGGGCCGAGGGCAGATCCCTACAGATATAAAATATGATTCTAAAGTGAGCTAAACTGCTTCTAATAAGGACCTTCTATTAATAATCCTGGATTTGATGGATCACGTCAGTGGGACAAATAAAAAAGATGTTCTTGTGAATTGAGGGTGGGAGTTCTTCCTTCCCAAGAATCAAAAAAGGAGGGACCTAGTCCCACTTTACCTCCCTCTCTGGCTTATTTACTCGTGTTGGAAAGGAGCCTTCAGGGCGTCCAAAACAATTAAAGCGGAGTCTGCTTTCTCAGGAGGGGAGGTCTGCGTGTGAGAGCCGGCGGCACGGCGAAGCCCTTCCGCCAGCCAAGTGCTGGCGCGAGGGCTAAGCTGTGACATTACGTGCTAGAGGACAAAATTCACAAACGCAAGGCGGGGGAAAATTTGAATCCTGGCCTCCTTCTTCTTCCTAGTGCAGCCTCGAATCTCTACTTCAAACACCCCCCAACAAATCAAAGAAGAAAAGGCAAGCAATAAGCTAAACCCACCACCCAGCAGGCACAGGAAGATGGGTTGGAAGGGTAAGTCGTTTTCTTTGAGCTCATCTCACATGCAGCCAGCTGAATATAAATTTCCCTCTATCTCATCAAGCTCTCACTGTTTGGCCTCCTCTGACTGATATTGGCTCATCATACTTAATCTAGGGTGAAATTTCCTCGTCTGAGCTAAATTACTCGCAGCCATCAAGGGAAGCGATATTTATTTTTCGTGGGGCTAATGACCTGTCCCCCAGACCCACCCACTGATGGTTATTTACTGGGGCCCAGATGCTTGAGCTCAAAATGAGTGCTAATGTCAGCAGGTGCCATCCCTCATTCAGCTCAGTGATTGAATTGGAGCGATCCCATTGACATTGACTCTGTGACTTTTAAGGCCATTACCCTCAGCCAGAGATGAACCTCTCATCATGGCTATGACAGTGACAGCTGATTAGCGACAAATTACAAGCAGGAAGGTGCAGAGGCTTTAGTGGGCAGGGCAGGACCAGTGGTAAGGGTGAGAGGTGTGGGGAGAAAGAATAGTAGGTAGAGAGAGAGATGGAGGGGGTGAGCAGAGAGGAGGCAGAGGGAAAACCTCATACACTCCTCTCCAGTATGTTGTTTAATCATTTCCTAACTATGGCCCCTGAGCATACTTATGTTTTGCATCTATCCGAGTATTATATTTAAACACACAGAAATTCACATGTGTTTAAACAGACACTTATGACTCAATGCACAAACCTTGAACAGGCAAGAACACTTATCTAGGAAATTCAGGTTGTAAAAGAGAATATAATATTTTAAGAAACAATAATACATAGACTATCCAGGCACAAATAATCTTTCACTAAACAAAGCAAATAACTATTTTCTCTCTTATCTTTCTGTGTATTTGAGATTGCACTGACAAAAAAAGTTTCCTTTGGAATTTGTTTGTTTAAAAAATGTTTTTATCATCTGTAGCCAGATGGTCTTAGTAGAGCCTTATGTGGATTGCTGCTTGAGGAATATGAATGTAAGGTTCTCAATATTATCTTCAATCAAAGCTAGTTCTAAAAAGCCACTCAGTTCCTCAGACTGTTTATTTGGTAGACTTTAAATCAAAGCTTTGGGAGGATTTTTAACTTAATTATAAGAATTAAAAGTTAATTCTTGAACATCCTGTAAATTGAAATAGTTTTTGCTTTGTTTTCTGTTAGGGGGCATGTGGATTGGCTTGGCATGTTTTGTAGTTAATCACATGATTCCAAAGGCTCCCTGTAGCTCAGATGGTAAAGAATTCACCTGCAATGCGGGAGACCTGGGTTCAATCCCTGGGTCGAGAAGACCCCTGGAGAAGGGAATGGCAACCCACTCCAGTATTCTTGCCTGGAGAATTTCACGGACAGAGGCGTCTAGTGGGCTACAGTCCATGGGGTTGCAGAGAGTCAGACACGACGAAGTGAATAACACACACACACGAATAATTCCAAAATTCAATATCCAGGAAGGGAAAGTTTGATTGAGAATTCTAGTTGACTCAAGATTTTGAAAGTCAAAACCTGAAGACTTAACACCAACAGTTGTCATTTATAGCTCAGTTAAAAAAATAATAATAAAATATCAACAGAAACGCTGACACTGATGGTTGAGGCCTTGATACTTTTTAGTTAAGTAGAAGTTTGGGCAAATGCCTTGCATTCTGGACACTACATGTAATAACACACTGAGACTGGGGCTCTAACAGCCCCCCAATGTTCCTGCAGCCTCTCAGCCTCACCGAAGTTAACCCACCAGGAAGAGGGGCAGGACGCAGCACCCACCCCCTCACCCCCTGGTGCAATGCCAGGCGCTAGGAACAAAACCAAGGGAAAAACTGTATCATGCTCCTGCCTTTTTTTCTTTTATTTTAATCGAAGTATAGTTTGATTACAATATTGTGTTACTTACTATACAGCAAAGTGACTCAGTTATACATACATATATTCTTTTTCATATTCCTTTCCATTATGGTCCTTCTACCTCTTGATCTTTATAATTAATCTCTCCTCTTTCAATCTGCTTCCTTCCAAAACTCCTGTTCTCCTTGATTTCACATACTTTTCTCTTGGAAGTATTGAGTTGGCCAGAAAGTTTGTTTGGATTTTTTCTGTAACATCTTACAAAGAAAAACTGTTTGGCCAATCCAAGACCTTCCACCTGGTTGGGAACTACTCCCAACATATGTGGGAGCAAACAAGATAAAATATGCTTTTTGTCAAAATTGTAACAAAATATAACACCTCTTACAAAATATTCTATGCCAGGCTGAAGTTGACTAAAATGTCTGCAGAAATGTGAAGAGGGTGTGTAGCCGGCCCCCACCACCTGGCAGGTGCTAATTTTACATGTCTCTTCCCAGCTCTGTGGTGAGGGAGGTCAGGCTGAAATCCTGAAATCAACCAACACAGGAATATTGATAGCACAGAAATCAGCAATGCTATAAACCAAGATTTGTGTGTGTGTGTTGTTGTTGTTGTTGCTGGGTTGTTTTTTATTTTAATCCCAGCCCTCTAGGTCATGGCAGAGCACTGAACTGAACTCCCTGTGCTATATACCACAGGTTCCCACTAGCTATCTATTTTGTGTGTGTGTGTGCACGCTAAGTCGCTTCAGCCGAGTCCAACTCTTTCTGACCCTATGGACTGTAGCCCACCAGGCCCCTCTGTCCATGGAATTCTCCAGGCAACAGTACTGGGGTATAATTCCTCCTCCAGGAGATCTTCCTGACCCCGGGATTGAAGCCACATCTCTTATGTCTCCTGCATTGGCAGGCAGGTTCTTTACCACTCAGGTCACCTGGGAAGCCTGGTAGTGTATACATGCCAACCCTAATCTGCCAACTCATCCCACCCTCCCCTTTGCCAATAAATCTGTTCTCTACGTTTGCATCTCTATTCCCACCCTGAAACTACATTTATCTGTAGCATTTTTCTAGATTCCACATACATGCATTAATATATGATATTTGTTTTTATCTTTTTTTCTTTTCCCAGGAAGTCGGTTGTTTACCTTTTACCAGCATACACCACTGCATGTTGTCTGTTGTTCAGAAACACATTTGATTGCTGGGGTAAGGCCAGCCTCTGGGATGTCTGAGAGGGTAGACAGGGAGAAATGTGGCCCTGCCACATGCTTTTGAAGACTGATTGCTAAGGAGCAAGAAGCATACTTCCTGCTAAGTGCTCTTACGTTAGCACCCATGGTAGAGCCAATAAATACTTAATCATCATTGTCTTATGATAAAACATAAAGTTTATTCACAGCAGCCTTTAGTTTATCTCATGATTGAAAGGGGCCCTTCTTATTGGAATTCATGTGTGTATGCTCAGTCGCTCAGTCATGTCTGACTCTTTGCGACTCCATGGATTGTAGGCGGTCAGCACCTCTGTCTGTGGGATTCTCCAGGCCAGCTTACTAGTGGGTAGCCGTTCCCTGCTCCTGGGGATCTTACCGACTCAGGGCTCAAACCTGGGTCTCCTGCATTGCAGGCAGATTCTTTACCATCTAAACCATCAGGGAAGCCCTTTTATTGGAATAGGCATGTTCAAAGTATTCAAATTATAAACAAAACCTCAGTCATCCACAGGCAATGAAAGAAATTGACCGATAGACTGATCTTTTTTAAGCTGCATAAATCAATAAGTTTAGAGATCTTCTGTTCAAAGTAAAGCACAGAAAACTTTGAAACCTTATTCAAACAGTGACTATCACTTTGCATTACTAAAGGTAAAAATTATCTTATTATTAAGATAAATTAAAAATTATCTACTTGCTCTCCGTCTTATCCACTCCTGTAGCCTCAGCTGAGAGCTGCATACCCTGGATGGCACAACCCTTTCTCCAGCCAGGTCCACCTTTCAGACCTCACATCCACCTGCTTACTGCACAGGTCCATTTGCTAATCTCACAGGCACCTCACGCTCAGCACAGCCCAGGCGGTACCTACAGTCATCAAAGGCCCCTGCAGCGCGATTCTCCTCCCATGCTCTCTGTCACTGGCAATATCCAAGCACCACCCTAGAAATCATCCTTCTTAGCCCTCACCCTCAACTCCTGCACCAATGAACAATGGAATCCTATAGATCTTACTTTCTAAATCTTCCTGTAGTCCATCCACTGTAACCTTGCAGCTATTAATACTATGTCAATTCAAGGCACTTTGTCACACCTCACCTTGACTTTTCCACAGCCTGTACCCTGGTTTTGCCAGCGTCTGAACTTATATTTCTCCACTTTGCTCTCAGAGCAGCCACAGCAATCTCTAAAATAAACTCTGGACCAGAGTTCTCTCCTGTTCAAAATCCTTCAATGGCTTCCAGAACCCCTGACATGAGCTTCTTGCTGTCCTTCTCTCAAGAGTCACTTCCCAGTATCTGCCACACCACACTCGATGAACATCCTTGGGTAAAGACAGTGTCCTGTGCTCTCTCTTACTCTTTGGGTTCTCAAGCATGTTGCCTCCGATACTCTTACTCCTCTCCCCAAACTTAGCTGACACCTACTTATCCTGCAAATCCAAGACTAGACAATACTACCTCAAGACAGGAAGCTCTCCTTGACCTCTCAAGGACAGCTGGTTGGGTGTCCCTCCCTCCTTGATGTCCCAGCGGGGCCTTACAATTCCAGCCTGTCCACCAACAACCTCTAACCTCCCTAATTTCCTCACTGCTATATAAAGTCTGTTCACTAGTGTATTGTCTACTCCCTGCAAGTGCTGTGGACCTGATGAAGACTTGATAGATATTCATTGCTTGCCCAGATGAGCAAAGTGGATTAAAATTCACAGTGAATCCTAGTCCTAGTACCTAAGTTGTCAAGACTGGGTAGGAGAGGGCCATGACTTCAAGACAAAGTGGACCTCAGATGTCAAGACTCCCTGGGCCTCCCCATCTCCCCAGATCCTCTCTTCTTCATGTGCCCCTGCCAACTTTGATTTCACATTTTCCAAAGCTTTGTCCTCATATTTATCAATACCACGTGAAGCAGGTTTCTCTAGGGGATCCACCAACACAGTGTCTAACCTGCTTACACCTTGATGTGGGTGTTTGGTGTCCTCTGTGTTCTCCCAGAGCCTGACTCTGTGCTCAGATATCTCAGCCTCACCTAGACGACTTTTCCGTGTGTGTTGACAGCAACTCGTGATCATCTGGGCAAGTGTCTTCCAAAAGGCATCCCTGAGTAGTAAAGCAAAAACTGAAAGGCTATTTCAGAGGAATAATTATTTTCTGACCACAGGACCACATAGCTGTTTTGAGCACTGAATATATAAGATTTACTGTCTAAGTCCCCTCCTTCAATGTTTGTGAATCTTATTCTTCTGGTGGAAAGAGAAAAAGAGACTAAGTTCTAAAGAACTAAAATTGCATCTGATATTTATAAGCAAGGTAACTGGGACCACAGAGTCAAGGATATGAGCAAAGTAAAATACTGCATGGGAAAGCCAAGGTATTAAAAAGAGATAAGGAGAATTCAGAGGATCACCAAAATAGAATGGGATCAGGGGCATCTATCCAAGTCAGAATATGGAACCAGAGAAAAATAAAAGCCAAAGAAAGTGTTAGGGAGTCAGAAGGAAGGTGAAAGCAGTTTCAAGACCATACCCTAGAGTGGCCTTGTGTATAAATCACCAGGGAACACTTAGGGTGTGAGTTGAACAAACATAAGGAGACAGAAGCAGCATTCAGGCATATGAGAAACTGTGTGGCATTAATGACCACCCATAGCAGCACGACCCTGAGTAAGCTACCTAAACCTCTCTAAAACCTCAGCTTCCTTACCTGAAAAAAAAAAAAAAAAACAATTGGAATCAATCATCATGTATACATAATACATTTGTTGTAAGAACTGAAGTAACATACAAAAAGTGATTAGGCAAGTGTTTAATGAATAACACTGATTATCATTATTAATATTGTTATTATTCAGTTTGAAATTAATTCAGAAAGTAGCCCAGATCACAACCATATATTTTTTCCATGTACTAAGAGTATTATTTGGGCCTCCCTGGTGGCTCAGACAGTAAAGAATCTGCCTGGAGAAGAGCAAGGCAACACACTCCAGTACTCTTGCCTGGAGAATCCCCATGGACAGAGGAGCCTGGGGCCAGAAAGAGTTGCACACAACTGAGCGACTAAGCTCAGCACAACAGTATTATTTAAAATTTATCCCGAGAATATAAAATTAACACACAGAAATCCCTTGCATTCCTGTACACTAACAATGAGAAAACAGAAAGAGAAATTAAGGAAACAATTTCATTCACCATTGCAACAAAAAGAATAAAATACTTAGGAATAAATCTACCTAAAGAAACAAAAGACCTATATGTAGAAAACTATAAAACACTGATGAAGAAATCAAAGATGACACAAATAGATGGAGAAATATACCATGCTCATGGATCGGAAGAATCAACATAGTGAAAATGAGTATACTACCCAAAGCAATCTAGAGATTCAGTGCAATCCCTATCAAGCTACCAACTGTATTTTACAGAGAACTAGAACAAATAATTTCATAATTTGTATGGAAATACATAAAACCTCGAGTAGTCAAAGCAATCTTGAGAATGAAGAATGGAACTGGAGGAATCAACCTGCCTAACTTCACACTAAACTACAAAGCTACAGTCATCAAGACAGTATGGTACTGGCACAAAAACAGAAATATAGATCATGGAAGAAAACAGAAAGCCCAGAGATAAATCCACTCACCTATGGATATCTTATCTTTGACAAAGGAGGCAAGACTATACAATGGAGAAAAGACAATCTCTTTAACAAGTGGTGCTGGGAAAACTGGTCAACCACTTGTAAAAGAATGAAACTAGAACACTTTCTAACACCATACACAAAAATAAACTCAAAATGGATTATAGATCTAAATGTAAGACCAGAAACAATAAAACTCCTAGAGGAAAACATAGGCAAAACACTCTCTGACATAAATCACAGCAAGATCCTCTATGACCCACCTCCCAGAGTAATGGAAATAAAAGCAAAAATAAACAAATGGGACCTAATTAAACTTAAAAGCTTTTGCACAACGAAGGAAACTATAAGCAAGGTGGGGGGGGGAAGCCTTCAGGACGAGAGAAAATAATAGCAAATGAAGCAACTTCAGTTCAGTTCAGTCACTCAGTCATGTCCGGCTCTTTGTGACCCCATGAACTGCAACACAACAGGCCTCCCTGTCCATCACCAACTCCTGGAGTTTACCCAAACTCAAGTCCATTGAGTCAGTGATGTCATACAACCATCTCATCCTCTGTCGTCCCCTTCTCCTCCTATCTTCAATCTTTCCCAGCATCAGGGTCTTTGCAAATGGGTCAGCTCGTCGCATCAGGTGGCCAAAGTATTGGAGTTTCAGTTTCAACATCAGTCCTTCCAATGAATATTCAGGACTGACTTCCTTTAGGATGGACTGGTTGGATCTCCTTACAGTCCAAGGGACTCTCAAGAGTCTTCTCCAGCACCACAGTTCAAAAGCATCAATTCTTCGGCACTCAGCTTTCTTTATAGTCCAACTCTCACACCCATACATGACCATGGAAAAACCATAGCCTTGACTAGATGGAACTTGTTCACAAAGTAATGTCTCTGCTTTTCAATATGCTGTCTAGGTTGGTCATAACTTTCCTTCCAAGGAGTAAGCGTCTTTTAATTTATGGCTGCAGTCACCATCTGCAGTGATTTTGGAGCCCAGAAAAATTAAGTCAGCCACCATTTTCACTGTTTCCCCATCTATTTGCCATGAAGTGATGGGACCAGATGTCATGATCTTAGTTTTCTGAATGTTGACTTTTAAGCCAACTTTTTCACTCTCCTCTTTCACCTTCATCAAGAGGCTCTTTAGTTCTTCACTTTCTGCCATAAGGGTGGTGTCATCTGCATATCTGAGGTTATTGATATTTCTCCCAGCAATCTTGATTCCAGCCTGTGCTTCCTCCAGCCCAGTGTTTCTCATGATCCTTGGGTCAGGAAGATACCCTGGAGAAGGAAATGGCAACCCACTCCAGTATTCTTGCCTGGACAATCCCATGGATGGAGAAGCCTAGTAGGCTATAGTCCATGGGGTTGCAAAGAGTCAGACATGACACAGTGACTTCACTTTCACTTTACAAATATTATACACTGTGGATATTGATCATTTGTTGATTATGAAGAAACTGACAAAGAATTAATCTCAAAAATATACAAGCAGCTCCTGTAGCTCAATTCCAAAAAAATAAATGACCCAATCAAAAAATGGGCCAAAGAACTAAACAGACATTTCTCCAAAGAAGACAAACAGATGTCTTAACATACATACATACATAACAAACACATGAAAAGATGCTCAACATCACTCATTATCAGAAAAATGCAAATCAAAACCTCAATGAGGTATCATCTCACGCCAGTTAGAAAGTCTGCTATCAAAAAGTCTACAAACAATAAATTCTGTAGAGGGTGCAGAGAAAAAGGAACCCTCTTACACTGTTGGTGGGAATGCAAACCCACCAACAGTGGGTTGCATCTCATGATGTGTGAGACAGGGTGCTCAGGGATGGTGCACTGGGATGACCCTGGGGGATGGGATGGGGAGGGAGGTGGGAGGGGGATTCTGGATGGGAACACATGTGCACCAATGTCGATGTATGGCAAAAACCACTACAATATTGTAAAGTAATTAGCCTCCAAGTAAAATAAATAAATTTTTTTAAAAAATAAAATAAAATTTATCCCAAGAACTCCTAGGTCTGTTGACCTGTCTTTGGGAGGTCAATAATAAAATCATCCTGTTCCCCCTTCTGAGTTTGTAACTAATGGAAAAATAGATGTATAACTCAGACAGATGGAGATCAAAACATTTACCATAAAACATTCACTGGTAAAATTGGGCTAGAGAACACAAGTGAGATTTTCAGCCATAAAGCTGGCTGGTGTGGCCCTGAATCAGACTCATACCCCTGGGTATGGGCAGCTGGACCAGCACAGGGTAGAGCTGCGCTGCCAAGTGGTGTGAGCCGAGTGGACTGAACCCTCTGTGCAGACCTGGGAGGGTCTGGGCCATGCTCTTTGCTTCTCCTCCCAAGTCACCTTTCAAGACAGGCTCTCCTCCTTCTCCAGGGTAGAGAGGAGCCAGTAGGGATCCACAGATCCTGAGCAAGCTTCTGCCTAGAGACAGGAGTCAGGGGTAAGAGTTCCTGCCTAGCATGGCCTCAGTTGCTGCACCCACAAAATGCTTTGTTCAGATCCTACTTCAGAATATGTATTTCCACCAGAAACCATGGAACTACAGCATTCATTGGCTAACTTTGCTTTCTTGAAAGACAGCACTATTATACTACTGAATTGCATAATTTGTTGTGAGGGATGCTGAAAGACTGCAGATTTTTCACAGCAGTCCTTGCATTCCTCATCTCTGGCAGTCACTCCTCCCCACCCTCTAGTACACGGGCTGAGCCCCTAACTGTGCCACTCCAGCCCTCTCGATAAAATCCAAATTGCTCAGTAATCACTGCTCATCCACAGAATAAATTCTATCTCCTCTGAGAACTGTCCTGAACCAAGTGTTCCAGAAACTGGCTGAACTTCTGCTAGTCCCCTCCCACTGAATCCCTACAAAACATTCCACATCTTTCTCCAAGTTACAATGCCCCATCAGAGTCTCTTCAAGCTGACATCCTCAATAAAGACCCAGGTGAATGATGTTCTAGTTTATTTTCCTCCACATTGGCATTCTTTATTGGATCATTCTACCAAATTCATAGGCTTAAGCTGGCTCATGGTCAATATCGTTACAGTGCATTTCAAATGCAATATATGAATGTATCAAACCTTAGAGAAGTATAAAATTCTAGGGCTGAGAGAAAGGGACTGTTGGCTTCACAAATAAACCAAGTTACCTTAAATGGCCCTCATGGTCTGACACTGACAACTGCCTATTTAACTGTGGCCTTCTCAGCAAACTCAAACTGTTCAATGTATTAACTTCAATGTGATTTTTAAGCTTGATATGGCAAAATGATGTATGTTAGAGATCCCATGCAAGAAAAACTCAAGGATGATAATTTTTTTAAAAATTACTTCTCCAGCATAATAAAATCAACATAATCCATTGCCCACAGTACTTACTGCTTCTAACAAGTCAAAAGATCACATACTCCCAACCTATTTTGTGCAGGAAAAAAATCAAACGGTAGAAAATGCCAATAGCAATGCCTTTTGTGGTGCTTCAGATGGTGATGCAGTAAAACTGTCCCTGAGTGAGTCCAGACTGCTGCAAGTCAAAGCAGTAGTGTTATCAGAGAATGAGGAAAGGGAATGAGCCTGTGACCCCAAGAGGGGCCCATTCACCATAGAGTGTTTGTGAGACCAAGTATCCGAAAAGATAATGTTCTCCTCACCATTTTGACTGGTCAATTTGGATGACATATTTTGGGCATCTCTGCTGATTCCATGACTGCAACTTGTACACCGTCCACAAATCCCCATCTGCAGCTACAGATGGTCCACAATTTTTTTCCAGTGTTTATAACAGCTCTTGGGGGTGGGGGTGGGGAGAACGAAGGTTTTGCAGCCAAGCTTCCCGAGTCAGGTGAGCACTCAGTCCTACTGAACTACAGTGCATCCAAAAAACAAATTCACAGGGCTACACTTACTCAGTGCTGGCAAACCACGTCTCAGGAATTCTGCTGTGGATATGCACAAATACTACCTCGTAGGAAGTCATCTTGGGTGCAGTGCACATCACTGAACTTTAAAAATTGTTGACTGAAAGGATGCTTTCCTTTCAGAATAATGTACACTTCCAATTATGACCTGGACACTATAAAGCTGTGCCCTCCAATACAATAGCCATCAGCCAAGTTTGGTCATTTCAAGTAACTAACATTAAATATACTAACAATTCAGTTCCTCCATAACACTAGACACATAAAGTACTCAACAGCCACATGTGATTCATGGCTGCCATACTGGACCACTCAGAAACAGAATCCTTCTGTTATCACAGAACTTTCTTTTAGATAGCACTATCTCTGAGGAAAATGGCTTTATCAACAGTGAATACTTTTGCTATAATTTTTATTGAGTCTTAACACCTCTGAAGTTGCCCAGTGCTTTTATTCCTGTCCCACAAACATCCTACAAGACATTTTTACAGCAGGATCAATGGCTTCTGTTTTTTTAAGGGAGGTACCAGAATGACTGTTCTAAAATATCTTGCAAACCTATGGTGACTGTCTCCGCACAATTAAAAAACTGAATACTAGATTTTTAGACTCTTGATAGTTCTGTAGAATTTGAGATGACATGTAGACTTGGAACAATGGTATTGCTCCAGTAACTGTCTCTCCTTTGCCCAGTTCTCATTAACAAACAACGAACTGAGAAGGGCTTCCTGTTCTACGTCACTTAATGAACAGAATAGCTAGTAGAATGCTAAGCATTCCCTATTCTAATCCTCACAACATGGGTTTATTGCCTGTATCTTTCCCACATCCCAATTTTATTCATGAGAAAATGAACACTGAGAGAAGTTAGCTTATCAACTTATTAAAATAATTCAGCAGAGCCAAGTCAGGAGCCACATCTGTCTGACAACACTGCCCCTAATGACTATGGAAGACTGTCCCTTGCTGAGTTAGATGCTTTATGAAAGCTCATGAGAGCATATCCAAGCAATGCATCCATGAGCACACCTGTATTGTGATTTCTTATATTTCCATGGAGTTTATGATGCAGGAGAGAAACATGCTCTAGAAGCTACACCAATCATTGGCTCTCAAACCTGATACTTTTAACTCTACACAGAATCATGTGCAAGTGAGGAAGACTTCCCATAAATCCAGGGAAATCCTTAATTGTTCAACTGGCATAGCAAAAAGCAATAGCGTACATTCACAAACAGAAAAAAAAGTTTGGCAAACAATGTTTACAGCCTTATGCTTGGTTCATGGGTGGTTGCCCCTGCTCTTGTTTAAAAAACAACTATCACTGATATTGAAAAATTATATATACTAAGGACTAACATGTTATGCTAAGAGAAGACTGGAAGAAAAGTTTGCTATTTCTCCATCAAATATTTAGTCATGCAGCTTTTCACAAGAAAACTGACTCACATTGTTGGTGTCATTAACAAAACTTCCTCTCTGCCAAATGTTGTACTTCTTGTTTTGTGCCAGTTGGCTGCGGTCTTCCATAACTAAGGCAGCTGCATTTCAGCAGAGAAAGAGGTACAAAGAGATGAAAAAGTCTACTGGGATTTCTTCAAATGAAAGGAGTTGTGTGTGTCTGTGTGTGTGAACACATAGAAAAGGGGTATAAATCAACCTTCTCTTGCAAAGATAAAGGAATTATATCTTAAGAAAGAGTATAGACAAGCTAATGGAAATTCTTACAGAGGAAATCTCAGAACAGTGTATCAACTTCTAGTGTTTAGGTTTGTTATCTTCAGGTGAAAATGAGACTTGTATTATTGTTCATGTAACATTATTAAATCTGTTTTAAACACTACTACATAGGACAGCCCTATACAACTATGAGTGTTGAACACAGGACAACATGAAGGGGAACTAGTCACATGAAAGAGATCATATATCTGTGTATTTATTTAAATAACAAAGTAATGTATCCTTTTAAAAAAGTCAGGATATTATGATAATTTTCCATCAAATGGTAGTAAAGTTTTATAACAAAGGGTGCTGTTTTTAATATATTCAAAGTTGCTTTAGGAGTTAGTGATTGTTTTTTAATAATTAAACATAAAGACCTTTTTTAGGGTAGAAAAATATACTTGTCAACATTGTGACTGAGCCTTTTATCCCAAGAAGGTACTTTTTAACTTTTAATTAAAATATAACATATTCAAGGACATGACTATTTGAGTCAAGCTATAAAACTTGTAAACAATAGAAGTGTTCATTTATTCCTTTATTTGTCCATCCAACAGGTATTTGTTAAATATGTTATCAGCCTGGCAACATGCTAGGTGATGGTCATTTAACAATAATTAGAATTCAAGGTGGCCTTAAATTGATAACCTTAAAACAATACTAAAAAAAATACCAACAAGACTTTTTATGGAACTAAACAAGTTTATATGAAACCTCACCTTTTAAAGATAAGCATATAAAAATAATCACAAATATAATAGAAAAAAAGCTATCTGGGGAGAAGACATGAGATATTACACATACTATAAATAAAAGAGATGACCCTAGTACATGATTAGTTAGACAAGAAGAACAGAATAGAAATTGCAGAAACAGACTCAAATACACATGGATATTTATTATATAATATAGGTAAAATCTCAAATCATGAGCACAAATATAGTTTTTAATAAACCTCTTTGGTTAAACAGAATATCTGTTTGTAAACAGATAAAATAAGAATCAGTTCAGTTCAGTCACTTGGTCATGTCCGACTCTTTGTGACCCCATGAATCATAGCACGCCAGGCCTCCCTGTGCATCACCAACTCCCGGAGTTTACTCCCGGAGTTTATGTCCATTGAGTCCGTGATGCCATCCAGTCATCTCATCCTCTGTCGTCCTCTTCTCCTCCTGCCCCCAATACCTCCCAGCATCAGGGTCTTTTCCAATGAGTCAACTCAGAATATCCAACATCATATACAAAAGTAAGTTATAATAAATCAGAGATCTAATACTGAAAAATTTTAAACTATGCATACATTAGAAGAAAGTAAATGGGAAAAAGCTTTCTAAGTATGACTTAAAATCAAGATTCACTAAAAGAAAATACTGATAAAATTTATTTCCACATGAGTTTAAGAAAATATCATAAGCAATATCAAAAACCAAATAAGAATCAGAGGAAAATATTTATAATGCATAAAATGGGAAAAGAGCTAACGTCCCTAATAAATAGAGAACTCTTAAAATCAAAGGAAAGAAAGACCCAGAAACCTGATAGAAAGAAATAGACAAAATAAATAGGTAAGCAATCATTTGAAAATTATTGAAAGGTGGCTCATAAACATATGAAAATATGTTCAATCTCACATATAAAAAAAGAAAAATTAAAACTACACTGAATATTTCTCAAAAGAGAAAAAATTCAAAAGTTTGACAACATAATCTACTGATTAGAGTAAGGAGAAATGGACATTCTAACACACTACTGCGGAGAATGCAGAATGTTGCTTTATTAGAAGGGAAGTTTAACAATATCAAAAAAAGCTACATATGCTCTTAACCTTTAACATGGTAATCATACTTCCAGAAATTTGCCCAGAATACACACTTCTAGCACTACAAAAGTACACATATAAAAAGTTATGGCCTTACTTGTAATTCTGCAATGTGGAAATATCCTAATTGCTCATATATAGGAGACTATTAGACTATGATAAATTCACACAGTGTAAAAAGGAATAAGAAGGGTCTCTGTGAACTTATAGAAAGAGATCTATTGTCTATCATGTTAAGTGGGGGAAAGATGGTATAGAATATAAAAATGTATAAGTTATATAAAATATGCTGCCTTCTGTGAAAAAAGATGGAGAACTATACATATATGTACTCTTTGTTTTTCAAAAAGAAACAAAAGGAAGGAAAACCAAAAATTACAAGTGTATGCTGAGACAAAGGAGGGGGGTAAGCAAGATAAAGGAGATGAAGAGGGAATAACAATTTTTTAAATATTTCTTTTTTTTTTTTTTTTTTAATATTATTTTATTAGTTGGAGGCCAATCACTTTACAACATTTCAGTGGGTTTTGTCATACATTGGCATGAATCAGCCATATAGTTACACATATTCCCCATCCCAATCCCCCCTCCCACCTCCCTCCCCACCCGACTCCTCAGGGTCCTCCCAGTGCACCAGGCCCGAGCACTCGTCTCATGCATCCCACCTGGGCTGGTGGTCCGTTTCACCATAGATAGTATACATGCTGTTCTTTCAAAACATCCCACCCTCACGTTCTCCCCCAGAGTTCAAAAGTCTGTTCTGTACTTCTGTGTCTCTTTTTCTGTTTTGCATATAGGGTTATCGCCACCATCAATCTAAATTCCGTATATATGTGTTAGTATACTGTAATGTTCTTTATCTTTCTGGCTTACTTCACTCTGTATAATGGGCTCCAGTTTCATCCATCTCTTTAGAACTGATTCAAATGAATTCTTTTTAACGGCTGAGTAATATTCCATGGTGTATATGTACCACAGCTTCCTTATCCATTCATCTGTTGATGGGCATCTGGGTTGCTTCCATGTCCTGGCTATTATAAACAGTGCTGCGATGAACATTGGGGTGCACGTGTCTCTTTCAGGTCTGGTTTCCTCAGTGTGTATGCCCAGAAGTGGTATTGCTGGGTCATATGGCAGTTCTATTTCCAGTTTTTTAAGAAATCTCCACACTGTTTTCCATAGTGGCTGTACTAGTTTGCATTCCCACCAACAGTGTAAGAGGGTTCCCTTTTCTCCACACCCTCTCCAGCATTTATTGCTTGTAGACTTTTGGATAGCAGCCATCCTGACTGGCGTGTAATGGTACCTCATTGTGGTTTTGATTTGCATTTCTCTGATGATGAGTGATGTTGAGCATCTTTTCATGTGTTTGTTAGCCATCTGTATGTCTTCTTTGGAGAAATGTCTGTTTAGTTCTTTGGCCCATTTTTTGATTGGGTCGTTTATTTTTCTGGAATTGAGCTTCAGGAGTTGCTTGTATAAATATTTCTTTTTGTAAAGTCTGGGTTTTTTTAAACATAGTAGTGTTGGAATAAACCTACCTAAGCAGGCAAAAGACCTGTACTCCTAAAAGTATAAGACACCAATGAAAGAAATTTAAAAATGACAGAAACAGATGGGAAGATATACCATGTTCTTGGGTTAAAAGAATTAATATTGTGAAAATGACTATACTACCCAAAGCAATCTACAGATTTAGTGCAACCCCTACCAAATCACCAATGGCACTTTTCATAGAATTAGAACAAAAATTTTGCAATTTGTATGGAAACACAAAAGACCTTGAAAAGCAAAAGCAATCTTGAGAAAGAAAAACACAGCTGGAGGAATCAGGCTCCCTGACTTCATGCTATACTACGAAGCTACAGTCATCAAGACAGTATGATACTGGCATAAAAACAGAAATGTAGATCACTGGAACAAAATAGGAAGCCCAGAGATAAACCCACACAGCTATGGTCACATAATCTATGACAAAGGAGGCAAGAATATACAACACAGAAGATGCCCTCTTCAATAAGCAATACTGGGAAAACTGGACAACTACATGCATTAAAGGCCTAAATGTAAGACCAGACACTATAAAACTCTTAGAGGAAAACACAGGAAGAACACTCTGACAGAAATCACAGCAAGATCCTTTTGACTCACCTCCTAGAGTAATGAAAAGAAAAAGAAATAAATAGAACCTAATTAAACTTAAAAGCTCATGTACAGCAAGGAAATAATACACAAAACAAAAAGATAACCCTCAGAATGGGAGAAAATATTTGCAAATGAAGCAATTGACAAGGGATTAACCTCCAAAATTACAAACAGCTCACGCAGCTCAATATCAAGAACATCAAGCAACCCAATCAAAAAATGGGCAGAAGACCTAAACAGACATTTGTTCCAAGAAGACATACAGATGGCCAACAGACTCATGAAAAGAAGATCAACATCACTCATTATTAGAGAAATGCAAGTCAAAACTACAATAAAGTATCAACTCACACAGGTCAGAATTGCCATCATCAAAAAATCTTCAAACAATAAATGCTAGAGAGGTGTGGAGAAAAGCGAACCCTCTTGCACTATTGATGGAAATGTAAATTACTGAAGCTACTATGGAGAACAGTATGGAAGTTCCTTAAAAAAAACCTAAAAAGAGAACTACCATATGACCTAGCAATCCTGCTACTGGGCATATATCCTAAGAAAACTACAATTCAAAAAGACCATGCACCCCAACAATCATTGCAGCACTGTTTACTACTTACAATAGTCAGAGCATGGAAGCAAACTAAATGTGAACTGAAAGATAAATGGACAAAGAATACATAGTACTTATATTCACTGGAATATCAGCCATAAAAAGGAACAAAGTAGGGTCATCTGTAGAGCCATGGATGGACCCAGAGAGTTACAGAGTGAAATAAGTCAGAAAGGGAAAAATAAATATCATATATCGAAACATGTATGTGTAATCTAGAAATATGGTGATGAACCTCTTTGAAGGGCAGGAATAGAGACACAGATGTAGAGAACAGACCTGTAGACACTGGGGGAGGAGGGGTGGAATGAATTGGGAGATCAGGATTGACATATATGCACTACTTCATGTAAAATAGATAGCTAGTGGGAACTTGCAGTATAGCAAAGGGAGGGCTCTGTGGTGACCTAGAGGGGTAGGATGGTGTGGGAAAGAAGGTCCAAGAGGGAGGGGATACATGTACACATAAAGGAGATCAGTCCTGGGTGTCCATTGGAAGGACTGACGTTGAAGCTGAAACTCCAATACTTTGGCCACCTGATGCAAAGAGCTGACTCATTTGAAAAGACCCTGATGCTGGGAAAGACTGAGCACAGGAGGAGAAGGGGACAGAGGATGAGATGGTTGGATGGCAACACCAACTCGATGGACATGCGTTTGAGCAAGCTCTGGGAGTTGGTGATAGACAGCGAGGCCTGGCGTGCTGTGGTTCACAGGGTCACAAAGAGTCGGACACGACTGAGCGACTGAACTGAACTGAACTGATAGCTGATTCACTTCATTTTACAGCAAAAACCAACACAGCATTGTAAAGTAATTACACTTCAAATAAAATGATGCTATGCAAAGGATATAACAGAAAACTGAATAAATACATGTTGATAAATTGAATAACTAGAAGAATTGGGTGAATTTATAGAAACATACAGCCTACCAAGACTAAAGAAACAGAATAAACAGAAAATCATGAAGAAATAGAAAATCTGAACACATCAATAACAAGTAAGAGGACTGAATCAGTAATCAAGAATCTAACAAACACATTGAACCAGATGGATTCACTGGTGATTTCTATCAAACACTAAAGAAAGAATTAATGCTAATTTTTTCTCAAATTCTTCCCCAAAATTAAGGAGGAGGGTATACTACAAAACTCTTTTTATGAAGCCAGTACCTGTTACCCTGTTACCAAAACCACAGGAACACTACAGGAAAAAAATTATAGGCCAATATCTCTAATGGAAACAGATGCAAAACTCTCAACAAAACACTAGCACACTAGTGTTCAACAAGACACTAAACGGAATATACTCCATGACCAAGTGGAAATTCATCCCTTGGATGCATGGATGGTTCAACATATGCAAATCAATGAATTGTGACACATGACATTAACAGGATGAAAGATAAAAATTATATAATCATCTCAAGAGATACTGAAAAGGCATAAATGAAAGACTTAAATATGAAACCTGGAACCATAAAGCTCCTAGAAGGCACAGGAAAAAGCTACTTGACAATGGTCTCTCAGCAATGATTTTTTGGATATAACAGCAAAAGGACAGGCAACAAAAACAAAAGTTAAACAATGAGATTACATCAAACTAAAAATCTTTTGTACAGCAAAGGAAACAATCAACACAAAGGGAAAAAAATCTGCAAATATCTAACAAAGAGTTAATATTCAAAATATATAAGGAATGCATGCAACACAATAGTAAATAAATAGCCTGAATAAAATGGACAAAGGACATGAATAGACATGGCTCCAAAGACATACAGATGGCAAACAGGCCTATGGAAAGGTACTCAATATCACTAATCATCAGGGAAACACAAATCAAAACCATAATGAGATGTTATCTCCATCTGTTAGGATGGCTATTATGAAAAAAAAAAAAAAAAAGAAAACAAGAACAGTGAGGATATGGAGAAAAAGAAATCCTGGTAAACTATTGGTAGGAAAGTAAATCTGTACAGCCATTTTGAGAAATAGTATGGAAGCTACTAAAAAATTAAATATATGAGCCAATTATCTCACTTCTGTGTATTTATCAAAAGAAACAAGAACACTAACTCAAAAAAGACATATCCACCTCTATGTTCACTGCAGCATGATTTATAATAGCCAAGACATAGAAGAAACAGCTTAAGTGTCCATCTATGGATAAACGAAAATGTGATAGATAGATACTATTTAGCTATGAACAAGAAGGAAAAAAGAAGGCAATTTGGTTATATACTCAGTGTAAAGATGAACAGCAAAGAAAACCTGAATTCCATTCAGCACATTTGCTGTCAGTGATGGTAAAGGAGTATTCTGAAACTACTTTAAGTGTGTGATATAATTTAACAAGTGTGTAAACAGAATCTGTGTCAGTCACCCAGTCGTGTCCAACCTTTGTAACCCCATAGACTCTAGCCCTCCAGGCTCCTCTGTCCATGGGATTTCCCAGGTAGTCATTTCCTCCTCCAGGGGATCTTCCTGACCCAGAGATTAAACCTGGGTCTTCTGCATTGCAGGAGGATTCTTTACCATCAAGCTGGAGCCAAGGTCCTCTGGGTCAGAAAAAAGAGCTACAGATAAGGAACGCATGTGCTTAGTCACTCAGTCGTGTCTGACTCTTTGCGATCCTACGGACTGTAACCTGTCAGACTCCTCTGCCCATGGGATTCTCCAGGCAAGATCACTGGAGTGGGTTGCCATTTTCTCCTCCAGGGGAATCTTCCCAACCCAGGGATTGAGCCCATGTCTCCTGTGTCTCCTGCACTGCAGGTGGATTCTTTACCCACTGAGCCATCAGGGAAGCCCCCACAAATAAGGAATGGGGGAAAGTAATGAATAATCTTGAAGTGGCTTGGACTGGACTAGAAGTATCCGTATGAGGAGGAAAGAAAGGAAGAAAGAGGATCATAAAGAGAGACAGAAAAAGAGATGAATAGATTTCCTAGCTTATTCTGCATACACACACACAAACACACACATGCGTTTAAAAATAAGTAACACTGCAATAACCATGACAAGTACCTAGATCTTGGTTTACAAATATCTTTCTGTACTAACAAGAACCAGAGATCCTTGGAATATTTGAGGTACACGATATGATGATTTAATAGACTTCCCTGGTGGCTCAACAGAAAAGAATCAGCCTGTAATGCAGGAGATGAGGGTTTGATCCCTGGGTTAGGAAGATCCCCTGGAGAGGGAAATGGCAACTCACTCCAGTATTCTTGCCTGGGAAATCCCATGGACAGAGGAGACTGGTTACACAGGGCTATAGTCCATGGGGTTATAAGACTCAGACATGACTTAGCAGCTAAACCACCATACTTTATGAAATGATTACCACAATCAAGCTAACAGACACATCCACCACCTCAGACAGTTACTTTATTTTTGGTGTGTACAGCTTTAAATTTACTGTGTATTTGAATTTTTCAAAATAAGCAATTACTTTCTAACAGAAAGCAATCACTTTCTCAAAATGATTTTTGGGAACTTTCCAAAAAGTTCCCAAAAGTCATTCTAATGATGGAAAGATGTTAAATAATTACACATGAGGAATGAGAAAGACTCTGAGAAGAAAGAAGATGAAGCAAGACAGTTTTTTTTTTTAATCTACTCCCCACTCCCATGAAAACAGACACAGAAAATAGAATGGCAAAACCAAAGGCCCATAGACAACATCTACAACAAAACTACAGGAAGAGGCATCCTCAGGAACTCCAAAAGATGAATAGGTGTGGATGAACCCCCATCACTGTGATATCAGCTATAGGATCCCTGTGGAATCAAAAACAGTCTAAGGAGAAGCAGAGGGAAGGCAAGAGGGATTCTCAGGGTTTTAGATGACAAGACTCTCAGACTTTCCCAACAGTAAATGCAGTGGGGAAAGACGAGAACAGCAACTGAAACTGGAAGCATGTGCTATAGAATCCAACTCAAGGGTTAATGCAAACAGACAGCAGTAAGTTCCAGTGGTGCTAAAACAGTCTAGGCCCAACAATCAAAATTAGTATACCGAATCTCACTTTCAGGACAAAAACCCCAGATCAAGAAAAACTGCTTGAAATAGAACATAACCGAGCAGGATACAGATAATAAGGGCAAAAAATTAAGAAGGACTAGATAAAAGTGTGGCAGACGAGCAGAACAACAACTCAGGAAGTATGGAGAGATCACAGTATGAAAAAACAGCAAGAATGCTCAGAGCAGTGAAGTTAGAACAGACATCAAGTACATAATAATGTCTTGAAACTGTAAGAAAACACCATTAAAAAGCAGCAGCAGAGTCATGCTCAAATTTCTTTTATGGAAAGTTATTTTAGGGAAAAAATAATAATCAAAATAACATCCCTACAAAAATGAAAGCATGCCAGAAATGTATGTTGACAAAAGAGATAAAAATATAACATAATAAAGAGTAAAAGGAATTAAATGAAAGGACAGACATATGCTTAAAAAACAAATAAGAATTAGGAAACCACACAAATGAAATGACTGAAGGAAAGGGACAT
Organism: Muntiacus reevesi; assembly: GCF_963930625.1. Taxonomy (NCBI): domain Eukaryota; kingdom Metazoa; phylum Chordata; class Mammalia; order Artiodactyla; family Cervidae; genus Muntiacus; species Muntiacus reevesi. Next base: position 22,407,506 of record NC_089270.1, read on the forward strand.
TTGAAAAGAGGGGTAGCAGAATTAGGGAAAAAATTAGAAATTAAAGGGAGAAGCTGAATTTTTAGATTTTAGAACATTAAACACAAAGACTAAATTTTAAAGGATGCAAGAGTGGGGGCTTCCCTTATGTCTCAGTAGTAAAGAAACTGCCT